>NC_140085.1:147777087-148076404 GCF_964237585.1 Gallinula chloropus
GACTTTCCCAAATCTAAATTTGGACAGCCAGGAGCAACAGAAGGCTCAAAACCATCTCTGCCCACACCAGCACAGTCAAGTCAGCCAACAACCTTTAAATTCAACACTAATTTCAAGTCTAATGATGGAGACTTCACCTTTTCTTCTCTTCAAGGTGCAACGCAGCCTCCTAATGCAGCTTTCCCTAGCAGCGAAAGCCTCCTGGGTCTCCTAACATCTGATAAATCTTTACAGGATGATAGATACATTGAACAAAAACCAGTTAACGATCATACAAAGAGTCACAAAAATGTCTTCGGTTTTGGCAATGGTAAATGTGTTACAGGCATCTCTCTTAGAGATACCATAGGACAAAACGCACACAAAAACTTGGGTTTTGAGAAGACTGATGTCTTTGGTGTCCAAGAACCAAACAAGCCTGTATTTATGACTCCAAATTCAGATTTGGCCAATAAAAGTCATGAAACGGAAGGAGGAAGCACCCACGGTGGAGATGAAGATGATGATGGTCCTCATTTTGACCCTGTGGTGCCCCTCCCTGACAAGATTGAAGTAAAGACTGGTGAGGAAGATGAAGAAGAATTCTTCTGCAACAGAGCCAAGCTCTTCCGTTTTGATGCAGAATCTAAAGAGTGGAAAGAAAGAGGTGTTGGAAATGTGAAAATATTGAAGCATAAAGTATCTGGCAAATTTCGTCTTTTAATGAGGAGGGACCAAGTGCTGAAAATCTGTGCAAATCACTACATAAACCCTGATATGAAGTTAGCTCCAAATGCTGGATCGGATAAGTCATTTGTATGGCATGCTTTAGATTATGCAGATGAGTTGCCAAAACCAGAACAGCTTGCAATTAGGTTTAAAACACCTGAGGAAGCAATGCTTTTCAAAAGTAAATTTGAGGAGTGTCAGAATATTTTAAAAACAATGGGATCAAATGTTGATGCATCTGTGACTCAGAATAGTGGGACTGGAAGCGAAACAACAAATCAAAACACCAAGGAGCCTAGCAGATCCACTTCTGAGACTCTGAACTTTGGATTTCAGCTCCCAAAAGATGAGGTGAGCCATCAGTCTGATAGCAAAGGCAACCTTACAGGCACAGCGTCTGCATCTGGCCCTACATCTTTTACATTTGGAAAGAAATCCCTGCAAGCCTATTCTCCTAGTGGTTTTGGTCAGCATGACTTGAAGAAGGATCAATGGCAGTGTAAATCGTGTTTAGTTCTAAATGAAGCAACTGCAAAGAACTGTGTGTCATGTCAAGGTCCAAAGCCAGATAAGTGGGAAACACGTGAGGCTCCCTTAACTGAACCTGACGTGAGTAACAAAGCCACTGGTAGCGCTGTGCAGAGTGACTTTGGGGCTGCCTTTGCTAAAAAGGAAGGTCAGTGGGACTGCGATGTTTGTTTAGTGAGAAACGAACCCACTGCCTCCAGGTGTGCTGCCTGCCAGAATCCCAACAAAGCTAACACAGAGACATCTGGTCAGCAAACGTCCTTCAAAATTGACCAAGCAGTTGCTCCAAAGGCTATTCCAAATGACTTGGGAACTGGTTTCTCTAAAAAAGAAGGCCAGTGGGACTGCTCTGTACCCCTAGTCCAAAATGAAGCCAAAGATGCAAACAGTCCTCCTTGTCAGAATCTTGCCTCGCAAAGTCAACCAAATGTGCTCGTACCACCTGTTCAGGCATCTCCTGCTCCCAGGTTTGGTTCTGTTGCTGATACAAGTAAGTCACAGAAAAATGGATTTGGAGAGCTTTTTGCTAAAAAGGAAGGGCAGTGGGATTGTAGTATTTGTCTTGTGAGGAATGAAGGTTCTTCGGCAGTCTGCATAGCCTGTCAAACACCAAATCCGTCTAGTAAGGCTGGCGGTGATTCTTCATCAGCTCTTACTTTTGGCCTGAAAAGTCAACTACCTGAACGTGATGGAGGACAGTTGGGAACAGCTTTTAAGTGTGACTTTGGTCATGGTGAGCCAGCCAAGGCACCAACGTTTACATTTCAGATTCCTGCTGATACTGAAACCAAGTCCGTAAAGGAAGGGTTTAGCTTTTCAATGCCAGTGCCCGTAGATGGGTTTAAATTTGGGATACAGGAGCCTAGTAAAAATACCACGAAGAAAGATGAGCCATCCAAAGAGTGTACAACTGGCTTCTTAAAAAGTGTTGATGAAAAAGACAAAAAGGAACTGCCTTCTGACAGTGGAATTACATTCCAATTTCAAGAAACAGCAAACAAGGAGAAAGGTGACTTTGTTTTTGGGCAAAACAGCAGCACTTTTACTTTCACCGAACTTGCAAAAAGCACTAACAGGGAAGGCTTTCAGTTTGGCAAAAAAGACCCGAACTTCAAAGGCCTTGCAGGTGCAGAGGAAAAGCCGTTTTCTTCGCAGGTTTCTAAAGTGGATCACAAAGCAAACACATCTGCTGACCTTGGAGAGAAGGATGACGAAGTGTATAAGACAGAAGAGAGTGATGACATCCATTTTGAACCCATAGTTCAGATGCCTGAAAAAGTAGAGCCATTTACAGGGGAGGAAGATGAGAAAGTGTTGTACTGTCAAAGAGTAAAGCTGTTCAGGTTTGATCCAGAAACAAGCCAGTGGAAAGAACGTGGGGTGGGCGAACTGAAGATTCTTAAAAATGAAGTTAATGGCAAAGTAAGAATATTGATGCGGCGGGAGCAAGTACTGAAGGTGTGTGCCAATCACTGGATAACAACAACAATGAACTTGAAACAGCTCTCTGGTTCAGACAAAGCATGGATGTGGATGGCCAGCGACTTCTCTGATGGTGATGCAAAGTTGGAACATCTGGCAGCAAAATTCAAGACACCAGAGCAGGCTGAGGAGTTCAAACAGAAGTTTGAAGAATGCCAGAGACTTCTGTTGGACATACCACTTCAGACACCACATAAGCTTGTTGATACGGGTAGGACAGCTCAACTTATACAGAGAGCAGAAGAAATGAAGTGTGACTTAAAAGATCTCAAAACGTTTCTGACAGATGACAAAACAAAACTGTCAGAAGAGGAAAATGGAAACTCTGTCTGTACCAGCAGTACTTCTGATTTGGTTATGAAGTCGCATGCTGAAATTACTGGGCCTACTCTGGAATGGGGAAACTATGATTTACGTGAAGAAGCGTTGGATGACAGCATAAATAGCTCTGTATATGCATCACCTATCACAAGCAGTCCTGTAAGGAAAAATCTGTTCAGATTTGGAGAGTCTACCGCAGATTTCAGTTTCAGTTTCAAATCTGCCTTGAGCCCATCCAAATCTCCTGCCAAACAGAACCAGAGTAGAACATCAGTAGGCACAGATGAAGACTCTGATGTTACTCAAGAAGAAGAGAGAGATGGGCAGTACTTCGAACCCGTGGTGCCTCTGCCTGACCTCGTGGAAGTGACCAGTGGTGAGGAAAACGAGCAAGTGCTGTTCAGTCACAGAGCTAAGCTCTACAGATACGACAAAGATGCTAATCAGTGGAAGGAGAGAGGTATCGGGGATATCAAGATACTACAGAACTATGACAACAAACAAGTGCGTATAGTAATGAGAAGGGACCAGGTACTGAAACTCTGTGCCAATCACAGGATAACACCAGATATGAATATGCAGCAAATGAAAGGATCCGATCGAGCATGGGTATGGACTGCATGTGACTTTGCAGATGGGGAAAGGAAGGTAGAACTACTGGCTGTGCGATTCAAGCTGCAAGACGTTGCAGACTCATTTAAGCAAGTATTTGATGAAGCAAAGCTTGCCCAAGAGAGAGACATACTGGTAACACCTCTTTCTTCTCGAGCCAATACACCGAAGGAATCTCCTTGTGGTAAAAATGCTGTAGCTGTACTAGAGGAAACTACCAGAGAAAGAACTGACCTCAGCCATAGTGATGATAGTTCTGATGTGACTGTGCAAGTTGCAGAGGTGTCAAACACTTCTGAAACACCAACAAAAACAGTTGTTTCTCCTCCAAAGTTTGTATTTGGATCTGAATCTGTCAAGAGCATTTTCAGTAATGAAAAGTCAAAGACATTCACATTTGGAAATACCTCAGCCACTAGTTCTCTCTTTGGCTTCAGTTTTAATCCTCCAAGAAAGAGTGAAGACTCTGTTCCTGTGTCTCAGAGCACATCATGGAAAAGCTCTAGTACTCCTCAGAAGCCTCTATGCAGCAAGGCAGGCAACTTGCCTACTTCCACACAAGATGGACCTTCTAACTTCTCATTTAGAATTCTGGACAAAGGTGAGTGTCAGTTGAACTAGTAGTTACACAGCTGAGTATGTTACTTAAGCAGTCATCTCTATGCTATTTGTTAATCTGTTGTCTTGATAATAAGTAGTGTCTTTCCTTTCTGTTGGGGGTGCCCCACATCTTCACAAGCTCTCGAGAGATTCAATTTATAGAGTGAATTTTATTCATAATTATTTTCATGTCAAAGTGTGTGATGCAGGATGGAGTTTTGTTGATTAATGAGAGAGAAAGGGGATTTCAGATAGGAGCCGTAACTGTAAGATGCTGTACCTGGATCTGTTTTAAACCTGTTTAAAGAAGGAGCTGTGGATTCACTTTTCGAGACTGAAATGCGTGGTCAGATTGGTAGTGTATACACCTTGGCCTCTGAGTGGGAAAGTGTGAGAACAGCAAATTTTTATGCTTGAGCTAAAATTTGAGTTATCCCCATAATTGAGCAGATAGTATCCTAAAACCACTCTATACATGTGTATGCAGTCTTAATTATTTGCCTCTGCAAATACTCAGATGTGTAGGTTACATAACACTAGATATTAGCCTCTTTCCTTAGTCTGAGAAGAGATCGTGTAATTACATCCTCAGTTACGGTTTTTGATGCCATCCAAAAAAGATGTGCTGGCAGGAGTTGTGGCTGTGATATGAACACTATAATGTGCTAAAGCATGCCTTTGAAAAGGATGGTCTTTATAAACATTTTAATGGTAGAGTGCTGTTCTTCAGAGGCTTCATAGAATCATAGAATGCGTTAGGTTGGAAGGGGCCTTTAAAGGCCGTCTAGTCCAACCCCCCTACAGTAAGCAGGGACACCTTTAACTGGATCAGGTTGCTCAGGTCAAGCCTGACCTTGAATATCTCCAGGGACGGGGCCTTCACCACCTCTCTGGACAACCTTTGACAGTGTTTCACCACCCTCATGGTGAAGAACTTCTTCCTAATGGCTAATCTAAACTTGCCCTGTTTGAGTTTAAAACCACTGCCTCTCGTCCTGTTGCTCCATGCCCTTGCTAAACAGTCCCTTCCAAGCTTTCCTGTAGGTCCCCTTCAGGTACTGGAAGGTCGCTGTAAAGTCTCCCTGGAGTCTTCTCTTCTCCAGGCTGAGTGAGCCCAGCTCTAGGCCTGTCTTTGTAGGAGAGGTGCTCCAGACCTCCGATCATCCTTGTGACTTCCTCTGGACCTGCTCCAAGGGTGCTATGTCTTCCTTGTGCTGAGGGCTCCAGAGCTGGATGCAGTACTCCAGGTGGGGCTTCACCAGAGCAGAGTAGAGGGTCAGAATCACCTCTCTTAACCTGCTGGCCATGCTTCTCTTCACACAAGCCAGGATGCAATTTGCCTTCTGGGCTGTGAGTGTGCATTGTTGGCTCTTGTCCAGCTTTTCATCCATCAGTACTCCCAAGTCCTTTTCTGCAGGGCTGCTCTCTGTCACATCATCTCCCAGCCTTTATTGGTAGCAAGGATTGTCCCGATCCAGCTGCAGGACTTTGCACTCTTCCTTGTTGAACTTCCTGAGGTTTGCACAGGCCCACCTCTCTAGCCTGTCCAGGTCCCTCTGGATGACATCCTATCTCTCTGGCGTGTCATCTGCAAACTTCCTGAGGGTACACTCAATCCTGCTATATGTGTCACTGATGAAGACACTAAACAACACTGGTTCTAGTACAAATCCCTGCAGGACACCTCTTGTCACTCCTCTCCATCTGGACTTCGAGCTGTTAACTGCCACCCTCTGGATGTGACTATCCAGCCAATTCCTTATGCACCAGACAGTCCACCCATCAAATCTGTATTTCTTCAACATAGAAGGTTGTTTTGGGGGCCGTGTCAAAGGCCTTGCAGAAACACAGATTGGTGACATCTGTAGCTCTTCCCTTGTCCAGTGATGCAGTCACTCCATTGTAGGAAGCTGCTAGGCTGGTCAGGCAGGACTTGCCCTTGGTGAAGCCATGCTGGCTGTCTTGAATCACCTCCCTGTCCTCCATGTGCCTCAGCATAGCTTCCAGGAGCATCTGTTCCATAATCTTCCCAAGCACAGAGGTGAGGCAGACAGGTCAGTAGTTCCCAGGCTCCTCCTTTTACCCTTTTTTAAAATGGATGTAATTTTTCCCTTCCTTCAGTCACCAAGGACTTCATGTGACTGTCGTGACTTCAAATGTCACAGAGTGGTTTGGCAGCTACATCAGCCAATTCCCTCAGGACTCTGGGGTACATGTCATCAGGTCCCATAGACTTGGGAACATTTCAGGTTCTTCAGGTGGTCACAAACATTGTGCTCACTTACAGTGGAAGGGACTTTGGCCCCCAGGTTCCCATCTTGAAGTCCTTCAGCTCACAAGTGAGGAGAGAGGTTGGCAAAAATGTCATTGAAAACATCAGGCTTCTCGTCATCCGCTGTTACCAGTTTGCAGCCAGGGTACACTTTCTTTAATGTTCTTTTTCTGGTTGACATACCTGAAAGAGCCCTTCTTATTCTTGGCATCCCTTGCCAAGTTCAGCTCCAGCTGTGCCTTGGCCTTACTGACCTCATTCCTACATAACTAGGCAGTGTCTCTACTCTTCTCAGGATACCTGATCCTGCTTGAGCTGCCAGCACAGTTCCTGCTTGCCTTTTAAGTTTGACAAGCAGGTCCTGACTCAGCTATGCTGGTATCTTCCCTTCTTTGCCTAATTGGGGGATCAGAAGCTCTTCTGCTCTATGGAGAGTGTCCTTACATACCTGCCAGCTCTGCTTTGCTCCTTTCTCCCTGAGAACAATCTACCAGGTGGTCCTATTGGCCAACTCCTTGCCAAGCTGGAATTTTGCTTTTCTAAAATTGAAGGTCCTGGCTATGCTCCTTGTCTGGCACATACCCCTTAGGACTCTCAGTTCCCCCAGGCTGCCTCCAATCTTGACATCCCCGATGAGCTCACTTGCATTGGTGACTGTCACGTCAAGTACTGCATCCCCTTGGTAGGTCTCTGTCTTTCTTGACTTAAGAAGTTGTTGTCAAGGCACTCCAGGAACCTCCTGGATTGTTTCCATCTCACTGTTGCTTTTCCAACAGATGTCAGGCTGGTTGGAATTCCCCAGCAGGGCAAGAGCCTTTGAGCACGATGCCTCCTGTAGTAGCTGTAGTAAGAATGCTTCATCAGCATCCTCACCTTGGTCAGGCAGCCTGTAGTAGACACCAACCACAAGGTTCCTCTTGCTGCTTTGGTCTCTTAATTCCTACCCATGAGCTTTCAGCTTCCTCTTGGCAATTCTTTAGGGACGTCTCTTCACACTCTAGCACTCCTTAACATGGAGGCAGCACCTCCACCCCTCCTTCCTCACCTGTCCCTTCTGAACTATCTGGGGCCCCCAGTACAAGAAAGATGTGGAACTGTTGGAGGGGGTTCAGAGGAGGCCATGAAGGTGACTACAGTGCTTGGAGCAGCTCCCTTACGAAGAGAGGCTGGGGGAGCTGGGCTTGTTCAGCCTGGAGAAGAGAAGGCTGCGGGGGGACCTCATTGCAGCCTTCCAGTCCCTGAAGGGATGATATAAACAGGAGGGGAACCGACTTTTTAGAAGGGTAGATAATGGCAGGACAAGGGGGATGGATTGAAGCTAAAGGATGAAAGGTTTAGATTAGATATTAGGGGGAAGCTCTTTTCTGAGATGGCAGAAAGGTGCTGGAACAGGCTGCTCAGAGAGGTGGTGGATGCCCCATCCCTGGAGGTGCTCAGGGCCAGGCTGGATGGGGCCCTGGGCAACCTTATCTAGATCATGCCTGGGGGTTGGTGGCCCTGCCTGTGGTAGGGGGGGTGGTACTCTATGACCCTTGGGGTCCCTTCCAACCCAGACCATTCTGTGATTCTATGTCACCACCTTAGGGAACACCTCTCTGTGTTTCCCTGTTGACGCCAACTACCTCAGGAGCCCCTGGCTAGTGTTAGATAATAGTTTATTAATTTACATACTAGTCTCAGAATTATGAAGACATACTACCTGTTGAATAACTGAAGTATATAAAGTGACTTGATGAAAGATGACAGCTCAATGGGTTGAATAAGCTTGTGTAGAATTAACAGATGAAATTTCCTACTGTGAAATATGACTCTGGGATACTTCCAAAACTTGTTGACATCTGTTTTATCCTTTTAAAATCCCAGGTAAACACTTATATCCGAACAATTTATTTTTTAGGATTTAATTTTAGCCTTTTTAAATCTAATCCAATGGCCTTTTGGACAAGTACATCTTCCTTGCAACCTGATAGTAAAGGTATTTACATACTGCACTGAATGTGTGAGGAAAACACTTTAGGTGGCATGGAGAGTAACCCAACTGTAGCAAAGCAGCTGACTCAGTAATCTTCATAATTAACATGCATGCTGAAGAAGAGTTCTTAAGATTGTGTGCCTGACTGTTGTATTTGTCCTGTTGGAGAATGTATCTAGCCCTTGGTCTGTTAATGTGAGCTAGCACAATGGATGACTCAGCCTAAGCTTTTGGCTTCTGTTTGCCTTGTTTTCTGAGGGTGTCTGCCTTGCACTTCATCATTGTTTTCCTGAACACTGGAACTCTAAAATTCCCCTTTTCTGAAGCAGTTAAATTCTTGTTTTTAGGGAATATATCTCATAGTACCTGAGGTCTTCCACTTCAGTGAAATGCGCTTGATCTCAAGGCAGGTTATCCAGTAGAACATTTGAATGTATTTAGCCAACCTCTCTATTGGTAATACTGGGAATTGGGAAACTGGCTTAAACATGTTAACTGTTGTACTTGTAAAAACAAGGAGTACACCGAAATGAGTAAAGCCAGAGCTAAGGAGTTGGCTGTCTTTACATATTTACTGTATAATATTCTGAGGGCAAATACACGTTGCAGTCTTCATCTTAGTTGTTGGACCCTTCTGTCACTTTTGAGTGGATGTTTGGAACACTAGAATCTTAATCCAGCATTTGATGAGTCATCTTAATAGAGACCTTTGCCTGTGGATTAATTAAAAGAGATTTTTTTCATGTATTGCTCTTACTGAGTTACTTTGTACTGGAAGAGACTGCATGGTAATTCCTTTGGAGTTTAGTCTGTGAGTATGATGGACGGTATAATCTGTGGCTAGGATCTTCTGGCTACCTTTATACTGCTCAGATTAGAGGAAGCTCACACTTTTGCTATCTACCTGGCTGGCTGACTTTGGAAGGTGTTTTTTGTTGTTGAAAAGTTTTTTGAAAATTCTCTGATCCTAAGGAAAGCTGGGTTTTGCTGTACCCTTTAATGGCTGTGAGGCTAAACCCTCCACACTTAAACCTTTGTGATGAATTGAATTGATACTTGCTTAATTCAGTGAGTAAAACACATGGTAATCCTTTAGGATACCTACATATCTTGATAACAAGGTACTAGATGTACTCCTTGCTCCTAAATCAGATAGGGTTAGTGAGTTTTTTGCACAAGTTTTTGAGAAAATACAAGAGAACATTAATAGCCTGCTGACATTATCAACTTCCACATTTACTGTTCAAGAACTTTATCCTACATTTACATTAAACAGACTTAAGAGCTATTAAGATCTTAAAAATCGCAAACCAAACAAAAAAAAACCCCAACAAAAAAGCACTACCAAAGAAAACCCAACCAAATACTGGTGAGCAGAAAGGATTATTCTACAAGACTCTTGTTCTGGTAATGGTTTTGAGCTGTGCTCTGGTATATAAATGCCTGAAGTGATTCACTTGTAATCAGAGGGAGAGTGAATTTCAGCAAATGTGGTGGGAAAAAAAAGATTTAAATTTGAACTAACACTTCAGATTTTGCTTTTTGTCTACTATTTTTTATATTGCTCTTAATCTACAGGAAGATGCTAGTGGGAAATTTTCTTTTAAAAAGCAGATTTATTTTAGTTGTGTCAGAGGATCAAGGGGCATATCTATAGACATTATGCTTCTGCCCCTGTCTCCTCTTGCAGTGACACATACCAGATCCCATGAGTAGGAAAATTGGTGTTCCTCAGGAACAGACTAGTAGTCTGGTCTGATTCCAGGATAAAGATTTAGGTTCCCACTGGTTACATTGCGCCACAAACTTTCTTTATGAAAAGAACAGTGAGCTTTTGAGAGGACCTGTCCTGGCTTCGGGACTAGTTCTGCTGACTAGTGTAAATCAAACTGGAAAATGTTAATGAATAGGTTGATTTATTAAAGCAGCTGATGTGTGGATATTGGTGTGCTTGCTTATGGGGTAATACTTATCAACTGCTAAGGAATTTTTCTTGCACCTTTACCCCCAAACTTCCCCTCTCAAAACAACACTAAAACCCAACCTAAACAAACAAAAAACCCCAACCAAACAATACATGGTGCTTAAACTGCTATATCTTCTTTGCTTCCGTTCTTTCATAATCAGTTTATATCAGCATTTCTAGATCTGTTGTGTGTGTTCTTTTAGACACTTGTTTTTGCTCAGATAGTTGAATTCAAAAGGCGCTCAACACAATGTTGTTAAGCATGCAGGTTAAAATTTCTTTAATTTCAACAGGGTGGTTTGTCCTAGTATCCTGTAACATTGATTTGTTGTTTCTTGGGGATCAAAGGAAAAATGTGTATGCCCTTCTAACTGCCTTAGAATTAATTCTGGTTCGTAATAACAGCAGCGTGGGGTTAATGTTGTTCCCTGTCCTGGAACTATTTTGTTCTAATGGTTTGCTCAATTTCTTTAAAAAGCTGAGAAGACGACACCAGAAGAGGAACTTGCATCTGATGAAGTTGTTATAGTGTATGAGTTAACACCTACCCCTGAGCAGAGAGCTCTGGCTGGATTTCTCAAGCTGCCTTCAACGTTCTTCTGCTACAAGAATAAGCCTGGATATGTGAGTGATGAGGACGATGGTAAGGAGTGACAAACTTGATCTTCATGTTGTCTTTCTGTGGGGAAGGGGTGTAATAAACTGCGCAAGTGTGACCTCACACGAGCACTGTGCAGTTTTGGGAGCCTCAGTATAAGGAGGACATCACACAATTCGAGTGTGTCCAGTGGAGGGTGGATCAAGACAGTGAAAGGCCTTGAAGGCCGGATTCACCGAGGTGCCTTGGTTTGTAAATAATCACGTGCTAGAGCCGTGTCCCGGTTTTTGCTCCAACTGTTTAGAGACAAATACGATGCAGTCTTTATCAAAAGATAACATGTTTAGCTTTCCTAAATGCTAGATTAATGGCTTATTTTTCTTCTAAAGCAAATTCCCCGCACTAAAACTGGAAATATTTTAAATCAAACCTTGCTGCATGCAACTAAAGTATTCTTACAACTTAGCAACAAATATGTTAAATGGAAGTTCTGAAGCATGGCATTTAATAGAAAATGGGAGGAGATAAGCCCCTTCCCACAAATATCTGAGCTTGCTAGTTTTTATATAAAAGATCTTCAGCCTTCCTTTCCAGTTCTCTGTAGTGGTATTCCTAATAAAACCATTCAGTAAGGAATGTGTTTTCTGGGGGACGGGGGGGAAGCCTGTGCCACACGTGTCTAACGATATAAGCTGAGAGAAGTGTCAGTAGTCCACTTGATACAGAACAGAAAGTGAAAGCTAATGTCCTGACCCATGTACCCCTTAAGACACAGGCAGAATTAGGTATGTTTGCGAGGCTTGTGAGTCAGAAGGGCTCAGCATGCTTCTCTGTTCTTAGAGGATGCCTGAGAACTTAGGTTTGTTCCCTGTTTTTCAGATGAAGACTATGAAACAGCTGTTAAAAATCTTAATGGAAGACTGTATCCCAGTGACTCAGAAAAAAAGAAGTTCCAAGTTCCTGTAAAAGGTATGGCTTAAAACACGTTATTTAACATTTCTTACCTACTGAACCATAAGCTCTAAACCTGAAGAACACTCAGGCACTGAGATTAACTTTGTTTCTTGGGATAGTTTTTGAGAAACACTGCTGCTGGGAGCAGAAAAGCTGTGTCTTAAAACACAGCTTCAAGCTCAGTATGTTGAACCATTAGTTAGCATTAAAGTGGTACCTGAATGTGAAATGTATATGCCAGGTGGCCTTTAAACAGGAACATCAAAATGTCTTCATACCTTGAGCCCCTTCTTCTGGATATGTAGAATTCAGCTTGCCATGATACTGTACAAGACAAAAGTTGTCCATGTCTGAATACTTGTTGCTTCTGCAGATAGTCAATTTAAATTAAACTTAGGAGTTGATATTGTTTAAATAAAAACCCCCAAAAAAATCTGTATACTAAAAATACAGGTGTAGAAGACTGAATTTGCTCCTTATGTTTCTGTCTACTTTGGCTGCACCTCAGAGTTCAGCATGGCACAACTGAAAACTTGTGTAGGTGCTTCTAGAAGTGAATTTTCAGGGGGTTTTGAGGATATGTGCTGGAAAGAAGTTTTGTATATTGAGCCATCAAACATGAACAGATGGTGAAGGAAGCTAGTAGTAGTGGCACTGCAAGATCGAGTGCTTGATCGTTGCATGGAGATTCCCTGATAGCAATAGAAAAACAAATAAGAGGAATTTCCAATTACAGTCACCCTGAGTGGACTTTAGTTGGTCTTCACTTCTGCTGTTTAAGTATCAGTGCTATTTGAAAAGCTCTTCAAGTCTTACTTCTAGTTGCTCTGGCCATCATAAGATTATTTTATAATGTTGGTACCAGAAAGGACTTTGGGATTTAGCTGCTTTCCTAGGTGTTTTAGACTGATGTTTATTCTTTGCAGCAGGCATCACAGAAAAAAATGAATGCAACACTGAAGAAGAATCTGTTACTGCTGGGGAAAAGAGAGCAACTCCAGGGGAGACAGCTAAACCAGAAACTCTGCAGGTTTCTTCTACATCTGTATGTGGTGCCAGCAGTGATACTGAGGATGACAGTCCAAAATACCTTCAGGAAGAAGTTGAAATTCAAGAAACTGAAGTAAGAATTTTTTACTAAAGCTTTTGTTGTGAAACTAGTGCAGTTACTTCCTGCATGGGTGAGACCTTGTGAGAACTAAAACATCCAGTGGGGTAAAACTATTCGACTCTTTTGGGGCTGGGCCTCAAGTCTTTGTCAACACTGGAACTGAAGCTTAGTTCCTTGGGAACAGAAAGGGGGTACAGCTGTCCCCACAAATTGCTTTGGCTAGTAGTATCACCCCTAATGTGTGTGTATATAGGGAGTACTTGCTTTCAGAAAGTAATAGTATTCTTTTGAAAGCATACTACTTGAAGATACTGCAGTCTCTTGTCAAGTTAATGCCCTATGTGTGTTAAGTGTAGTGAAAAACTTCAGAAAGCTTACAACAGCAGTTTTTCTTGGTGGTGAGTGGGTGGGTGGGTTGGTTGGTTGGTTGGGGTGTTTTTTCCCTAAAAATTATTATCCTTAGCCTCCTGAAGGAGGTGGTTTGAATACCAGGCTCTTCTAGTTTATTTGCTTATTACTTTACTTTTTCATTAATCTTAGGAGAATGAGGCTACAACCTCAGCTGACTTTGTCTGTGTGAGTAAGGAGGGAGTACCTACTCCATCAGCCAGTGAGGTGACAGTGTTTGTCCAGTCAGCTACCGACAGCGAAGAACCAGATTCCACCACGGAAACTGTGTGTGTATCAGGACCTTTATCAGGAGCTGGTGACAAACCTGTAGACTTGTCAACTAAAAAATGTGACTTGGACTCTTCAGAGTCCACACAAGGTAAAGTTAGGGGTATGTTCTGGGCTGTTGGGTTTGAGTTTTTTTTTGTAGGAAAGTAAGTCTGCTTCTCTGTAAATTAGTTCAATGTAATTGCTGCCTTGGAGAGAAGTAGTACCAATACTTGAATTAGCATGAATAACAATCTAATAAAAATGTAACTGGGGATTAAAATAATTCTGTACATCAAATTGTGGTATGTTCAAATGGCACTGCTACAGAGCAATGCTGGTGTTGTACAATTTATGAATGATGCACTTTATCTCATTAGTTTGATGTTAAGTACAAGATGAACATGTGTTAGAGTTCTGTTGATCTGCATAGAAGTAGCATGTTGAAACTATCAACACAGTCTTCAGCCCTGTTTCTTGTTTTTAACGATAATAAATGACTCTCATAGTAAGTGCCATGCAAGCTTCAAATTTACTGGAAGGTAAAAATACCATAGAGACATCTCCAATTTATTCTTGTGACTATGTAACTTAAAAGGTGTTTTCTGTTAGAAAGGTAGAGAAAAAGCTTTGCCTTTCCTCTTACAGAAAACAGCATCATCTCCTTTGGTTTCGGCAATGCTGCTGGCTTGTCATTTGCAGATCTGGCTTCCAGGAGCTCTGGAGACTTTGCTTTTGGCTCAAAAGGTGAGTTAAACTAGTCTGAGGCACACATTCAGCTGGACTTCTGCTTCATACCATACACCTTTTTGTGCACAAAAGTTCCATTGATTGACCAGTTAGCAGCAGTTTGTTTGCCAGTTTCTGTCAGGAAGGAAAAGCTATACAAAGTTCAAAATGTAACTTTCTTTTTTTTGTAGATAAAAACTTCAAATGGGCGAATACAGGAGCAGCTGTGTTTGGAAACACAGCCCGTAAAACGGATGAAGATGAAGGTGGTAGTGATGATGAGGTGGTACATAACGATGATATTCACTTTGAGCCAATTGTGTCCTTACCAGAGGTAAGTGAGGCTTCTGGGATCTAAAACAACATTAAGATAAGCATGTGTGTTTGCCCAGCAAGCTTTTAAAAAATGCCTTGCTTAACTATCTTTGCTTTCCATGTTGCTTACTTTGTTTTGTACTTCTTGCACTGGCTGTGTAGAAACACCTGTGGGTTTAAATCCTGGTACAGCTTAACACTGGGGAAGTGTCTGGTGCATCAGTTCAGATCTGCACAGTTCATTGTACCTTGACTGACTGTTGATGAGCATGGGAATTTGTAGACATAACTCATTAAATCTAAAACTGATTCATTGCAGTGCAGATGGAAGCCAAGGCAGGGAACTGAGTCACTGTTAGTGCCCATTCAACTCAGCTGTGGCTTTCTGTCAGTGACTTGCAGCTTGTAGAATTCATAGGAGAGACTTCTGGAATCACTGAGCAACGAGCCTGTAGTACAATTAACCTCACCTGAAGGCTAAGGGATCTAACTAACTTAATTTGCAAAGAAATTGCATTTCAAGAAGTAGAACTTTACCGAGTGAGGCTTCAAACAGTTGTTGGTGTCTTGATTTGGTATTTAGCCTGCGTGTGCCTAATAATCACTTTAGGCTTTTCTGATGTTATAGTCATATTGTCTGGCTTTCCTATACATAATTATTGATTAGTATAACTATTAAGCAAGGCATATAGGCCACAGATAAATGGTATGTATTGTCCTTTGCTTCGAACAGCAAATGTCATGTAGATCTTAACAAGCCTTTAACCACCTTCTTCAAAATTTTGTGTGCCATTGCTCATCTCTGCCCTATTATGACATCTGTGGCTTTCTTCCCTTACTTGCTGCTTCTCTTCTTCAGTTCTGTTTCTTCTAGTTCAAATAGTTGTTTTGTCATGTATTTCTGCCATTGTCCCAAGTATTCTTTATCTGGGAAGATGTGTTTACTAAAGGAGGTTAGAAGCCAAATATGCATACATAATACAGGGAGGAGATAATGGCTGTCAAGCCCCCATTTGTTATACTCATTGGTGTTTGGTCTGTTGAAAGGCACGTATCAAGTTCTTAATTTTGAAAAGGAAATACCTGGATTGGTAATAGTATTAGAGCTTCACTTCATTGCACATCATTCAGCAAATCTGAAACTTTCCTGGGAAGCCTGCCAAGGCAGAAGAAGAAAAAACCCAATCCAAACAAAAACCCCTCACTAAAACCCAATCAAACAAGAAGTCACCCCAAAGCAAAAACCAGTACCCACCTACCAAAAATCATATGCAGCATGACAAAGTAGTATCACAGTAATTTATCTCAAACAGTGGGATTTGGGCTTTTAAATTCTGGAAAGGCTTAGATGTTTACTTACTTTGGTGTGTGATGAATATGATGTGGGAGAAACAAACACATCAAATAAGTTCCATTGTATTATGTCAGAATCATCTTCTGTGTAATGTTTGATATCACTGGTGACAGCAGCTCTCTAGGACATCCCAAGTACTCTACTGTGCTGTTTTGTAGGTGGAAGTAATATCTGGAGAAGAAGACGAAGAGATTCTCTTCAAAGAGAGGGCAAAACTTTACAGGTGGGACAGAGATGCTACTCAGTGGAAGGAGCGTGGTGTTGGTGAGATCAAGATCCTCTTCCATACACAGAAGAAATACTACAGAGTCCTCATGAGAAGAGACCAAGTTCTTAAAGTCTGTGCAAACCATGTCATCACCAAAGAAATGAACCTAGTGCCCTCTGATGCGTCAAACAATGCTTTGATTTGGACAGCGACAGATTATGCAGGTGAGGGTTTGTCTGGGTGGTTTTCTTTCTTTCTTTCTTTCTTTTTCCCTATCTGTAGCTTCTGTGGCTGGGGTTTTCTCTGGAGGTTATGGAACGTGAAAGGTACTAATTTCTGACTATGCTGAATACAGCTAAAGAAACTTCTTCTTTGATTTATTTTCAGATGGTGAAGTAAAAGTAGAACAACTTGCAGTCAGATTTAAAAGCCAAGAGTTGGCTAATGCTTTCAAGAAGAGGTTTGAAGAATGCCAGCTAAACTTGTCAGAACTGCAGAAGGGGCACTTATCTCTGGCAGCAGGATTGTCAACGGACACCAACCCCGTTGTGTATTTTGAAGTCTCTGCTGACGGTGAACCCTTAGGACACATAACCATGGAGCTGTTCTCAAACATTGTCCCTCGAACTGCTGAGAACTTCAGGGCCCTGTGCACAGGAGAGAGAGGATTTGGATTCAAGAACTCCTGCTTTCACAGAATAGTCCCTGACTTTATATGTCAGGTAAGTGTAATGGGAAGACTCTTCACTGAGAGAATGAGATGCATATTGACTAACAACGACACTTCAAAAATCACTTACACGGGATAGCATGTTCTTGTTGGCAGTATGAACCCAGTGCATGAGATTACTCTGATCTACCCTTTCCCTACAAGGACATGAGAAATGCAAGCAGCAGCTGCTCCCTTAAGCCAAATGCTTTTTCGCTGTGGCTGCCTGATGCTTTCATATTACTTGGTGCTGCCACATTGTTAAATGTGGAAATAAAAATGGAGATGGAGATCTCCTCTTAGAATGAGTGAGGGGCCTGTTGCTGGACAGAACACCAAGGCAAGGGGTTCCCAAAGCTGCCTTTCAGCCTCCCCTCTCTACAGCACGCCTGCTTCCCAAGCAGAGTGCTTACTTTCCAGGCTTATTTTACATTTTAAAGTACAGTTGTATCTTGGATAATGTGCACGTTAAAACTGATATTACAAGTATTTTTAGATGCTCAGGTTTCCAACTAAAAGAAGTCTTTTAGGTCTCATGATGCAGTGTCCTGTTCCTTAAAATACCGAAATTTTTCACCAAGAGTATCCACCTGCATTGCATCTGGACCCCACGTAGACAGTGTTAATGTCGAATCTCTGTGTGCATTTGGTAACAGTAGCAAGTTCTAAATAAATGCAGAAAGCTTAGGAGATAGATTATAGTTTAGATCAACTTCTGTTTTCCTAAAATTCTTACTGATAATTCAGGGAGTTGTAGCGACTTACATTTAGCAGAGCAAACTAGTTCCTTACATGCTAATGCTCCTGTATGTCACTCCATCCCTGAAGACGAGGCACGACCTTCTACAAACTCATTAAGACAGTATTATATGAATGACTTGTCACCAGAATAAAAAGTGATCCTGTCTCTTGATTAGGTATCGCTTGTCAGAAGTATGCCCTTTACAGCTCACTTGCTAAAACATTGTGTCTTTCTGCTGAGGAAAGCAGCGTTGCTCATTTAGGGGGGTCAGGCTTTTTTCAGTGTATTCCACATCCTCTAAGAAGCAGAATTTCTTAAAACATGCCCCCTGACACAAAGTAAGCTTTCATCACAAGAAATCCATATATTCCATACTAACTCTGCTTTGCTTAAACTTTCTCCAGGTACAGTGAGAGAGTTTTCAGAGAGAATTAAGGCTTTCCTTCAAAGATAGGATAACCTATACTGCTGCTTTTATGTGTATGGTCAGATAATCAGGAGCCAGAAGCTTGCTGCCTTGCAGAGTGACAAAAGACACTGCTTGCTAGCAGCAGCTGCTCTCCTAAACTAACAGTAGCATGGCAGAAGGTGCTGTCCACACAGAAGCAAAGCGTTATTGATCATTGGTACCCAAACCTTTTAGAGGTGATACATACTGTGCCTGCGGGGACTAGGCAAGGACAGGCCTTCACTGAGGTAGTGCAGGTCCTGGCCAAGTGGCACAGGAAGCAGGTTCTGGGAAACACAGGCCTAGAGGAGTGATCAGCGTGTGCAGCAGGGAGACAAAATGCCATGATCAGAACAAGCAAGGGATAAACTTCCCTGTGCTGCTTCCATTGCTGTGAACAAAGCTGCTGAAGCTGGGATGCTTTATCTCTAAGTAAATACAGTACTTGTGAAAACTAAGCATTAATTTTCCCACAGTAATTTTTACCATCAAAAGGGAATGTAATTCTGCTGTTATATGTTTTGGGACTTGTAAGTTAATGCTGTGTTTTGTGGTTTTGTTTTTTTTTTTTTAAGGGAGGTGATATAACTAACCATGATGGAACAGGGGGACAGTCCATTTATGGAACAGCATTTGAAGATGAGAATTTTGAAGTGAGACACACTGGTCCTGGATTGTTGTCAATGGCAAATAAGGGCAGGGATACAAACAATTCTCAGTTCTTCATAACACTTAAAAAAGCAGAACACTTGGACTTCAAGCATGTGGTGTTTGGGTTTGTGAAAGACGGAATGGATGTTGTGAAAAGGATTGAATCCTTTGGTTCTCCTAAAGGGCAAGTAAATGGAAGAGTCGTCATTACAGACTGTGGGCAAATATAGATATTGCTTTCAGTATGCAAATGTTCTAGCAGTATAAATCAATATTTAGATGTTATTGATTAATAAGTTGAAATAAAATGGACATTTCTGATGTATAAATGTAAAATTCCAGCTTGGGTTTTTTTATGTGTTCTGGTTAATTTTTTTGCATGTTAAGTTCAGACACTGGCATATTTTGGGTGTATTTGTGCTTTCCTGACATATTTGTATTAAATGTCAAATTTTAAATATTAGTCTTGTTAAAATAAATCTTTTGCCTTCACAAAGTTCTTAAAAAAGGCCTCACTTAATGGGGAAAGACTGTGCAAAATCTCTCTGCAAAGCGTCGGTGCTGAGGGCCGGTCAGCAGCAGCCTCAAGGCCTCCCCCCTTCCTCTGCTGGGGTGCAGGACCCAGCTTCTTCCCTGAATCTGACCATCGGGCAGCCAGGCCCGGCGGGAAGCCGGAGCAGCGCCGTGCCCTGGAGCACGGCCTAAGGATAGTGGGCGCTGTAGTTCCGTCCCGCGCAGCCTCGTCTGCCAGGAACCCCTGCGCAGGTGCCCCCATCCTCACCAGGAGCCGCGGCCTCCCGCCGTGCTTCACCCGCCTCCCGGGCACTGAGAGCGCGTACGCCTGCGCGGCGCCTGCGCCCCATCCTTCGCCGCCTCCCGCGCCTGCGCCCGCCGCCTGCGAGTGGTGGCGGTATCTTCGAGCGCGAATTGGGCCGCCGCGGGTCCCGGCTGGGGCCTCAGCCGCTCCCCAGACGGGCTGCAGCGGCACTGCCGAAGGGGGTGAGACGGGAGGGCCGGAGGGTGCGCGCTGGGGGAGGGAGGTGGGCGGAAGGAGGGGAGCCGTCCCTTCCCGCCCGCTCCCTGCTGTACTGGGAGCGGGGGTGGGGGGCGGCTCTGTGTCCCCTCCCTCGGGGCTCGCTGTGAGCACCGCGGCATTACCTGCGCGAGTCAGGGTGAGAGACGGGGAAGGGGGATTTAAGCAGGCTCTGGGGGCGTTCGCGTGCAGCGTTCTCTGTTATCCTACCCCGGCCCCTCCGACGGTGGCCAGTCACCTCTGTCTGAACTTGAACTTCCCCTGGAAACTGCGGTTACAGATGGTACACGTCCCCCCAACACAGCGGGAGCAGCTGGGCGCGCAGGTTTCGCTTAGAGCCGTCTGGTGCCTGCCGGTCGGGCAAGAGAGTATGGGGGTCCCCTTAGAAGTAGCATGTATGAAATATATATATATATATAAAATAA
Source organism: Gallinula chloropus (assembly GCF_964237585.1). Lineage (NCBI taxonomy): Eukaryota > Metazoa > Chordata > Aves > Gruiformes > Rallidae > Gallinula > Gallinula chloropus. The sequence continues at coordinate 147,797,483 of NC_140085.1, forward strand.
CTCATTCCAGCCACATCTTCTCGTGCTAGAGCAGTCGCTAGCCTTGCTTAGAGCGTGCTAGAAGCGTTTGTGTTTTTCCCTAAAGCTCTCGATTTCGGGGAGCGGGAAAGCTTTTCCGTATCTGGTGAACAAGAGGAGAATCAAACCCCCCTGTCTGGTTTGAGGCTGACGCGGTGACCAGGCAGCCCTTTGCGACGGGCACCGCTCCCGTGCTGAGGTGGGGCAGTGATGTGTTGCGTCAGGGAACCGCGGGCCGGGAGCTTGCGCTGACGCTCTTGGTTTCGGCAAGGGTAGAATGTCCCCGAGGGCCAGCACAGGTGAGCCGAGCTGGCTGATGATGATGATGTTGTTTCCCACTCCACGTGACGTCACGCCCCCATAAAAGGGGCTGGCGGGGAGGGGTGGGTGCCCGCGGCCGCGGGACGGACTCAGTGTGGGCTGAGTGTCCGGGCTGGCGGGTCGGTACGGGCTGTGTGTCTTCTGTCTTCCTGTTTGTTCTGTCACGGGTCCTGTTGCTGTTCCCCTTCCCCAGCAACCTGCCCTTACCCCGCCCCGCTGCTGCTGTCCGTTTCTCCCCGGGGCAGCGGTGCCGGGTGCTCGGCTGCCGGCTGGGGCCGAGCCGCGGCGCGGGCTGAGGCTTTGATGAGTCCGCACAGGGGATCAGGAAACCGATCAGTCCGAAAATCCGGCAGTGAAGACACCTTCCCACCCTCCCCTCACCCCTCCCGTGCCGGTGTTTCGGGGGGCTTTGATGCTGTGTAGAAGGGCTTACTCACTGGCTGGGAACTTACTTTTATTTTGTCAGAAGTCAGTTTGTCTTGGTCACAGAGGCAAATTTTGCAGTTCCTTTCTCACATCTGTATATCCATGGGTTAAAGGCATCCCAAGTGCCCAGGGGCTAACAGATCTGCTAAGAAAGTCATATCACAGAATGTTAGAGGTTGGAAAGGACCTTGAAAAATCATCCAGTCCAACCCCCATAAGTGTTCTGATTTGGGCTAGACATAGATTTGGACTGGGAGATCAACTTGGTCCTGGGAATCATCAAATGAATACAGAAACTGGCTTGCTTTTTTTTTTTTTCTGAGGAAGTGTGCCTTGCCATTTCAGGATCAGAAATCGTCTTAAATGTGAGGTGAGGATTTGAGTTCTTTAGGAGCTAAAATCTGGATGTGTCTGCCCTTAGCTACTGCAGAAGGAATTGCAACTCAGGTAGCAATTTGTGGTGCTCTGGGTGCTGTTGTTCTTGGGGCATATTCTGGTTTTAATTACACAACTGTTCTTTAAAGAAAAATAACTTTCAAAAGTTATCTTTCAAAAAGTATTGGTGAGACTTTAAGGTGCAGTGGTTGCCAGGAAAGAAAATCTAGATTTGTTTGTGCTAATTCCTTATAAAACAGTATGTAAGTGCAAGGAAATAAAGCAGCTGATCACTTTCTTGAGAGCACAGCAAACTAAGATCATGAGAGCCTAACACTTCTGGAATGATTTTTTGTTTGTTTGGGGGGTTTTTTTGTATAATGTAGTTACAAGTCAATAGGAAACTTTGTCGTAAAAAGCCTAGATGTAAAGATAAATGCCACAGTTTCCATGATTACCAAATTCTACTTTTATGTCCTTATGTTGCTGTCTTCTAGTGTCTTGTAGACTCTCAAATATTTTAACATACAACACTATGGATATTTCATTATTACACTGTGGGGTATATGTTTGCCTCTTACTTTTATATATATATTTAAAAAAAAAAATCACTTCCTTTTCCAAAGTTAGTAGTTTGTAGAAAGTTCTGTCACAAGTCGTTGTAAGAGTTTGTCCTGATTCTGGCAGCCAGCACAGGTGAGCTGAGTTAGCCCGGGCTGTTTCCACACCACCTGACACCACTTCCCCATGAAAGGGGCTGGGAGGGGAGGGGACAGCTCTAGGGCAGTCTGAGTGCGGCTGGGGCTTCAGATTGGTCCTTTTGTCAGTAAACTGTCCTTAATCCCACCCACGGAGGCTCCGTTTCTCTTCAGGGAGCGAGCAAGGATCTCGTGGCGTTCAGCCGCTGTTTGGGGCTGAACCACCACACTGTTAAACAAACTGTAACGTACTTATTCCTGAAAACTCTGATTATATTATGGTGGTTTTGTGCCTTCTTACAGGATTACCTATCAGGAGCACTGCATATGGAATATAAGACCAGAAGTTGCCCGGTATACAAAGGTAAGATCAAACAACCACACTTTGTTCTTTCCAAGAAAAAAATATATGCCAGAGCTATATAATTCCTAAATCTATTTTAAGTAGGTATTTTCTCATTTTAAATAGGTAGGCATTCTTGATCGGGGGTTTGTGTTAGCTGGGAGCCAGCCTGGGAATGTTAGCACATTCACAGGAAGAGCAGAAAGGATGTTTTGGAACAGTGGTTCCTCCCATCTTTGTGTTTAAGTCCTTCTTGGAGTCACTGGTAGCAGTCTGTCTCATACTGCATGTATGTGGCTTTATCTTAAAGATAGATATATGTTTCATCTTTAGGATGTCTTTGGGCTTCCTGAGAAACAGATGTTAACGTATAAAAGCAGCAGGACGAAGCAATGTATCAAACTTTGCTTACTGTAAAATTAGTGAATGAAAGCAAGCTGTAAAGCTTCAGAAAGGTAATTCTGGTTTGAAAACTAAATGTTCCTGTAGCTGAAGCTGTTATTCTTCACTCATTTGTCAGGCTGCTTCAGTGGGGTTTTTTGTTCTTAAGCATACATGATCACACGGCAAGTGTTTCTAGCAAACCCTTGTTGGTTTCTTAATGTCAGTTTTTCAAATGCAAAGTAAAATAATTTTCTGTCTTCCAGGTAACATGGATCACTCACTGGAAAAAGCAGCTGCTGCTTTATCCAAATGTTCCTTAGAGTCAGAATTTATAGGGAGTGGCAGAGAGAACAGCATCAGATCTTCTAGTGATTTCCTACAAAGTTTCAAAGACTGGAATTGGTAGGAGGTGTTTTTCACTTCACCTCTCCCTTTATCACTCATTATATCTCATAATCCACATAAACCATGAGTAAACAATAGATTTGGTTATTGTAGAGGTCCAGAGGTTGATTTAAGATTTTTGTTTTCTGGTTAAGCTGCTGTTTGTGACTGATGCATGAAATAATCCGAATGCTGATTTTGATGAGAAGTATCATCTCACTCACTTTCTAAGATGTGTGTTGTAAATGCTAATGGGATAAAAGGATGATTGTTCTGGTTCTGGCCATGCCAGGGTCAGTCTCCCCAAGCAGTTATCACAGGTGAGCTGAACCATCACAGGACTGACTGAATGCCTTGTCCTCACTCAGACTGTCCTAGAGGCACCAAGCCCCTACCCCTCCCCAACCAGCTCCATTGACTGAAAAAACTGAGGCTGTTCAGCCTTGAGAAAAGAAGGCTGAGAGGGGATCTGATCAGTGTTTATAAATATGTGTAGCATGGGATGCAGGGGGAAATGGCCAGCCTCTTCTCAGTAGTCTGTGGGGACAGGACAAGGGGCAATGGCCTCAAGTTGGAGCACGGGGAGTTCCACACCAACATGCGGAAGAACTTTTTCACAGTGAGGGTGACAGAGCCCTGGGACAGGCTGCCCAGGGGGTGTGGAGTCTCCTTCCCTGGAGATATTCAAGACCTCTCTGGACATCTACCTGTGCGACCTGTCCTAGGGAACCTGCTTTGGCAGGGGGGTTGGGCCCAATGACCTCTGGAGGTCCCTTCCAACCCCTATGATTCTGTGATTTATGGGGAAGGGATGTCAGGTGGTGTGGAAAACAGTCCAGGATGACTCAGCTTACCTGTGCTGGCTGCTTGGGGAGATTGGCTCTGGCCTGGCCAGAAGCAGGACAATGATATCAAGTGAGCGAGTAGTAAAGCAAGAAGCTCAGACTGAACAGCTTCCAGCTTATTTAGAGGCAGTTTGATTCTAAAAGCTAAGAAGTCTCTGTTCAGAGCTACTTTGTGCCAAATATGAAAAAATAATGAAAAAAAGGCTGTTTCCACTTTTAGCCTTCCTGGAATGTGGTGGTTGGTGGTGAGAGGAAAAGTGATGGTGTTGCCTGCTGCGTACATGTGCTTACAGCATGAAAATTCTTACTAATTTTGTTTGAAAATACTTACTCCTTTTAAGTCAGCAACTAGTTGTTGTGATTAAAACCTTGTGAGTAATAATGCCTTCCAAAAGATTTAACCTTGCTGTTTGTTACTAGTTAAATATGAAAATCTCAGATTTAGCAGTGTTTAAATTCTTATACAAATCTCTTGTGATGCTATATTGAAAGGGACTGAGTAATTTCATAGTACTGCTTTCTTGTGGGTTTTTTCAGTTTTGATGAGCAAGATTCTTTTTGTGATTCGAGTGGTCTAGAAATAGAAGAAAGGAGCATTCAGGGCTCTGAAACTGATACTGTTCAAAATACAGATATATACATGGAAGCAGGTAATAAATACTGAGATTTAAATATTTTTACAACCTTGTGTGAAGTATAACATGTAATTTAAAAATATCTTTAGTAAATGTAATTCAGTTCAGAAATACAAGAATCAGCTAAAAATGTATTAATTTGGGGATTCAACCTTTTATTTAAGTATGAATAATTCCTTTATAATCAGTTCAGGAGGTCCAAATGTACTTGATGCAATACTAGCATACACTTTAAAAAGAAGAATCAATCTTTTCTGCAACTGGTTGCCAGTTCTCTTTTAAAATATAAATGAAGAAACAAGGTGGGGTTTGGATGTTTTGGGTTTTTTTTTTTTAAGTAGCCAGCTGCATTAACTCTGTCAGGTCTTCTTTCAGTTTAAGTGTTGGAAACTAGCAGTGAGGAGAGAGACTGAGTGTTATCTGTTGTTCGTTTTAACTCAGGAAGCTTTTTAACTGGAAGATTGTTATGGCATCCTGGCTTGTCTCAGAAACAGTGTGGCCAGTAGGACTAGGGAGGTGATTGTGCCCCTGTACTTGGCATTGGTGAGGCTGCACCTCGAGTGCTGTGTGCAGTTCTGGGCTCCTCACCATAAGAAGGACATTGAGGTTCTGGAGTGAGTGCAGAGAAGGGCAACCAGGCTGGGGAAGGGGCTGGAGGGCAAATCCCATGAGGAGCGGCTGAGGGAGCTGGGGATGTTTAGTCTGGAGAAGAGGAGGCTGAGGGGAGACCTTATTGCTGCCTACAACTGTCTGAAGGGAGGTTGTAGAGCAGTGGGTGATGGTTGTTCAGCCAAGTGACAGGTTATAAGACAAGGGGAAATTGCACAAAGCTGTGCCAGGACAGGGTCAGAGTAGAAAAAGGCTCTTAACTGAAAGAGTTGTTGGGATGTGGAACAGGCTGCCCAGGGAGGTGGCTAAGTGAAGATGTGTTTAAAAGACGGGTAGATGAGGTCCTTAGGGATATGGTTTAGCATAGGATGGGAACGATTGGACTTCATGGTCTTAAAAGTCTTTTCCAACCTTGTGGTTCTGTGATGGTAGCAGGGACCAGCTATGTTATTTCACTGCAAATGTTTGGAAACAGTACCACAGTGGAGGAATTTGTGAATCGGTCTAGCTCTGCCTCTTGTGGAGAGCTTTAGGCTTAGAAGAGCATTGCTGAATTCTTTTGAAGCGTGTCTGGAAGTGTAGAGACAGGCAACCAACCCCGGGAAGAAGCTAAAAGGCATCTCAGAAAACAGGCAGAACAGATCAGTGGAACTGTAGAAGACTAAGAGTTGTATTAAATGGGTGGGGAGAGTGTAGGGACAGCTTTCTTGAAAGCATGTTCTTTCTGAAAAGGGGTGGGGGGAATAATTAATTGCGTAAGGAAAAATGCATAGATTACAGTATTTGAGATCAAAAGCAAAATAAATACAAAACTGATATTTATCACACACTTTTGTTTTTGATACAACTATTTTTTTCTGGTTTCTCTTCCTTTTTGTTCTGCTATGATTGTACTAGCTATGCTCTCCTTCCTTACGCTTGAAGACAGGCTGTGACAGAACAACAGGTTTGGTTTATTGCCCTGCCTAGCCCTGTGTTTGATCACCCATCAGGGCTGATCTGATGCATACCACTAATTAACCCTAATTACTTTATTTGTTTTTCTAGTAACTTTTCTCTTGTTTCTTGTTGCTTCTTCTCATTATCCTTACTTCTCTTCTCCAGTTACCTACTAAATAAACAACCCCGCCCTAGCTGCCTTTTTGCCTGAGTCTTGCTACATCTGTACTGCTGTGGTTTAACTCCCACAGGCAGCTCAGCCCTGCACAGCTGCTTACTCACTCTTCCAACCCTCAGTAAAAGGTAAAGAATTGCAAAGATTGAGACAGACAATTTATTAGGTAAAGCAAAAGCAGCACACTCAGAGTGAGACAAGGAATTTATTCCTTGCTTCCCTTGTTCAGGCAGGTGTTTGACCATCTCCAGGAAAGCAGGGTTCCACCACACCTAACAGTGACTTAGGTGTACAAATGCCACAACTCTGGAAGTCCCCCTCTTCCCCCAGTTTTTCTTGCTGAACATGATGTCATATAGTCTGGGATATCCCTTCGGTCAGTTGGGGTTGGCTGTCCTGGCTGCGTACCCTCACTTGTGCACCCCCAGCCTACTTCCTGGCAGGGCAGCATGAGAAACAAAGGCTGTGATTCTGTGCAAGCACTGCTTAGCAATAGCTAAAACATCCCTGTGTTGTCAACACTGTTTTGGTCATTGCCCCATAGCAGCTACTGAGAAGAAAACCTTCTGTCCCGATCAAAACTACTACCCAGACTTCTATTTCTGATACTGGCACCTAGGTAATCTTGGCCTGATATGGTACCTAGTTGTAGCTGGCCCTACAGGATGTGTCTCCCCAAACAATCTCAATACCATCCCCTCAATTATCTGTAAATTTTGTCTAACAATTTATGAGATCCAGCCATTCCTCACTGTCCTGTTTGCAATGGTCACCCACATCCTGTGCTAATCTGTCACCTCTGGCAGTTTCTCATGTTGTGTCCAGTAGTTTTTTACATTTTGTTCTGTTAGCTGAGCTGTCAGGCCAGGGTCTAGTTACCAGCACGTTGCTTGCCTGAAGCCCTTACAGAACAAATAGGAGATTTTAGCGATGTTATGATTCAGTCTGTGCATAGGTTTCATCTCTGGAATTTCTATATTGAAGTGTAGGGGGCATAGTTTTACTTAAACTTCACTGATCACCAATTGATTCAAATAAGTTGTAGAACACAGCTTGAATTAATTCTCTGTAATTCTTTGAGGTCACTTTCTCCTTTTGATGCTTCTTGCTCTATATTTGTCACTCTAAATACCTAAATTTTCCCTGTTTTAGAGCAACAATTAACATCATTGTTTATCTATGAATTTTTTTTAATGTAAAATGTTTTTTTTTCCTTTCCATAGGCAGCACCTTATCATCGCATTTGGCAGCAAATACACCAGAAAACAGTGACCAAAACATTACCAGTGGTTTGGTAAGGAAACATCTGAGGGGAGCTGATGCTCAGGCACGCAATAGGCAAGGCTTAATCCCGCCTCACATCAGCCGAATTTATGATGAATTATTTATCATACATCAGAAGCTCCAGGTAGGAACTGAAATGCCATCACTCCAAACGTTACCCTTCAACTCCATACGCTGAGTGTGATGCCATATGGTATAGGATATCCCTTCAGTCAGTTGGGGTTAGCTGTCCTGACTGTATCCCCTCCCAAACCACTTGTGCACCCCCCCGAGCTGTCCTGCTGGCAGAGTGGTGTGAGAAGCGGAACAGGCCTTGGCTCTGCATGAGCACTGCTGAGCAATAACAGGAAACACCTCTGTATAGCAAAGCCATGTCAATATTATCAGCACAAACCCAAAACACACCCCCATGCTATGAGGAGAATTCTCACAGAATCCCAATGTTGGAAAAGACCTTTAAGATCATAAAATACAACAGTTCCCATCCTGTGCTAAACCATATCCCTGAGTACCTCATCTACCCTTTTTTAAACACATTCAGAGAAGGTGACTCAACCCCCTCCCTGGGCAGCCTGTTCCAGGCCCTGACAACTCTTTCAGTGAAAACTTTTTTCCTAATATCTAACCTAGTTTACTCCATCCCAGCTGAAACCAGGACCAGTAGTGGTGCTTTGACTTGTTCTGGGGTGGATCAGATAAAATTCAATTTGAGGGAGTTTGAACGCATCAGAGAAGAGTGTCTTGTGACACACTGTGGGCACAGAAGAAACTCCTGGAACCACTGCTGCCCCTGAGAGCTTCTGAAGCTCTTCTCCTGGGCATTCAGTTGTGCTTGCTGCCTTGGCCTCCTACAAAAACCTTACATTCTGCCTTGTCTCTGCTGCTGCTGGGGAATCCCAGCAGTTCATCCCCTAGCAGGCTTAGGCCACTGACTGAAGAACCTCCTATATAATTTTATTCTGTAATTGCTCTTGTGTTTCTGCTAGATACTCTACCAGGGCTGTCTTTTGCAAAAATAATTTTGTATCTTCCCCCCCCCCCCATTTTTTCAGGGATGCTTCCCAATAATACACAATATAGTAAACTAGTGTTCAGGACAGGCAGTTTCTTCTGACTCTATTTTGTCTTACAGTTAATACCATTATCCAGAACTCTTAAAAGCAAAAGCCTGTTTATTGCATGGTTTTATACTTTAACAACCATGTAGAACTGAATTTTGTAATTTGGGTGTCTGAGCCGTCCTGATGCACATCAAAGTCCTGTGGATTAATGTGTGGGGAAACTGAACATAGATGGCTATCAGGATACTTTTAATTAGTAAGCTGTTGCGTAAGACTGTATCATTTTACAAAAAGCTATCTCTGGGGGAGAAAATTCAAATTCATTATCAAGTATGATAATTGCATGGGTTCTAAAGCTGTTTCAACACTCTGATTTTCTTGACACAGAGAGAAAGTTCAGCACAGCAGGAGTATGCCCTGCAACTCCAGAAACAAGAGCGTTTTCTGATGGAGCGAGAAGCATCAGTTTTTAGCCATGAAGCTGCTTTGGCTAAAATAAGAGGTGTTGAGGAAGACGTTCACACAAAGTTTGGAATTATGAAAAAGGTGTGGTGATAAATTTAATGATGCTTATTGCTCTGCATGCTATTTAACTTGTCTGTAGTTATCTTAAATCATTGGGTGTTTGCTGGATATAATGGTTATTTCCTTAAAGTGCTTGAAATCCCCAAATGAAAGGTTTACCAAACAATATTGTTATGGCTTCTGCCATACAGGTTGTATAGGCTGTCCAGAGAGGTGGTGGATGCCCCGTCCCTGGAGGTGTTCAAGGCCAGGTTGGATGGGGCCCTGGGCAGCCTTGTGTAGATCCAGGCCTGGAGGTTGGTGGCCATGCCAGTGGCAGGGGGGTTGGAACTGTGTGATCCTTGGGGTCCCTCCCAACCCAGACCATTCTATGATTCTGACTGACCTGTGGCAGGGTGAGAGGAAATGAAATAGTATGATTTCAACCAAGGAAAAATACTTTCATCAACATGGTTCTTGTGGGTGTTTGCTAATGAATTTAGGTCTTGTGGAAAGTTTTGGTTATTATCCAGATCACCAAGGTAAGTCCTTACATATGTGCCCTTAGTGTCAAAACCACATAGAAAATACCTTTCTTTGAAATGTGCAGATAACTGCTGTTGAGGGAGGACAGGTTTACCTGTTAAAGAGGAGGAAAAGGGTACCAGAGGGGGCAGGTAACCTCAACTGTTGAACAGGGAAGGAATAAGTTAAGTGTTTCAGATAGTTCTCTTCCTTAAAGCCCAAAATGGCTGATGAAAATCCAGGAGAAATTAGTGATTACCTGTGAAAATCCATGAATGTCAAATGGAGTATTAGAAGCTAAAAAAGGCGGTCCCTTTCTTCTCAAAAGGGAAAGAGTTGTACAGGCATCAACTTAATGCCAGTTCTCTAAATAAATAAATAAAATCCTGATACAGTCCATGAACACTGTGGGAAGTGCAATGCAGAAAGCAGTGCAGTAAATAACTATTAGCATAGGTTAATCATAAATTGTCAAATCAGTCTCATTTCCACTACAGCAAGGTAACAGGTATTGCTAGCAGAGGAGGAGTAGTTACAGAATCACAAGGTTGGAAAAGACCTTTAAGATCATCAAGTCCAATCGTTCCCATCCTATGTTAAACCATATCCCTAAGTACCTCATCTATCCTTCTTTTTTAAACACATCCAGGGATGGTGACTCAACCCCCTCCTTGGGCAGCCTGTTCCAGGCCCTGACAACACTTTCAGTGAAGAACCTTTTCCTAACATCTAATCTGACCTTGCCCTGGCACAGCTCTGTGCCATTTTTCCTTGTCCTGTCTCCTGTTATGGGTATGTCTGGACTCAGTTAGAACTTTCATGTAGAGTTTTCCTAATTGTATTATGGAAAGCATAAGATAGATGTTAATGCAGGTGGTGTAAAGCTGTAGTGAGACAGTAGTTCACAGCACAGTTGAAGGAGCGTGCATAGTGGGTTCTGGAGTATCCTTTCAGCCCAGTATTAGTATTTTCAGTTAGAAGTTTGATGGTGAGAAACAGCACATTTACTGTATTTGAAGAAAATTGCAACTGAGGGAGAATTTCAAGTATGTTTAGAAAGAAAAGTAGGATTAAAATTGATCTTGACAAATTGAAGATACGGTAGGCTTGGGAAAAAAGTGTACTAAGATGATGTTGAGTGTACAGTATTGTGCTTGAACACAAATAACAGCTGCAGAAATGGAGGATGACAAGCAGATGCGGGATGTATTGAGGGTAAATGTGCCAAGCTTCAACTACATAAAAGGTTGCAGCAAAGAGGAAGAACCTAGTATTTTTTTCATGTCTGTGATAGGAAAAGCATTAGTAGTAAGGGAAAATTTAGTTTATGTATTGGGAAGAACTAGTTCTAAACAAAAATAGTTAAAGCATGGGACAGGTAGATTGGTAAGAGTGCAGTGTTTCCAGTATTGGAGGACTTAAGAACAGACAAGGCAAACATCTGGCAAGACTGAAATGGTCATGATATGGATGAAATTGCCCAATTTGAAATGATAGTAAGCATATATAGCTGCAGTATTTTCAGTAAAATAAAACTTTGCCTTTTTTTATCAAATCTGAGGTACACCAGATGTACTGATGTCCAGAGAAGATTAAATCTAAAATAAGATTCAGGGGAGTGAGAAGAATGGCAGTAGATAGGCAGGTTGTAGTTAGGAATTTCTGTGCTTGGGCTGTGAACCAAAGCACTAATTTAACCTGCGTAGGATTAGTTTCTTGATCTGCATAATTCAGAATGAGCAAAGCCAGAAAAGCATGTTGAAACCTCAAAAGTTGCTGCAAAACAGAATCATGACTTTTTGTAATTATAGGGAAGAATAAGCTGTAAATGAAAGCTTTTATTGGCATTGGGTTTAGTTCACAAACCTCTCCCACAGCTGACTTGTCTGAGAAATGTACATACTGATATAATCTGTTTTGGGTAGAACCTGGAAAGAAAAAGAGCAATTGGCTGTGCACATCACTCGGTTTCTGTGTAGATTCTTCTGAATATGCAACGTGGATGTTGTTTTTCTCAGTCCAGGTTGGATGTGCAAAGTTGGCCATGCAGAATTACAAACTTGATCTTTGAATGTTTGCCCTATTATTTCAGCACTACAGTGGAATTTAGCTTAGAGTTATTTCTCAAACAGTCTCTTATAAATCAAGCTTTAAAATTTGATATTTCTATAGCAACACGAGGCAGAAGTTAAACAGCTGACAGAAGCCCTGAGAGAAATAACTAAAGAAAATAGAAGGCTGAAGTCATCGTTTGATACACTGAAGGAAATGAACGAGTCTTTAAGAAAACAGGTAAAATTAGTTCTTTCAGGTTATCAATAAATGTACAGGTTATAATTAACAATTTTAAGTATTTGAACAGCTAAAGTTTGAAAAATGACTAATTCTTTCTTTGTTTCTATAAGGCAAGAATTATATGAATGATTGAAAGTACTTTCCACACCTTTTTCTAGTACTTGAATTTTAGCCTCTCTGATCTTTTACAGTATAAAAAAAAAGTTGGATTTATTCTTCTGATCCCCTAGCAACAGCTAATTACTAGGAAGGACAAATCTGTGTCCTCTGAAGCAGATTGAGAGTGGATGGAGAGGAAGTATTTTATAACATAGTGTCCACCCTGCATTATTTCTATTAAATAAAAAGTACAATATATATTTCTAATTTCCCATTTGTTCAGCACTTTCAGTTATTTTACAAATGTTAAAGTAGTATTTTCTCAGTTCTTAAACTGAGACAGTGGCTCATTGTAATACAGAGAGTAAGAATTTTCATCTCATTTGACTGTTAAATCTGACCTAAAATGCTGACACACGTATTGCTATCTAAACAATTTGACCTTTGATTATTCAGTGAATTAATTGCAATTCTGATAGTCTGAGTATAATAAAAATCTACAATAGTGTCTTATTCTTTCTCTTAGAGAAGGTCAGACCCAACTCCTAGAATGTTGATGGTTCTGGTGCAACCCATCTGTCTCTTTATTTCACCTTGCTATAACATCTTTGTGTACCTGTGCAAACTGAGGATAGTCATGCTGTTCACTAATTGCATGCATAGAGTGTGTTTCTTACATTTAAAGAGAGGTTAAAGTTTCCCTCAGCTTCTCTCAGAGGACACTGTTCCTGTATCATGGTCAGTAACTTCCATTCTATAGAGAACACTTTCACCCTCCTGATTTCAAGAATGATCTAATGGCTTTGTTAATCTGTGCTCCACTTTTATGTCACATCATGAAAAGTAATCAGATGTGTGCTGCCTGTATATCTAGAGAGGCACTGTAGTGTGTATTCTTGCCCTGCAGACTGAAAGGTTGGACTGCAGGTCAAGAAGAGCTACTGCTGTCTTACTTATCCTGGCACAAGTTGCCCAAGAGCAGTGGTGGAGTCTCCAATCTTGGAGATATTGCAAAGCCATCTAGACGTGGTCCTGGGCAGCTGGCTCTAGGTGGCTCTGCTTGAGCCAAGGGGTTGGACCAGATGATCTGCAGAGGTGCCTGTCAACCTCAACGACTCTGACTTGTTGAGGAACTGGATGATAAATTCCTTTCTATGCCTTTGCATGCACAGAAGAAAAAGAAAACCTGAAACAATTTATCTGCTCAGTAGCCACATCAAATTGTTTCAGTGTGATAATGAAGTCAAGAAGTGAGTTTTGAATTTACAGATACTTTACTATTTTCTGATTCTTTCAGTTAAGTGATGTAACTGAGCTGAACAAGAAGTTAGAAGGTCAAGCAAGAAAAGTACAAGCTCGTTTAGAGAATCTACAAGTAAGGTTTGTTCTTACATGTATCTCCTTCCTTTATAGGTAACAAGTGAAATATAATTCATTGTTACATTTTGTTGTAGAGGAAGCATGAATTTTTAACGGTGCAGAAGTCTAAGGAGATATGTCAAGTGGTGCAAAAAAGTAAACCTGTCAAACAGGAAAAAGGGATGGTAACATCAAAAATGGCTAAGGTAAGAATTGGGCACAATGAAACATTCATTATAAGACACTAAGCAATGGATCATTCCCTGTGTGTCTTCTAGAAATTAGAAACTAACTTTCAATTTTGTTTATTGTATGAGTTAATTAGTTACTGTAAGAAAAGATGTAGATTATAGTGTAGGAAAACAGACAAGAAAGAATTAAGCTTGTTGCTAAAAATAAGTCTGTTGAATTTCATGTTGTATATGTATATATTTTTATTTTTATGGAATGTTTTCCTCTTCCTGTCATGTTCTTTCATTTGTTAGTTAAAATTACAACCTGCTTATACTGTAACTGGTTTCTTTTGTGGCATAGGAGCAAATCTTAAACTCATTCTGGTTACTGCTACAGTACAGCACTGTTCTCGTGAATAACACCAGCTGAAAAGCAGTCAGTCAGAGGTATCAGATACAGATGTTAAATTCTGAAAGCCAGAGGTGATTGTAGTGTAATGATGTTCTCCAGCTAGAGGCCGAATTGGAAAATGGGGGAGATACTCACAGCATCCTACTTAATTAATCCACATCAGGTGCCTTAAATCTGTGCTGTCTCTATATAGCCAACATATTTCTCTGTTTACATAGGTTTTAGTGTACTTTGTTTGCTAGTGATATATAAACAGTAGTGTTAGTTCTGAGCAAAGAAGAAAAGGGGTATCTGAAGGAAGATACCAGCAAAGTTTCGAATTCTTTAGAGAACTGTTCATGCAGCCTGTCTTCAGGTAACTCTGCGTATCTTTTGTGGAGTATTTCATTGCAGTGTAGTGCAAGGGCAGAATGACAATTCCATGAAGTCTTTGTTCTTTTTCTAAGAATGCTGGTTACCCATTTAAACTTTAACAGTAGTAGATTGTATGAAGTAAAGCAAAGGAGATCTGGTGCTATGAAACGAGAATTTCCCCAGGAAAAGGACATTAAAGATTTGTTCTCTCCTGTAATTCATTTGGCCAGAACTATAAAATGGAGTGCTTCTGTTTGTAAAAATCTTTTCCCCGCCCTTTAGTAACAGTTTGTCAAAGTACAAAATAAATTGTGAGTATTTTTCCACACCCAGAAACCATCACCTTCTCTACGGTGAGGAGAGAGAAGCAACGCAGGGTTCTTTCTGGATCCCTTTAAGAAAGGCCTAAAAATAAACGGCTTAATAAAATAAGCTGCTTTCATAAGACAAAATAAAAAGACAAATATAGATATAGATTAAATCTTACATCCCTTCAGATGCTGGGAACCCTGTGTTGTGCAGCATCAGATTGAGCTTGGGTGCGTTGGCCATTATTGTTCTACCTTCATGGTGACTTTTGTCAGTAAACTGTCCTTATCCCAACCCATGGGGGCTCTGCCTGTCGCTTCTGTGGGAGTGAGCAAGTGGCATGTGGTGGTCAGCCACTGTCCAGGACTGAACCACCACACACCCCATGTTTTGGCCCCATGTTGGGTGCCAAAAAGGACTGAGGTGGTTTGGCCCTGGCTAGAGGCCAGTACTGCTCTATCACTCCCCTTTTCAGCCAAAAAGGGGAGAAAATATGTATTAAGAGGCTTAGGATTTGAGATAAGGACAGAGAGGGATCACTCTACAATTAGTGTCAAGGGTAAACAAAACTCAAAACGGAATAACAAAAAGAAAACTAATTTATTATACTGCACTACACACCCTGTTAAATCAGTCAGATGCTTTTATGGGGAAGTGGTGTCAGGTGATGTGAAAAACAGCCCAGGCTAACTCAGTTCACCTGTGCTGGCTGCATGGGGAGGTTTAACTCTGGCCTGGCCAGAACCAGGACAGTTACAAGTAGTATTAATAACACACAGGCTTCTCAAACCTTGAGTGCAAGGCCCTGCAGAGCAGACATGGCCTGTTCAAGATGACTGTTTCCTCGAATATAACACTTACCACAGGCTCCCAGTACAGTAACTTGCCTCCCAGATTTTTTCAGGCATATACTTACAATCCTTTAATTTATGGCTGATATTTCAGAACTAAGGTACCCTCATATGCATCAGTCTTGTTACTAGAAGTGGCTTAGAAAAATCATTACACTTGAAAGCTGAAGTATCTGATGTGGATGTATTACAGCTACCATTGAACTCACAAGTTTATGAGCTCTTAACTTTTCTAATGGATTGGATCTCAGACCACCTCCTTAGCAGGATAAAAACACAAGAGGAAAGAGAGGATAGTCATAAACTTCCAGTTACCCAGGCCTCCAAAAACACCTGCATCCAGGAAAGGTGTATGAAGGTAAAGGGGGTTGGATTGTTTGCTTGTGTTCAAATGTTTCTGGATTTACGGGGTTTATTAAATGATGTTGAGAATGTAACAGGTCATCCTGGTTTATATGTGCTTGGAATACAATAATTAAAACAAAATTACTATTAATAAGTCACTTTTAATTTCGGCAGTGAGATATAATAGGTAATTTGTCATTTGTAAAACACACAGGCCATTTTTAAGCAAAAGTGTGGTGTTCACTCTCAGCTTGAGAGTTTCAGTGTTTTATTTCAGTCACTACTATCAGCTGATAAGTTGCCTTGTGCTCTATGTACATATATGGTACATAATTCCTTTTTTCTAAGGAGATAAACATGTCTAATTTAAAATGGTTTTATGCCTATATTAGATACTAAAAGTTCCAGTTTATAACCAATAAAAGTTGATGCTATACTATACTACACTTTTAATACATTGTTTTCTTTTTGGGGATACAAAAGTTTGGAGATCAGAGATGTTTAGAAAATATTATTTTACTGTTTTTCTTATTGAAAGATTCATAGCCATTCAGATTGACTTTACTGATATTGATCTTGCACAATGTATCTCCACTTTGGCACGTAAACCTCTGTGAAATTTAAAATCTGGGTATACGTGTAATTGTGTCACCAGTACAGGATCTTCCCAGTGAGCATTTGCATATGTAATCTGTTTAAACTCCAATAGAAAGTTGGAGTTTTATTTCTTTGTTTTCCACTTAGGGTTAGCTTCTGCAGTGGTTTCAGGTACTGCATGTAACTTTACTTATGTATATTTCTACAGCTTTTGCCTCTAGCAACTGAGCAACTCCAGTGGATGCCATTTGTGAATCCTAATCTACACATGCCTGTGATTAAATTTATTTATTGGTCTATAAGACAGCTGGACAGTGGTAATCAGGTAAAACAGTAGTCTTCTTGCAGTGTGGGGTTTTTTTAGCAGTAAATTCTCAGAAGATATGAATGGATTTTCTGTTTTAAATACATATGAAAAGCGGATGTTTTCACATGGTACATACAAAAGAAACTCAGCTGTCTTTGTAAAGCATAAATTCATTGTGTTTACCACAGATACATGGCAAATAGAAAAGGTTAATTTTAAATTTTGCCTTGTGTAACAAAACATAATTTTGATAAGTATGTCACCTCTGTCATGGTGTCTAAACATCTCAGGAATTACATTTTTAGATATGTATTTACAAAACTCTTTCACTTGAAAAGGCGATATTTGGAGGTTCACTCTATGCATGGCACTTCTTGAAGTTCATGGAAGTGTGTGGCAAAGTAGCAGAGGAGTTTTGATTTTTCTGTTCTCTGCATTCCCTGCTCCTTTGGACTAGACTGCTATATGAAAATATTTAGCAATATAATAGAGACAGGAGTACTGTAAAAACTGAGTATAGTGCACAGTGCTGTCAGTAGTACTCTTGCTAAAGCAAAAGGTGGAAATTTTGTAAATATGTTGAGTTTAAATTCAATAGAATACCAAACTTAGATTTAGTGCTAGTAAAACATATATTCTAAATGAGTGCAACGTGAAGTTTGATTCTGGACAAATATTTCTGTATGGTTTATGACGAAAAGTCTAGTATCTTACCTGTATTAAGGTAAGAGTTCTTAAGGTTCATCTTAGACTTTGATTCTGTAAATACTTTTGTAGGATACCATTTCAGGCATCCTTACAAAAGAGTTGAGTGAAGCTGAATTTTTTCTGGAACCAGAGGCAACTTAAATAATGCCAGCTTATCAGGAACCCTCATTAACCAGTCTCTTTATAAAGTATGTGTTGATAAGGCATTCCAATAATGTTCATCTGCTTTTGGAACACAAAGTAAAATCTCCTATACAGATTATATTCCAACAGATGATCAAGCTATTTGCTGTTTAATACTTAATCACTAAAGAGGCATATGTGTATCTAAATAGTATGTAGGGGTTTAATGTTTACACTAACTGTGCTCATCACTTGAAACAGCATGCAACAATGTCATCCACAATGAGGAGGCTTGGTGAAGATATTTTCAGAGGCATAGTGAGTAAGGGAAACCCACGTGGTTCTTCTGAACACTCTACAGCTAGTAAATCAAAATCTGTGGCATTCTTTAAGAGTCCCTCTCTGCCTTTGAGGTTCCTGTCAACTTTAATTGTGCTTAAAACAGTGACACAAGGTAAGTTCTGATTTTTTTTTAAGGTTTTTTATTTCAGTCGTGTTCTTGGACAGCATTTGGTGATGCTGCAGTGTCTGTTATGGTTTATTAGTGAAAAGTTGTTCTTTACTTGAGTTTTACTACCTTGTGAAGAAAAATATACTGGAAACAAGTATGAATCTTGCTTTTAATATTTTCTTGTTGGATTTTATGTGTTTCTGTTAGTATGATGACTTCTTGTCAGACTAATCAACACTTCTGACAAGGAGGTAAGAGAGATGTTGGTAATTTTGTCAAAGTGTCCCTACAGCAGTGATTGGATTTCCAGGGTCTTTACTGCATAGAAAGGCACAGCTTTTTGCTCTTTTATAAACTGAAATAAGTAGCAGATTTTGCACTGTTCAAGAATTTCACTGTTCTGTTTAATCTAGTAGGCTTTCACATTTTCTTCTGAAAGGCTGCTCCATTGCAGTGTCAGCTGTTTCCTTTATGCCATAGAATCTTACAGAATGAACCACAGAAGGGTAGGAGTTGAAGAGACCTCTGGGGATCATCTGGCAGCCCCCCCTGCCAGAGCAGGATCACCTAGAGCAGGCCACACAGGACAGCGTCCAGGTGGGTTTTGAGTGTCTCCAAAGAAGGAGACTCCACAACTTCTCTGGGCAGCCTGTGCCAGAGCTCTGCCACCCTCATGGTAAAGAAGATCCCCCTTATGTCTGGGTGGAACTTCCTATATTCAAGTTTATGCTCATTTCCTCTTGTCCTGTCTCTGGGTACCACTAAAAAAGGACTGACCCCATCCTCCTGACACCCACCCCTCAGGTATTTGTAAGTATTGATAAGATGCCCCCCTCAGACTTACTGAAAACTCCCAAGTCTCCCTTAGCTTCTCTTTGTAAGAGAGATGTTCTAGTTCTCCACTCATCTTCATAGCCCTTTTTTTGTACCCTCTCCAGTAGTTCCATGTCCTTCTTGAGCCGGGGAGCCCAGATCTGCACATGATATTCCAGATGAGGGCTCACCAGAGTAGAGGGGGGGAGGAGGACCTCCCTCAATCTGCTGGCTATGCTTTTCTTAATTCACCCCAGGATGCCATTGGCTTTCTTGGCCACAAGGGCACATTCCTGGTCATGGATAACCTCTTGCCCACCAGAACTCCCAGGCCTTTTTCCACAGAGCTGCTTCCCAGCAGGGCAGCCCTTCACCTGTGCTGGTGCCTGGGGTTATTCCTCCCCAGGTACAGGGCCCTGCTCTTGCCCTTGTTGAATTCCGTAAGAAACACAGTTGCAACTTTTCTGCATTTACCTTTATAGGTAAATCTGATGTTCTTGGGTATTTCTGATACGCTGCAGTCACATAAAATAAGCAACTTGTGTAGTGGATTTTAACCGTTAGATTGAACTGTGATACAATATATGTCTTTACATTGTTGTTTTTTCCCTTAGTCTAAGTTTAGTATCCAGTTCACTCCCCAGCCCTCACCTGCCTGCTGCTGCCCTCTTCTACCACATCTGGCACTGCAAACAGCTACCTGTAAAACATTATCAACATCGAACAATGCTTCTCTGAAATTGTCAGTGCTGGATGTGATTGTCCATCCGTATTTCACTGTTAAACAGACTAAATTACAAAGGTACGTTCTGTTTACATAAAGATGTTTCAGACTTCAAAGTCTAGCATGAAAAGTGGCCTTTTTATCCATAATCTTCCAGAGCTCCCATGTTGATGTAGCACAGTAATGTACTTTATTAACAAGGCATGAGCAAACAAGGTCAAATCAGGAGACTACACAGCTCTGAAAATAGTGATTTCTGCTTCAGCTTATGACAGGTTAACTCCACTTGTGCAGTTTTCAAGATGCTGTGGCAAATCTTCTCTGTGGGACCTTCTTTGAAAACAGATATGATCTGAAAAGACTAAAACATTTTCTTTAGAGAATGACAAAAGTGGGCTGTTTCTCATGGGCTCTGAGTTGGGAGCACACTGTGAGAAGAGCCACAAAGTCAGATTTTTAATGCTTTCCTTATCTTGTTGGCATAGAGGTTGGTGTACACTTTTCTGTCAGAACCCAGAGAAGAAAAACCTGATGATTAAGGGCCTGGAGCATCTCCCCTGTGAAGAGAGGCTGAATAAGCTGGGGCTGTTCACTCTTGAGAAGACTAAGGGGGGATCTAATTAATGTCTATAAGTATCTTAAGCATGGAATGTAGGGGGAATCAGCCAGCCCCTTTTCAGTGGTCTGTGGGGACAGGACAAGGGGCAATGGCCTCAAGTTGGAGCACAGGAAGTTCCGCACCAACATGCGGAAGAACTTTTCCACAGTGAGGGTGACAGAGCCCTGGGACAGGCTGCCCAGGGAGGTGGTAGAGTCTCCTTCTCTGGAGATACTTAAGACCTGTCTGGACACCTCCCTGAGCGACCTGTCCTAGGGAACCTGCTTTGGCAGGGGGGGTTGGACTTGAGGATCTCTGGAGGTCCCTTCCAACCCCTACGATTCTGTGATTCACATTAGTGGATGATTTGTAATAGTAATAATGTTAAGTAGAATTCTCTACTTAAAACCTCTCTAATTTTGTGTTGGCAAAGAAATAGAGGAATCTGGGTCTTTTCTGCCTCATGGGAGAGGGAAAATGTAAAGGTTTCAGAGTACACACTAGCAGTGAGCAAGAATCAGATTGTGTCTGAACAGGATGAGGAAAAAAAAAGAAAATATCTCTAAGAATAGACTTAACTGTTCTCTCAGGTGATTTGTTAACTGTTGCCTTCAGTTATGAAGCCAAGAGAAATGGGGAACAAGAGGTGTTGCAGATCCTTTTTATGGAAGTCAGGTAGAAAATACTAATTATATACCATTAAAAGCAGGTGTAAGAGGTGATTACTGCCTACTTGCAGCACTGTAGTTGTGCATAACTGATTTTCTGCAAGAGTAAGTTTTACAAGGGTGTAAGAATGAATGTATCTATAACCTTTTCCAACTTTTTGTGATACCAACCACTTATTTTTTTTTTCCACTTTCAGAGTAATTTTAAAAGCACAGAACTTTTTTGATAGCAAATAATTGTTCAGTGGGGTTGTTCCTATGAGCATGTAATCTAACTTTAGAGAAGGTCCTGCTTTGGGCAGGAGAGTTGTACTAGGTTCCAACCTAAATTATTCCACGATTCTATTTTAGCCATCTTTTGTTCTCAGAACAGTTTGTATTTTAAACTGGTAACACATCCCCCCTGCTAGTAACACAGAGATGGAGACAGTTTAGAGGTGTTTATTTTTAGCCAGAAGGTTAGAATCAGATGCCTACTTTGGCATATGTGGGTTTTTTTTTCTTTCAGTCTCTTGCATGAAATATGAAATTTTGGGCTGTTTCTTAGAAAGTAGAGATCCACATGGCAAAATTGCTGCTGTCTCTGACACTCTTGATTGACACTAATTGGGGATGCCAAAGATTTTAAATCCGTTGATAATGAAGAATGCTCTTGTTTGTGGAAGTCATCCTTCTGGATTAGCTGGTTAAGCAGATTGGTATGTCTTTATGCTTAACTGACCTGTGCAGTATTTAGATTGGTAGTGTTTACAGTAAACCCAAGACTTAAACATGGTGGGAGACCACCCTGACGACATTAATGAACATACACATATACACAGTATTTCAATTGTTGAAAGGAACTGTGTCAGTCAAGATATTTTGCCTAAAGCACAATAATTGCTCTATTAAAGAATAAAGATTCACATTTCTAGAAATGTTTGATAAAATCGATGCAAAAAGAATTGCAATACAAAAAATAGTTCTTGCAGAGATGTAATTACTCTAAGCAGAGTTGATTAGAATGGATCAGTTCAGCTTCTCACAGTTGCTTTTTTACTGCTGGCTTCTATAAGAAGGAGAATCTGATCTATTGTTAAACATATGTTGAATATCCCTGTGTGTGAATTTCAATCGCTCCGACCACACGGCAGGAATGATTCAGTGATAAAGTAGTAGGACATCTGTCATGAAGGTATATTCCGTTTCCCTGGAAATGCCAGTTTCCAGCAGATGGCACTGTGGTTAAACGCCTGCTCTGGGACACGTTGGTTCCTTGGGCTGCATCTTGTGCTCTCCAGATGATCAATGTTGTTCCCAGATACCGAGAAAGATTTGACATCAGGAAATTAAGAAAATTAGATTGTTTCACTTATTCTACGTTCTTTGTATAATTCAGTGCTCTCCGCAATGGATGAGTGCATAAAAAGTACTCACTGAACCTTAAACTACAGCTCTCTATAGAAGGGAATTGGTTACTCTTCTGAAAGTAATTTCTCTTGTTGTTCAGACAAATGAGCCCTTGACTCCTTTAATAGAGTTTTCCCAGATGTTAAAACCGCAATTGTCTCAAGCTATGCAAGCTTGTAATGTCTTTCCTCCTTTTAAGCAAGATATTAGGAGGACTTTATATTTGTCAGTATATTTCTCTTCAACCTATGAATTGTAGTTAGTCCTTTTCTCCGCTCGCAACAAACTAAGGAATAAAACCAGGCAGAGAATGTCTTTAAATAAAAATAAAATATAACATTTTTCAGCCATTTAAGTATATATCTGGAACAGTAATTCTCAGGATAGCTATTCAGATATTGCTTAACGGAACTATGATTATGGACTTTTTATTGCCTGTATTCTGATATCTTTCAGTGGATTTCCTGGCTCAAGCGTTTGATTCCCTTTGCATAGACTTGAAAACAGATGAAGGGAAGACCTTATTTTTGGAATACCAATGTGTGCCTGTCATACTAAGTCACTTAAAAGTATCCAGGAGAGGTCTGCTTTCCAGTGCTCTTGACGGATTACTTCAGATGACCACAGATTCTGGTAAATTTGGGTAATTTAAAAAAAACCCTAAAAATCATGATGCAAACTGGTGAGGTAAGTATAAATAATCTGATATAGTATTAGCATTCATTTGTGTCACGTAAATTCAAAAGAGACTTATGGTATGTCATACTTGTCTGTCTCTGAGTTGCCTTTTCTTCTGCCTCTCAGCACCTATGCTTTATCTTTTGTTCCGGCTGCTTTCTTACTTACTGGGGTGAATTTTTTTCGTTGCTATTTTTCATTTGACTTTTCAGTTTATTCCACTGTTTTACCTTGAGGATGTTTTTCTTTGAAGTTAGGCTGTGCCCAGGAAGCCATATCATGAAAACCTGCCAGCAGGTGGAGATAAAAAATAGCCGTTCTTTAAATTCTCTTTCTAGTTTGAATGAACAGCTCATCCCCAGTCATTTTTCAGTTTTGAATAATTGGAAATGGCAATTCTAGAAGAGGTGATTATGTTTTGCTGAGTTTTACAGTGCTGTGGCCCTATAAAAGGGTTAATAATCTTATTTGTCACAGTGTTTTTCCAAGTGATACAGGCTGGGAATTGGTTGATAACCAACTGGACGAACATGAAGTAATGAGACATTCTGGTGCCCTGTTAAACAAACCTTGTGACTGTTTGTGGGGCTGGTTTTTTTTTAAGATAAAAATCACTTGCTACTTTTTAGAACAGAAAAGGAGGAGGAGCTGTTGCTACTTCTGAAATGTGTGTTGTTGCTTTGGAAGTATTTTGTTGCCGTGCATTGTAGTGGTAAAAATGGGAAGCATGTTTGACTTGGGATGGAACAGCATTGCATTAAAAGTCACTTTGTAGTGAGATAAGTGGAAGAAATATTTAACTACAGTGTTGTTTTTCCTTTGCAAAATCTTTTTCTGACCGTGTAGTTAGTTTTACACTATTCTTCCTAGTGCTCATAACTGTGATTAGTACCGTGATTGGAAAAGAGGTGGCTGTGTGCACAAAAGCAACCTAAGTGAGGTAGATGGTGTCTGGTATTACTTTGAGTAGTGCCAGTAAAAGTGCATCTTCCATTACCTAGCAGCTGTTACTCTGACAGGCTAGATGCCTGCAGTTTGAAGACCAGTGGAGGTATGTGGTGAGAGACTCAGGTGTCTTGTTTCTGTTCAGAGAAACATCTCCAGGAAAGCAGGGCTCCGTCACACCTAACAATGACTTGGGAAGACAAACACCATCACTCCAAATGTGTCCTCCTTCACCTTTATATGCTGACCATGACATCATGTGGTATGGAATATCCCTTTGGTCAGCTAGGGTCAGCTGTCCTGGCTGTGTTCTCTCTCAACTCCTTGTGTATCCCCAGCCTGCTCACTGGTGAGGTGTTGTGAGAAGCAGAAAAGGCCTTGGCTCTGTAAGCACGAAAGTGTCTTGGTGTTATCGACACTATGTTCAGCTCAAATCCAAACCATAACCCTGCACTAGCTACTATGAAAAAATTAACTCTATCCTAGCCAAAACCAGTTGAGCTTGGTAGGCTGGGAATAACATTTAACAAGGAATTTTTTGGTACTAAAACTACAGCATCATTTTTTCGCGCTTTAGAAATGCCATGATTTTTTTCTAGGGCTTTCCTTGCTCTAGGTCAGCATCTCATCTCTTCTGTTTGGGAAGGATTAAAGCAATAAGGATCACTTAAAATAAGTCTAGTTTTTTTTTTTCAAAAAAAAAGACAGTAAACCAGGATTTGTTTGGCAAGATCCACTTCTCTGGCATTCTCTAAATGTGTGTTGACACTTGCCATGTGCTTCTGTCAAGGTAAGGCTAACTTTAATAAAACAGGTTGTCTGTCTGTGAAAAGACTCCCACAGAGCAGCAGGAAGAAGTAAAATCTATATGGTGAGAGGCAGCTGATAGCCAGAATGCCTGTATGTCATGCCACCTTGTGTGCAATGTGCCCACGCATATTTTGGTATGTTTGGGCAGATCTATGCCCTTAAGACTGAGGCTGATGAAGATAACTATCAAGGTTGGAGTTCAAGCCATTAAAAATACTTCATTTCAAGATCAGTACCCATTCAGTTCAAAGGCTAATGAGGCTCTTTGCTCATTAAGAATTCAGAGCTCCTTTCTATTTTCAGTAAGCTTGTGCATTCCAGGCTGAAGGAAGAAACAGGTGATGTTTTATTGCACTGCACAGCTTTGTGTGAAGTATGAAGGAAGAAGTACGTGTTATTATACCAAATGACCCCTAGACAGCTTCTAGTGATAGGCTCTTTCAGGAAACCTGGCTTGCAGTCCCCAGGCATAATGAGAGGAAGAAAGTGACTATTACACATAGCTTCAGTGAATTGTACTCTTGCATTACCTTTCCTACCCATGCTTTTGTGATAAGGTACTGTTGAAGCAACATCTCAGAGTGATCACTTAGATGACAGAAGAGCAAAAGATCTTAGTAAATTATCAGGAATTTAGGTATTTCAATCCTACTCCAAAGACAGAAGGGGAATAACATCTTACTTTAGACCTCTTGACACAAAGAGAACAAACATTTGCATCCTTAGAGATCAAGCCATTTGTAATCACTTTCTTGATAGAACCACAAGCTGGGCTATTAGCCTTCAAGGTGATTTTTTTCACTTCATCTCTTCAGATTCCAGGTTGGAACCTTTTTGGTCACTACTAGGATCTGGGTTTACTCTGTAATCTTTTTGATTGCAGGTTCGTGAGAGCTTACCATATTCCACAGGCATGATACCAGTCTAGAAACTCTTGTAAACCAGCGTCATGCTCATTTAAAACTATAAATAAAAACCATGCCTGATGCCCACAGCTTCATCAAACGTTTGTCTGAGTTGATGTGTGTTCTGTACAAGGCTGCATAACACCAGTGTGCCTATGCAGCTATGCCACAGAAACATGGTCTAACACTACAGGCATTCTGTGAAGAGACAATTAAGACTTTTGGTACCCTTGTGAAGCATATTTCTTGAAACATAGGTGCATCATCACAGAATCACAAGGTTGGAAAAGACCTTTGAGATCATAAAGTCCAACTGTTCCCATCCTGTGCTAAACCATAACCCTAAGTACCTCATCGACCCTTTTTTTAAACACATCCAGGGATGGTGACTCAACCCCCTCCCTGGGCAGCCTGTTCCCGGCCCCAAAAACTCTTTCAGTGAAATATTTTTTCCTAACATCTAATCTGACCCTGCCCTGGCACACCTTTGTGCCATTTCCCCTTGTCCTGTCTCCTGTCACCTGGCTGAAGAGACCATCTCTCATCTCTCTACAACATCTTTTCAAGTAGTTGTAGGCGGTGATAAGGTCTCCCCTCAGCCTCCTCTTCTCCAGGCTAAACAGCCCCAGCTCAATTTGCATCATCATAGCATGCAAAGCTCCAGATCCCACATTATGGTATACAATACAGTCACATTCAAATTATGTATGTTTATCAAATTGGGATCTCAAATTGCATATATGTCACCAGATTATGTTATGGTTTAGGTATCAGAACTTGGATTATATTCCAGCTGCACAGGCATTTCACAGACATCAGGGAGTTTTTATGCCATGGTGTAATTCCTAAGCGTGGTGCCAGCCAAATAAAATCTCACTGTTTTGTCCCTATCATTTATGGTTTTGAAACTCTAACAGTATGCCACAGATAGAGAAAATATATAGGTATATGCCAATCATGTTTGCCTCACCTCTTTTACAGAAATGTTAAAGCCTAAGAAGGCTCCCTTCTCTGGTGGTAAAAAGTGGCTGCTTGCAGGTTGTTTTTTTTTTTTTTTTCTCTTAAATGTGATTCCCAGAGGCTCTGTGACTGTCAGTGATGGGCTTGGCCTTGGTCAGCAACGACTGCGGCCTTCAGCCAGGTGGTGTTTGCTCTGTCGGGCCTGCAGGGAGCTTATGGCTGCTTCTGGCAGAAGCCACCCCTCTTCCCCACCCCACCCCACTAGAACCAGCCACACAGAACTACAACAGGCTTATTATGTATTTATTACTTTACAGAAATCTTAACATTTCTCATTTAGATCACTATTGAAATTAATCTTTAATAGTTGAAGTAGTACTTTTAATTGTATAGACTGTACTATACTATGGTGGCTTCTGTGGCATGTTCACACCCCAAAGTTCTCTCCATATGACTACTAATTTCTTTTCTCAACAGATCATGTTGCTAGGACAGTAGTTGCAACACACAGTTGAAGAGAATTCCTGGATGCCAGACATGGCACATTTTCTGGAAACAATCTAGTAGGAAGTAGCATGACCTCAGCAAGAAAATTTGTTTTGTGGGTGTTAAAGAACATTGCATCGTTAGTATTAAATCACCCTGTAATTGAATACTTGTCATATGCAATCTTGTTGAATATTGTTGGTTCTGTCCTCTTGCTTCTCAAAGCTTACTGTAGTTTTTTTAGCTGTGAACCAGTTAGAAGGGTTCCAAAGAATGCAGTGAGTTTATAGTCACCTCTCAAAAATATCATTGTTCAACTGTAGTCTTGATTTGTGCTTGATTTGAGATCTGCTATGAACAGGGATACAATCAGTTTCACACTTTGCTCTTTTACACAAAGACAGCACATGTCTTAAATTCCTCCTGCAGTGATAGCTGACTTCCGTCATGTAGATTAGTAGGACCCCCTTCTCTGCTCTTAGGCTCATTGAAGGATATCAAAACTTACTTGCTGATTAGACATTACAAAGCACTGGCCTTTGCTTTAAATACAGCTTGTGGTTACAGATTCACAGAGTTGTAGCATTCAGCCGTTCCTCACAGGGGAGATGCTCCAGGCCCTTAATCATCTTTGTGTCCCTCTGCTGGACTCTTTCCAGGAGATCCCTGTCTTTTTTGTGCCAGGGAGCCCAGCTTACTTGTGTTTTACAGCGATGATACTCTGCATTAGTGTGTGCTTATTTTGCAGGTTGTGAGGTGAGTGCATATTGGAAACCAAACCTCTACATGACTCTTTTATGTTTACCGTAATTTAAGGCACATTCTGGTTAGGCTTCAGTATGATTTCTTAACCATGTTAACTTATATCACTTAAGACTTTTAGTAACTGCAAAATCAAGCTGTATTTATACAGTTGCTGAACCTTGTAATAGCTGACATGGATAGCCAAGTCTGTGTCCAGATTTACTCATCTCACAGGAAAAGTAATCAAGCCAGTGGAGATAAAAAGATTCAGTTTATAAGTAAATAATCAACTTCTTACTATGGAGAAAATCTTTTTATGTGGACTACTTATATGCCCACTCTCTTCAAGTTGGAATGCTCCATAACTAATACTAGACATTCCACAATTCACATTCATTTTTTTTCTTGAGTCTTAGAATTTTGAGACTTGAAAGGCGACAAGCGGCAAAGGTATGGAGTAAAAAAATGCCTGTATGCTCAAATGGATTAAAATTTAACTATATTTTTCAGCATATTATCTTTCCTGGTAGCAGTTTGCAGGATTGAAACTTCAAATGAGCTTACTGTGCACTACTGGAAGGGTAAAAGTGTCAGTCTGTGAATACCATACTAAGGCAGGATTCCCCCTTACTTGTGTGAAAGGCAGATGTGAAATTATTCTGAGGAGCTGTGTTTGAAGCTATAGTGACAGGAATGATTTACAGCTTATGTGGGATAAACATTGAAATACAAGCCATTTGAAAGGAAATCCTCCTTCTGTTATCCTGTCTTACCTTTGTAATTTTTTTATTCATTCTTCACAAAACAGCGAATGATTATGTAGGATTAATAGATGTTTTAGTTTAATATTTTAACCACAGATAAATACCTCTGACTCTGTTAAATGCAGCCTGTGATAATGCTAGGACCAGCCTGCATACTTGCTGGAAGCAAGCATGTACATCAAAATTTTGCACGTTTTTGAGAATTAATTGCAAGCTTAGTTTGGATACTTTGATTCACAGAATCGGAGGGGCTGGAAGGGACCTCCAGAGATCATGGAGTCCAACCCCCCTGCCAGAGCAGGTTCCCTAGGACAGGTCACACGGGTCGGCATCCAGACGGGTCTTGAATATCTCCAGAGAAGGAGACTCCACAACCCCCCTGGGCAGCCTGTCCCAGGGCTCTGTCACCCTCACTGTGAAAAAGTTCTTCTGCATGTTGGTGCAGAACTTCATGTGCTCCAACTTGCAGCCATTGCCCCTTGTTCTGTCCCCACAGACCACTGAAAAGGGGCTGCCCATTTTCCTCTGCCTCCCACACACCAATGTTTATAAACACTGATCAGTTCCCCTCTCAGTCTTCCTTCCTCAAGGCTGAACAGCCCCAGCTCGTTCAGCCTTTCCTCATAGGGAAGATGCTCCAGGCTCTTAATCATCTTCATAGCCCTCCACTGGTCTCTCTCCAGGAGAACCCTGTCCCTTTTATATCGGGGAGCCCAGAACTGGACACAATACTCCAGGTGGGGCCTGAACCAGGGCAGAGTAGAGTGGGAGGATCACCTCCGGTGACCTGCTGGCCATGCTCCTTTTAATGTATGCCAGGATCCCACTGGCTTTCTTGGCCATACTACTGGCTCAGGGCCAACCTGTCGTCATTTTGATGAAATACTTGTTTACAGGTTTTAAAAATGAATGCACTAAATGGAAAAATATAATTTGATTTCTAATGAAGTCACTGTTTGTTCAGGGCAATACTTCATACCGTGTGCAGCATACCATTCTGAATGTAGATGTGAATACTAATTTTTAAAATGTTTTGTGTATAGAAAGGAGCTGTTTGTATTAGTACTTGGATACATACATCCCTTTTCAAGTCAATTGAATTTATGAATCTTTAGAACAGTGAAGCTTATTCAAGTAGGATCATGTTTGCATTTACTAAATTTGCATTTTTTTATAAACAGTTTACAGTTTTATCGCTTTCCATAAAGTGGTTTCATTTAAAATAATTGTAGTGTGCTTTAATTAGAAAAAAAATATTTTTTATGTCCTTTTATTCAACTAGGAGAACTGTTGTACTTATTAGCCAACTTCTCTGTAACTTTCAAAGTGAATTTGCAGCAATGTACAATATTATTCAGTTGTATTATTCAAATAACTTCATAAAGAAAGGCTTTTTTTGGAAGTAGATAATACAATTTGTGCAGTTTGAATAACATCTGAGAATGTCAGGAGTTCAGGCTGTATTTACTGCCTTACTTGCAATCCACTGTTACAGAATTACAGGTCATGCCAGGTTACAGGCTTCCTTATTTGAGGTTGTTTGAAATACTGTGCTTAGCTCTGAGCTGGTTATTACAGGAGTGGAGACTGGGGAGGAGGGGAAACAAGACAGGTGAGCTCTGACAGAAGAAATGTTGGAACAAAGCTGCTTCAGGTGCCCTCTGTAAGAGAGAGTTGCAATTACTTCAGCAGTTCTGGAAGTTCATTAGGCTTTTTCTTGTTCCTTGCATGAAGTAATCCATAATAATGCATAGCTTCAATTTGCAATGCTGAGTTACCTGTAAAATGGTGTCTTTCTCTCTTAGGCCTCATTTGAATCAGTCTTTCCTAGGTATACCATGTTGGTTGCTCACAGATATACTGAGTTCAATTAACACAACAGAAGTTTTCATCCTCTGGTGTTTGTAAGCAGTAATTTTCCAGGAAAAAATTGTTGTTTCTTAGTGTATTGTCTTTATGCTTCTGCTATTCTAGCAAGTAAGATAATTCTAGTTGTCATGTATTTTGTATCTGTTGCCATCGAAATGGGTAGTTCTGCCATGGAATTTGATTAAATTACTCCTGTTTTCATGCCCCAGTCACTAATTAATACACCAAATAAGCACAGTTGCAAAAAATAAATACTTAAAACTTGAGTTTACTTTTCAAGGCAAAATGTTTTTTCTTTTAACCAGTCCATTACCTGCTGCTCATTTTGGTCCTTCTACTAACCCCATCTTTTCCAATATAATATGTTTCTTGATCAAGTGGTATTAAAGTCTCTAGCCAAAATATAACTGCTATAGCATTTGTTTACCAAACAAAAGTATCTGACTACTCTGACACAACATGCCTATGGTGGCTGTACACATACTTACAGATAAACTTATAGTACACTCTTTTTTTGTCTCGTAGTTCCAGAAAGTATCTTTAGAGTCTTACTGAAGGACATGTGTTCAAAATGTCTTTTTTTTTAGTCCAAATCCAACAGATGTATTGCTTTTGCTGTTCTTTCTTCACAAAGTGCCTCTTTCTGACTAGTTAGCAACAATTGTTTAACTCTTCTTGTCATAAAATTGAGGTTCTGAATTTCTTTCAGAATCATGAAATCTATTCTGATGTCCCTGACTAAAGGACTCTTGTAACTACAAGTTTGTGGGACTTTCTTTCTTTTATTTTATTTGGTCCCTCTTACCAAGACAGAGTTCTCTCCTGAAAGCCAGCATATTAGCCGAAGTCTGCACCCAGAAGGCTAAAATACTATTAGCTTCTATCCCATCTTTCTTGTGCTGACCACAGATGACCTTACTACTTTTTTTTTTTGTTCTATTTTTCTTAAATGTCTGTAGAGCTTTTGTGGGGGGTTTTTTCTTAATAAGGTCTGACTTGACTTTTCATACTATGGTTTTTATTATAAAAATAGTTTCTGACCTCTAAGTCATAGCTTTCTTTTCTGATGGTTTTTTGTTTTCCTTGTAGGGTAGACTTCTTTACATTCCAAGCATCTCCTGTGACATCAGTATTGCTGCTAATTTTTTAATCTTTTCTATTACCCTTGTAATGGGTGCAAGCTCCAGTCACCATTTAAGCATGACAGTCGTGTCCTGTGTGTCCTGCCTCATGTCTGCATGGATGACTTGTGCATCCCAGGGAAGGGAAGAGTATTACAGTCTGGGTGTGCTGCTTAGCCTCTCTTAACTCAGTGTTGCCCATGTAAGCATCCACATTTGAGGTCCCTTACGCTGACTGGAATCTCACCCAGTCTTCACCATGCTCTAACTTTGCCCCCTGCTATCAATACCCAGGGCTGTTGAGTGCCAGTGGTTAAATTCAGCGAATGGGTTCAGTCTTACAGGTGATTGTATTGTAGACAATTGGTTATTGGCAACATGTAAGTGGTATAACAGTTTAATAATAAATAATAACTTTTAAGTGTTCCTGCCGTGGTGCTTAGTTAGTTGCCCTCAGTGTTAGTTAAATTTTCCACACTAGTAGACAGTGCTGTGTCCCTCATTGGCGTTGCTGTCATGTGGTCTCTGTTGTCCTGGCAGATCCTCATGCATTTGGAAATGAGGCAAAACTGTAATTGGTAATTTGCTAAACCATGAACTTAAAGCTGGCATTCCTGACAGTCTTCATTTTCTGAGGTGGCATAGCTGTAGGTGTAAAACTGAATTTTCCTGGGTAACTGTAGCGGGTGAGATTTTATGCGGTGACTGATTACCTTGGGGGTAAATTTCAGATGAATTCTGTCAACAGTGATAAATTGTTCCTTGGTCATTGCAGTCTCCCCAATCCAGTTAAGCTTATGCAACTACAATATGTGAATTTTTTTAAAGGTAGCACTGGAGGGAGGCTTTTGAAGATTATTTTAAATTATGCCCAAATTGTATCAGGATGGATTTCAATTTCACTTTTCCTTTAAATAGGTAATCACATAAATTAACTTTGCAAACTTTTAGAAATTATTTCCACTTTGGGTCTTCTGTTTTACAGCAAAAACCCTTCTGTCTTTATAGTTTAGTGTTGCATCTCTCTTACATTGGTTTGTAAACGTCGCAGTCAAAATATTCTTACAGCATATATTTGTGTGTGTGTTTACACTTTTTTTTTAATGAAATATTTTTAAGGAACCAGTAAGAGCAAGGCAACAAAGACATGTCTAGGTCAGCTGAATAGGGTATTTTTTTACCCCTGAAAAAAAGGAATGTGAAGTATTTTATGACTATAAGTATATTTATAGGAATAAATTGTGGGACCACCCTTTTCATCCCAGCAGTCTTGCTGCCATCAGACCTCTCATGAATCAGAGTTCATCTGAGTCAAAAGCCATGTTAAAGGAGAGGTTTCTAAAGCCATTTGTTGTTTTAACAAGCAACAGAAAGAAGAAAAACCTTTATTCTCTATTTACTTCTTGAATGTTAGTGTTCTCACGCATTTATTTCCACTTTTCTCTTCCTAACTTTCTGATAGACATCTTTGGTAAGTGAGAGAGACTGTTTCAAGATTTTATTGTTAAAATGGGCTTGGTTAGTGGTGCAGTGCAGATTGATAGGGCAGTTTATCTTTCTTGGGAATAAGCAGTAAGAACTCCAGTGAATGGTAGCACAATTTCTGTGAAGTTGTAGATCTATAGAATATCTGTGAAGTTACAACAGCATAATACATAGTCCTGTTTTTTCTTGCCTTAGAGAAGGTTATCTCCTGTTGCTATCTGCATAGAAAGACTTGCTTCAAACCCTCTTAAGTGATAGAAACGTTTTGATATGAAGCACTCTTAAGATGGTAGGATTGTGTTCATTGGACTTTGCTTATTTGCTGCTTCTGTTTATAGTTTTGTCCCATTTTTTAATGGATTTCTAACAAGTTATACTCACTAAGGCATGATACCATCACACTAGAAGTGAGTTCTGGGTTAATTACATTCCCAGGTTCAGGACACTACTATATGTACTTAACTTCAGAGTTAATGTTACAGAGAGCTCAGTAGAGAGTGCT
This sequence comes from Gallinula chloropus, assembly GCF_964237585.1. NCBI lineage: Eukaryota > Metazoa > Chordata > Aves > Gruiformes > Rallidae > Gallinula > Gallinula chloropus. The sequence goes on from NC_140085.1 coordinate 147,830,853, forward strand.
GGATCCTGAGTGTATGTCAGTCATGTATCACTAAATTTAGCACATACTGTGAACCCATCTAAGGATTTTCTGCCTGCTGCAATTGACAGATAGCCCTGAGTTTTTGACATCACAGTTTCTGAAAAATAATACCTTCTGCAACAAAAGAAATATAAAGTTACAGTTTCAATATTTATTTTAATATTTTATTACAGAGTATCTTTATCCTGGGGAATGTGTTTGTACACACCAAGGGCAGAAGTCAGCAGTGACTTCTCTTGCTGGATTCCTGACAGGTGTTTATTCTATTACCTGTTGACTTGTGGGTTAGAATAACCCTCCATTCCCAAGTTAAATTTCCCTGAGATAATACATTCTTCTCATAATTTTCTCTTTTTTGTGAAATCAGCATTCAACAGGTCCCTTGTGATTTTTGATAAAGAGGCATTTTCAGGTCAGTTCAAACATACCTGGGAAATGGTTTCTTTACATGTATCTATTTTAGATAAATATGTACTTACATGTACTGCTTCAGCACCAGGCTTATTTTTCACCTTTAGGAGGTTGTACCCTGTTCTTTGTTCTTTTTAGTATTTCTCCTGTAACTTCCAGTCTTCAATTCATTTGCTTTTAATGTATTGTGGTATTTGCAGGTTTGTAGAAACGCAGCCAGAGGTCACGATTCCAGTATCCATGGTGTTTTTCTTGTCTTAGAACCTGTCAATGACATCTAATAAATCACTTCAGTCATAGCATTCTATCCTTAATTGAAGACCATAAGCTAAAATAAAATGAGAAATAGTTTCTTTACTGACAGAGAAGAAAGATATCTGTACTTGCCATTTTTTCAGTGTGTTGCTTACTGATTACTGCTTACTTTTCTACTTTACTTTCGCTTGGGTTTATATTTGTTACTGTTAGAATTTTGAGACAGGTTTTTAACTGGAAATAGTTCTGAAAGTGAGAGAGCAGGCATAAAACCATTGGTGGATTGAACCTGGAGGAAGAACACAAGAAACATGGAAGTAGAAGTAAACAGAAAAATAAATTAACTTATAACCATATATTGCCTTGATCATGTATGTCTCATGGAATAACTACTTTTCTGCACTGCTTTGGGTAAGGAATAGAGGACACTTCAGAGAGTGTGTCCACAAGAGAGCTGCCTGCCTTTTCCAGACTTGGTAGTACATCAGTTGCCATCTTGGTTTTTATTGCTGTAAGGTTGGCCCCTTGCTACCAAAGTCTGTTATACTGCATCTATATTGTTTCCATCCACACATTGTTACGTATTTTGTGGATCCTGCCTGTTGAATCCAGCCTTTTGACTCAGTTCTGCCACAAACACCGCCGCTGAAAATAGTGTAAAGACTAGGTGTAGCCACAGCTTCTCTGATCTAAAGGCATCTGCTGTTTCTCAGTCTCTTCATCTGATGGTGTGACCCAGCAAAGGCCCACCAAGCTCGTTGTCTTCACTGTGTAGTGTAATGCACAATAAGGTGTGGGGTGGCACTGGGTCATTTGTTGGTGTAGCCAAATGCCCTGGCACTGTTCTCATTTTACCTGTCGGGCAGCTGAAACAACCACACAGCTCGTTCCCACCCACCCAGGGGGAGGGAGGAGAGAATCAAAGCGATTATAAGTAGTAGTAAAAAGAAAAGTCATGGGTTGAGATAAAGACAGTTTAATAGGACAGAAACAGAAGATAATTATTAATAATGCTAAAAGAATATGCAAAACAAGTGCTGCACAGCACAGTTTCTTGGTATGTGAAACCAATGCTCAGCTAGTTCCTGAGCTGCAATCCCACCTCCTTACTAGCTTCCCCAGATATAAAAGGAACACGATGTCATATGGTATGGAATATCCCTTTGGCCAGTTGGGGTCAGCTGTCCTGGCTGTGTCGCCTCCCAACTCCTCCACTGGTGGGGTGGGGTGAGAAGTGGAAAGGGCCTTGACTGTGTAAGCACTGCTCAGCAGAAACAAAAACATCTCCAAGCCATCAACACTGTTTCCAGCAGAAATCCAAACTGTAGCCCCCTGTTGGCTGCTATGAAGGACATTAACTCCATCCCAGCCCAAACCAGCACATTCTCCATCCCTTCTTCCATACCATTCACATCACACTCAGGTCCCACACTACTCAATGCAACTACTCAATGCAACCACTCTCCATCCTTTGATGTAACACACAGGTATCATTACCTCAGTATTTAGACCACCCCTGTAAAACATCTTTAAAATGCCCACAACATGTCCAGTGAGTGCCTTTACTGTGTCTGTGACTTCAGGTTCCATCTGTCACAACAGACTCTCAGGGCAGAGGAGATTCTGTGTGGTGGTGCTGTTGGGTGTGCTGTTGGACTGTTGCACGTTGCATCTAGTTTGGTCCATGCTCACAGTCTCTGGGTTGAGGATGTCAGTCTCAAAGTTGATGGGTGCCAACGACTGAAGCAAAAAATAGAGGTTGTGAAAGCTCTTCCTAACAGTGAAGTCTAGGAATTACTGGGGGGTTGTTGAATACTCAGTATAAATGAGCAGCTCTGAGAAAATTACTTGTTTAGGCTCTCAGGCCAGGTTGGTGTTTTTTAAAGCCCCATTGCAACTAGTTTTCTGTAGAATTTCTTCTGATTTTATATCAGGAAGCTTCCTGAAATAAATTAAAACCTTGAATTCGCTCCAAGGCTACTTGTAAATAGTAAGTTGCATGTCCTTGGACAAGGAAAGGGAAAATTTTGTCGAAAAGATGCATCCAGTCTCTTTGTAGTGATAAAAGCATCTTGATATTGTATTTATAAGTGACAGTATTCAGTGTATGGGCAAAGAATTTTTATGTCTGTTTATTGGTTTATGCTGTAGTTTTTTCTTACTGCAGTTTCTAATTGAGTATGACACTTCAAATATGTTTGATAGGCAAACATTAAAATATTTGTTTCCTGTTTTCACAGAACCACAAGGTTGGAAAATGCCTTTAAGATCATCAAGTCCAACCATTCCCGTCCTGTGCTAAACCATCTCCCTAAGTACCTCATCAACCCTTTTTTAAACCCATCTAGGGATGGTGACTCAACCCCCTCCCTGGGCAGCCTGTTCCAGGCCCTGACAACTCTTTCAGTGAAAGATATTTTTCTAATATCTAATCTGAACCTGCTGTAGAGGGACTCAGCCTTGTTTTAATCGGGGGGGGTCAGTAATGCCAGAACTCTGAGGAACTTTGCATTTTTTCAGTTTCTAGTTTTACCTGAGTTTTGCATCACCTGCCCAGCATAAACCGAACTGTTTTGTTGTTCTAATAGTTGCACAACATAAGTCATTTAAAGCCCTCTAAAGGTATCAGTAGCTGGTTTATTTTTCCTTGCATGGAGCCTTGTGATACAAGTCTTTATTTTATTTCACAGGTTCCCTGCAGCCTTTCCTGGAAGCCTGCAGTAACGAATCCTTCTTCCGTACCTGCTCTGTATTGCTTCGAAGTTCTAAGCTAGATATTCAGATTTTGGAAAAGCTCTGTGTTCTACTGCAAAAACTCTCCAGAATAAAGTAAACCTTTATTGCCATTATTTTGTTAGTTATTATTAGATTAGAAAACTTGGGGACATTCATCTTTGTGCCACAGATGTGTAATGCAAGGCTCTCAATTCACTTACAAATACAGTTCAATTTTCAGAATACAAACTAAAAAACAAAACAAAACAAAAAAACCCAACAAAAAACAAACCCTGAAACTAGGTGAAGGAGGAAATAGTACTTATGTACACAGATTACAGGAATGCTTGGAAGAAAACTTTTCTTTCCCTTTGATCTTCAGTTTTACTCAGGTACTTGGTCCCGGTCTCCTTTGAAACTTGTCTGTGACTTGCATTCAACTTTCATCCATTTTCATTTCCTTCAAAAGTTTGAATCCTGAGCCATTTAAGCCCTTTTTGGGAATGTTAAACTTTATAAATTATGTTCCTTTTGTTTACTGGTTATTAGTTTATTGCAACAAAGATCATCATATCGGTGTGACGTGCTGCTGAGTTCCATTGGTTACGTCATGGGATTGTTTCATTTATAAAAGCAGGAATCTAAACTGGGCCATTTTTTGCAGTAAAGTTGTTGTCAAAACCAAGGTTTTCATTTGACTTTGTTTGAAACAAAACTGAACTTTATTTGGGAAAAAAAAGACCAACCACTTTTCCTGTAATCTAATAAAAATTATAACTTACACTGGCAATATGCTAAAAGTAAAATTTGCTCAGAAACCATAATTGTTTAAAGATTTCTATTGTTTTGGGTATCTTCACATTAGTGAAACCCTGTCATAGCCTTTCCTTGAGCTTTCATCACATCACACTTGCACTGTTTACTCAAGTGAAATGATAGGTTTTGGTGACTTTTGCCAAGATTTCTCTCATCATGCATTGATGACCTTCTGCTTCAAGGTATTATATGCAATGTAGAGGAATTATATGAAACTCCCAATATAATGCACAGTTTTCTTCATTAAAAAAAAATTCTGTAGAATCTGTAGTGTTTTGATGAGACTTCTCCATTTTCAGTTGTCAATTTCTTTTTGTAAAATCTTTTGCAGAAGCAATAAGAAGTTGTTTGAATTGTTTACTCTCCACCAAATGATCAGAGATCTGCACAGGACTACAAACCCAGATCACGCTTTCCTCTGCATAAACCTCAACTCGATTCTGTTGAATTTGGGGTCGTTGAGGAGTAACTCTCTTACCTCCAGTCTAAGCACAAGTCCCTAGCACTATACTTCAATCTAATTACTGTTCTGTATAATTTATACCAACTGCCTTTGTTACTTGAAATTTGTAAGGGTTTTTTACTGTTTTCTGTAATGTAAGGAGATCCTCAGTACTGTGTAAGTTGCTTTTTGTCCTGTGGAACCTCGCTGATATTTCCCTCATTCACAAAAAGGAAAATAAAAAATGGCACAATATGCTAAATGGTATCTTCAAAACATTTCAAAGAAGTGAAGTAATGCTGCTGTTTGTAATGACTGACTCAATCTAAGGGATTGGATCCCTTGGATAATCAGATCAGAGTTTCCAAGCTTTCCATACAGGCATGAATCTTGGTTACCTTTGACTCTCCTTTTATAAATTCAATTATTTGTTTTATGGTTGATAAGTAATAGGGAGATATCTTAACATATTTTCTTTTGAGAGAATTACTGTTTTAACTGTTAAAACCGGAATTTGACTTAACATACCTGGATGTGTTGAATGAGAAATTTTGTTGTTTTGATTTCAGAATGGCTTAGTGTTTGATCTTTTCCTGAATTTATGTAAAGTTTAATGTTTTATCCTGATTTGTATGAATTTGTAGTGGAAAATTTGGTTGTATCATTTCTGAAAATGTAAATAAAGCCATTTCTAATTAATGTATTTTATGGTTTCTGCTATATTTTTGTCTCTTAGTACCCACGTTCTTTTCTGAGTGCAATGAATGTATTGTCTGCCTCGGTTCAGTGTTCAGAAGTTCTTACATGTAGGAAGTAGGATATTTTTTTAAAATCCAGCTTAGTCTTCCATTTCTGCTGCCTGACTTGTAACTACTGAAACTCTTTAATTATGAAATGGCAACTGCAGTTAAAATTTAAAGATTTTCTATGTAGTAGCCTTTGTCTAATGCTGGCAGCCAGTATAGAACTTCAGAGAAGCTTACTTCTTGTCTTCATACAATTTTTTTCTTGGCTTTCCTTTGTATTTTTTCACCAGAAGACTTTCAACTGAGTCTTTGAAGTTGAATTCCAACTGCAAATATTTTTCTAGCAATCTGACTTAGATTTCTGACAGGCTTTCCTGTGAAAGGAGCCTACGCCAGATTTGGCACCAAGTAACATCCGGAAGAGAGAGCAAGCAGTGTGTACTCTTTGGGCAGGAAACCAATTCTAGGTAATTTTTAAATAACACTAATCATAGCTAAAGGCTTTGGCTGACAATGGATTATGTTTTGGAATAAGTACTTCTTCACCAGTAGTTTCAGTTATCTGTCAGGCTTACCAGCAGTGCAAAAGCTTGTATATACCTTTGGCTTTCCCTTATTTAGGAAGTGTGTTCCCAGTTGTCGCGGTGTAACCCAGCCGGCAGCTCAGCACCCTGCAGCCGCTCGCTCACTCTCCCCTCGTGGGTGGGGGAGAGAATCAGGAGGGTAAAAGTGAGAAAACCTGTGGGTTGAAATAAACACAGTGTAACAGGTAAAGCAAAAGCTGCACAGACAAGCAAAGCAAAGCAAGACAAGGAATTCCTTCCCCACTGCCCGCGGGCAGGCAGGAGTTCAGCCATCCCCAGGAAAGCAGGGCTCCATCACACCTAATGGTGATTTGGGAAGACAAATGCCATTACTTCAAATGTCCCTCCTTCCCTCTTCCCCCAGTCCCTTACATGCTGAGCATGGTGCCCTTTGGCCAGACTGGGTCGGTTGTCCCAGTTGTGTTCCTTCCCAGTTCCTTGGGCCTTGACTGTGTGAGCAGTGCTCAGCAGTAACAAAGACACCTCACTGTTACAAACGTGGTTTCTAACACAAATCCAAACTGCAACCCCATACCAGCTACTGTGGAGAAAATCAATTCCATCCCTGCCCAAACCAGCACACCAGTCCTCATGCCCTGCTCCATCTGCTCAGTCATTAAAAACACTGGAAAGCTAGCAACAGAAAAGATAGGCCTATAGAAAGGTTTTGTATATCCACAGGAATATTAATTGTGCTCTTGGTTTTTGGCCTGCATCACTGTTGCCTGTTAATCTCCGAATCTTCCTTGAGACGCCAATTAAACAGAATGTTAATCTAGTAATTTAGTAATGGCAAAGGTAATGTGGCAAAGAGGTGCACTGGGTGTGACGTAGCTTTTACTTTCGGTCCTTTGTGGTTTACATGCAGTGGTATTTACAGTCTGAAAAGATTAATCGCTGTTAATTTCAAGTTTTTGTGATCTTGAATATTTTGTTAAAAAGCAAACAAAAAAAAATCTGTTAAATATTAATGTAATTAAATTGATGAACTAAGGATGGGACTAATGATTTTCATCTTGTTTTAACTGAGCTGTGAAGAAAAATACACGTTCTTGATTTCACATTCATATCACAGTAAACATAAAAAGAAATAAAGAAATATATGAATGATGCAAATGAATATGAAGTTTCTTACGAAGAACAGATACTGCTACAAAAAAGATAGCTGTAGTAAAGTTCAAAAATGTGCATGTGATTTTTGCACAGGGCAGTAATTCTTGGTTGCAAGAAAATAGTCATAAATAGACTCTAGTAGAGTCATATGGAGGTTAGACTTACAATGGTAGAAGTCATATTTTCAAGCCAGTTGTTGACAGATAACTGATGGTAGTGCCATAGTACCTTGTCATAAAACCTTTCAGTGAAGATCTTTAAAGCACATAAACCATGCCATGTTTTTTCCCAAGTTTATGACTAGTCAGTCCTCTTGATACAGAAATCTTTATGAAGCCTCTTAATACCTGGAAAGGTAAAACAATGATGAATTTGGAATTGGCTTTATTTGCCATCAGATTTTCAGTTTGCATTGGATTGCATCTTTAAAGGTACATGGGTTCATGGGACATGTGGAGTCTAAATACTAGTGAAAAGATTGACCGAGGACAATAGGATTTCAGGATCAAAGACTTCAAGGACTGTAAAATGTTCATCTACCTAAAAAATGGAAGCAAAATGATCAGAAATAATAAACCAAAATGGAGAAGTTAGATCTGTTTCAATTTGTAATTGATTATAGATAATCTAGCTTGGCTTTGTCATTGGCGGGCAGCAGTAGGTACCCAGATAAATATCATACCAAAATCACAGTTATTTCTATATTTCTTCTTCCAAATATTTGGTATATCAAATTTATTTTGTACATAGCTGCTTGTTGCACTGTCCTGACCATCAATCTTTTGATTGCCCACAGCAGGCCATGTGGTGGCCTTGCTCAAATGTCCCACCTGTTACTGATACCCTGAGTGACCGTGTCAGTGTCTGTGGGGAAGGGGAACAGAGGAAGTCGGTTGCATCCCCTGCCCTCTTCATGGATTTGCTTTGGGAAGGATAGATTTCTGTCAGGTTGGCCACACTTCGGGCATCTCTTTATATAGTCCTGCCTTCTCAGATGGAGTCTAGAATTTCCTGGTGGTTTTCTGCTTTTGTAGCATTTGGGGCACTATAATATTAGAGTATGAATTTGTACTACTTTATCTGTGTCTCAGAAGACTGTCTACAACGAAAGACACTTAAAAATGTTAACTGTGGCTGCAGCTATTTCTCATGGTTCCCAGTTCCCTATGGAAACACAGTTGTGTCCTCACTGTCTATCTGCATTCCTGAAATGATATATATTTTGAATATGCAAGCCATCTCTGGCCAGATTTGGCAGCAGGCAAGACAATATTAGGTTTTTTGAACCGTTTTTTGGAGAGAATTTGAGGAGAAGAGAGAGACCTTACAAATACTTGCACTTAAAAGACAGGCAGGGACTCTCACACTTTGTGGCAGCAGCCAGATGATCAGTCAGACCACGTAGCTCCAAACTAGCTGCAATCTGCTGTGTCTTTCTGTCTTGTAGGACTCCTGAAGCGATCAGCTACCATCACTGGCATGAAAGGATGTTTCTGGTGGTCACAAACCATTGCTTTAAAGCAGGATAAAGAATTGACCCACAATTTCATGCTGCTGGATTTTAAAACAGCTGTGAGAGTCCTCATTGGGAAAGTCAACAAGTATATTGCATCTGTTTGTGTTGGAATGATTTTCATCCCAGGAAAGGCTACTAAGCTTGAAGAGAAAGACTTTATTTTTACAAGCCCATTTGCTGTAGACTTGTCATTGCCCTTGCTGCTTATAAAGGCTTCCTATGTGTTAATGGGCAAGACAGTGTTTCAGACCTGATCTGCAAGGTCTAGATTTCAAACCTGTAAGAAAGGTCATTCCCTGGACAGGGGATGGTTGCATTTGCAAAAGCTTGGCAGCTGTAAATCAAGTAGGGCAACATCACTCAACTCACCATTGTCCTCTGTTTCTTTGCATTTGTGTCTTTCACCAGCTGCCTGTTAGAGTGGGATTTCATAGTTATCTTCCAGTTCTCCTGAACATGGCTGGCTCACATCTTCTCTAACGTTATGTAACTGAATTTAATATATTGTGGAGAAAAAAATGTCATGTTGCAGATAAATTAACTGGAAGGTGAAAGTATGCTGAAGGCAACATATTTTTGAAGAACTTTTATTCACGATCAGCATCAATGTCTAAAATATATGATATAACTTAGCAGACCAGATTTAAAAGAACCTGTGAGTAGAGCTCATAATTCAGAGCTCTGACACTGGATCCTTTAATTATATACTGAATTTTTTACCTAAAACTTATACGGCTTCAGGGACTGATGGTCTGATAGAAGCCATTTATCTTCAGGATAACATATTTAAATGTAGTCCAGGAAGTCTGAAAATTTGATCTATGAAACAATTTGGTAATCTTCCACTTTCCAAATGGTTAGAGGAACAACGGTGGCAAAGCAGTGACCCCTTGTGCTGCTGTTAATGATATAATGCTCCCATGTTTTTAAAATTCACCAGAATCAATGTAAAAGTACTAGAGTTGTGCAGTGTTGTGATCCTACCTTTGACACCCCCCCCTGAGAAATGCTGTGACGGGCAAAGACATCTTTATGTGTTACACTGACTCCTGTAGCGTGCTGCATGAAAGTCACCACTATCCATCACCAGAAATAGATGCCTTTTGGGCTGATGAAAGCCTTTAATGCTGTCTTCTGACCATGGTTAGGAACGTTCCTGTTTATTACACTTTGTTCTTTCATGTAAGTTGGAAAGCAAGTGTCTTGTATATTTATGACTACCTGATCACTACTAGGAGGGATGACTTTGGACACAACCACTTACTGTTCACTTGCTTGTAGCTGCCTTTTTTGAGTGGATGGTCCCGAGTCATATTTTAACAAGACATAAATCACAAGGTATTGTGATGTCTGAAGTCACACCGAGAGAATTACCCGAAAAAAAGAGCTCTGAGAAGCCCTTTTGTAAAGAAAAAGTAAACAATTCGCTCTGTGCCCATTACTCAAGGATATTTAGACTGGTCCCAAGGAATATTTCCCTGAATATACTACATCTTTCTGATCACTGCAACTTAGTGGTGAGTAACTGCTCTGGTAGATGTACACCAGCTAGGGCTGCAAATTCAGTGGCCAGGCTACTGCTAGGAACTGCAGCTATGAAAGCTCAGCATAGGAGAACTTTTCCATTAACAAGTTTACTTTAAGGTCATCTTCAGCTCCATAAACTGGCATCCTTGGTGCAGTTAGCTATGGGGAAAAGAAACAAAAATAATCTATCCACCACTATTACAGGGTAGTGGAGGGTAAGTATCTTGTGGTAGAGTTTCAACCAGAAACATAATATTCCACCCACACACCAGCTTTTTGGAAAAGTAACATGTCTTTGAAGAAGGTCGGAGATAACTGGTGTTGCCAGACCGGTTTTGTCCTTCAGAAGAAATAGGATTCTAGACTCAAGAGCTATTTATATAAGAAATGCAAATAAACAGCATTTTTCTGCTCCACAGTCCTTCCCAGAGTGTAGCAGTTCAGTGTCCTCCTGGTTCATCCTCCTCTGTGTGGAAGGGCGATTATAGGGGGGGTTTTCACAGTAGCCTTGCACCCCAAGGCCAAATTCCAGAAGCAGACCCTGGCGCTGCTTCCTTCCCGTTTTCAGTTGTCTTTTGACTAATCAGTCTTCAGTGTTCCTTCCTCCTGATGTTTTTGGTTGCTTCTATGTGGTGGGTTAAATTTGAAAATCATTGTGTATTCCTCGATTGTCTCACCATCCTAACTTGAATCCTATTACAGGCTTGTTTTTAAAGCAACCTCAACCATAACAACAACAACAAAAAAGGAACTCTTTTTTATTTTTTTGAAAGGTGATGGGCAAATGAGATGCCTGTGTGTGACCTGTGTAACAGCTAATCACTGACATCTCCTGCAGCAGAGCATGCAAAAAGGCTTCTTGCCATCCCTCTGTAAGTGTTTGGATGGTCTGGCTGCACAGAACACTGGCAAACAGGAATCGACATTTTTCTGTCCTTGAAGAGTGGTTGATAGTGATAAATTGATGCCTGGGGTACCAGGTGCTGCACATTACAAATCGTATCACAATAAATAACCAAAATAGCTTATTTGGGTGTGGGGAAATAGAATACATATGCAATATTATGCACCTAGAACTAGATATAGACTGAGACAGTGAATTCTTACCCTATTTATATTAATATATTTACTGGAATATGCATTAGGAAGTCTAATAAGGCTGGTAGGTAATAAAGGCATGAGCTCTCTTTGCTTTTCGTTATCACAGAGGAGTACAGAGGTTGCTTGCAAATGAATGAGTTCTGCACACAGGAAGCATTGTTTTACCTCTGGGTCATGATTTTCACCCACAACCATAAGGTTTTTTAATTAAAATTGCCCTCCTTATGACAAAGCAGGACATCTGACCTGTATGAGGCTTTGGGTTCAATGGGGAGATACTGAAGTTTTCAGCTCATCCTCCAGCCCATACTGCTGGCCATTTACACGGTGTCTTTTTGTTCCTGGATAATGGATTAATGATCCCAAATTACCAAGTATGGAGAGACAGTCAGCTGTTGTTGCTTTATGCTGCAAAGCAGAGGCCTATCCTTTTCATCTCACACCTCTTTCTCTTTATTAATGTAACTGGACCAGGACCATGAGATACCAAACACTATGTAGAGGAAAGTTCCTGTGTGCGAGCTAAGATCAGAGGAAGCCTGCAAAGTCTGCTAAGTTCCTCTAAGGGAAGAGTGGGACAATACTGGTCAGGCTAGAAACCTGGGATTAGGTGTGGAAGGGCTTGCAAGGTAGTAAGTATTAATTCTTGCCTGGGAGGAACTTTCCACAGAGTCCCCCAGAAGGCTAGTTACAGTGTCAGGAATAGAATGTTTATCTGTAGAGGAGGAGTTAAGTGCTCTCTATAGCAGGGCCTGCTGCTGTAAAACAAAAGGAAAAAGCCCTAATGCCATTTTTACGGTGTCCATGAGTTGGGCTGTAGAAATCCTTGCAGCAAAACCTTGACTTGACCAGAGCTTTGTATAAAACTTCTGTCTTTTATTTTAAATAAGCATTTCCAGGGACTTAAAAGGTCTTTTCAACTTGAAAGCTGGGTTTATCAGACTATAAAGGAGACCAATTCTCTTTTAAGAAAAGGATAAAAATTTCAAAAAGGAAATAAAAGGCCTTGTCAATAATTTTTTCTGTGACATACTCATTTCTTTAGGAAGAGGGTCTTATTTTTTCTTCCAATCCTAAGAACATTTGATCCTCCAACTCCAGGAAACATTCATGCTTACATCACAATTATTTGAGGCCTTGTCCTGCCCCTGCCCCTGCCCTTACTGGTGGTCTCCCATTCCTTTCTGTGCTGTGGAGCCTCTGCTTTCTCACTTTTCCTCTCAGCCTCTCCCACCCTGACCTTACTGAAGCCCCTCTTCCTGCTGCTTGCCACGCTCCTTTGCTCTGAAGGAAGGCACAAGGTTTTCCTCTGCCCAAAGGAAAAGTCTGAGGCAGTTTGTGGCAATCAGGGCAAGGTAAAACAGAAACCTTTCCACTCTGCTGTGAAAAGGCAGGTTTTTAAAGGAATATAATCTACTGTAACTGATTTCTTATCTTCTTTTGTCACTAGGACACACAGACTGTGTGGCATTTGCTGAGACAACCAACTTCCAGGGAGTTTTGGGGTGGATCTGTAGCTGTGTAAAGACATTAAGTAGGTTAATGTAGATAAAAACAGTGTACCTGAGCAGTACAGTAATGTAAGTAACCATTTTCCCCCCCATTCAGTCTGGTCTTTCAGCATTAGATTAAAAAGCTCAGACCAAGATGCTGTTTCCTAAAGAAGTTCTGTCAAGATCTGAAAGTAAATCTTTTCTAAAAGCAAAAATAGGAATTGGCGTCTCGACACCAAAAGCAGGATTGACATTTTGCTCTGAAGAAGCCGGTCTGTAGTTGATCAGCTGCTTGATGGAGAAGAAGAGAGACATCTCTCAGCAAAGGCTGTCATATTTTCCTCAGAGTTTGGATTGTTTAAGTGGATTTGGTTTAAGATTTTTTTAGTAAGAAATGTGTTTACATTTCAAGTGCAGTCACCGCAACAGGTTAAAATCTTCAACAGTCTTACATGAAAATTCAGAAACTTCTGTTTAACTTCTTGTTGCAAATTCCTTATCATATTTAGGATAGCAGATTCAAACATAACTTTAACCTTGTATGAGACAAATTTGCCGTAAATAGCAAGAACATTATTACACAATGCCAGAGAAATGAACCTTAACTACACCCTGAACATTCATCTGATCCAGTAACTCCCCAAAACAGAACACTAGTCAGAGAGTTGGTTGGAAGGGACGCCAAAGCCCATCTAGTTCCAACCCCCTGCCATGGGCATGGACACCCTCCGCTAGCCCAGGTTACCCAAAGCCCCATCCAGCCTGGCCTTGAACACTGCCAGGGAAGGGGCAGCCACAGCTTCTCTGGGCAGCCTGTGCCAGGGCCTCACCACCCTCACAGGGAAGAATTTCTTCCAAATATCTAATCTAAATCTACCCTCTTACAATTTAAAGCCATTGCCCCTTGTCTTGTGATTCCATGCTCTTGTAAACAGCCCCTCCCGATTTCCTGTAAGGACCCTTTTAGGTACTGTCAGGCTGCAATAAGGTCCCCCTCCAGAGCCTTCTCTTCTCCAGGCTGAACAAGCCCAATTCTCTCAGCCTGTCTTCATACCGAAGAGGTGCTCCAGCCCTCTGATCATCTTTGTGTCCCTCCTCTGGACTCGCTTCAATGGCTCTGTGTCCTTCTTGTAGTGGGGGCCTCAGAGCTGGATGCAGTGCTCCAGGTGGGGTCTCACAAGAGCAGAGTAGAGAGGTAGAATCACCTCCTTTGACCTGCTGATCATGCTTGTTTTGATGCAGTTCACGTGGTTGTGCACTTTGCCAGTGCACCCCTGACTCCCTCTCCTCAGGGCTCCTCTCATTCCATTCTCCACCCAGTCTGTAATTGTGTTTGGGATTGCCCTAGCACATGTGCAGGAACTTGCACGTGGCCCTATTAAACTTCATGCAGTTCACATAGGCCCATCTCAAGCCTATCAGGGTCCCTCTGGATGGCATCCCTTCCCTCCAGCATGTCAACCTCACCACACACTTTGGTGTCATCAGCAAACTCGCTGAGGGTGCACTCGATCCCACTGTCCATGTTGCCAATAAAGATGTTAAACAGTGTTGGTCCCAGCACCAGCCCCTGAGGAATGCCAACACCTACCCACTTGTTATTGGTCACTACTTGGACCCCAAGCTGCTGCCCACAACTCTATGAGTGTGACCACCCAGCCAGTTCCTTATCCACTGAGCAGTCCATCGATCAAATCATGTCTCTTCAATTTAGAGACACAGATGTCATGTGGGACAGTGCCAAATGCTTTGCATTTGCATCATGCATCACCATTAACATCACCACCTTTATTAATGCTTTACATTAACAGCATTTATAATAGTTTGGTGTTCATTTTCATTCTACACTTGATGGCTGCAGGTATTTCAGAGATGTTACTGAGCTGACATAGAGTCACACACCTGAAATGCATCAGTTGCTTGGTAAGATTCAACTCATCTAACATTTGACATCTGCAAAATGTATGTTTACATCAAAGCCTGTCACTCCAGGTTCTTCTTATAGACCAGAGACGAGTCTATAGTTTAAGGATGCAATGCATCCCAATTATTTTAGATGTCTGCTTTAAGACAAGATGAATCTCACTGCAGGCACCTGTATGTGCACTGGTACATCCCAGTGTGCTGGAAGCACTGCACTTGTTTGAAAAATTGGAAAAAAAAATAAAAGGAAAATTGAAACAAAGATGACAGCTGACAGAAGCTTTCATGTGGGTTTGTATTTGTTTTTAAAGTTACAGAATCACAGAATGACAAGGTTAGAAAAGACCTTTGAGGTCATTGAGTCCAACCATACCTATCCTCTAACAAACCATATCCCAGAGCACCTCATCTACCCATTTTTTAAACACATCCAAGGTCAGTGACTCAACCACCTCCCTGGGCAGCCTGTTCCAGTGCCCAACAACACTTTAAGTAAAGAATTTTTTTCCTAACATCTAATCTGACCCTACCCTGGCACAGCTTGAGGCCATTCCCCTTTGTCCTATCACCTATGACTTGGGTGCAGAGACCAACACCCACCTCTCTACAACCTCCTTTCAAGTAGCTGTAGGCAGTGATAAGGTCTCCCCTCAGCCTCCTCTTCTCCAGGCTAAACATCCCCAGCTCCCTCAGCCGCTTCTCATAGGATTTGCCCTCCAGCCCCTTCACCAGCCTGGTTGCCCTTCTCTGGACTCGCTCCAGGACCTCAATGTCCTTCTTATGGTGAGGAGCCCAGAACTGGACACAGCACTCGAGGTGCAGCCTCACCAATGCCAAGTACAGGGGCACAATCACTTCCCTGGGCTTGCTGGCCATGCTGTTTCTGATACAAGCCAGGATGCCACTGGCCTTCTTGGCCACCTGGGCACACTGCTGGCTCATACTCAGCCTGCAGTCAACCAACACCCCCAGGTCCTTCTCTGCCAGGCAGCTTTCTGCCACGTTCCCTGGTTTTGTTTCATTATTTTGCACAATGAAAGGACACGTGTATTTTACCCGGCTCTGGGCTTGTGCTTTGTCACGTTAATCTTAAGAAGCCAAAGTTTCTCCTTCAGGTGGTTGTCCATTAAACAGAAAACGCTTGTGATGCTTTTCCAACAGCCACGTATTTAGCTGCAGCAACACCCGCTGGAGTGTGCTTCATGCCATGTTAACTCCTGTACAGATAGTGCAGGGAGCATAAAGACAGTACAGTGAAGCTCAGAGCATCGCCCCCTCCCAACTGTCTGGCAGGCTCAAAGCTTTTGTGGCAGTTTCTGGAGCTTTTCTCTACTTTAACTGTTGGTGGAGCAAGAAGATATTAATTGTTCTGAAACCAACAAATGAATCTGAATAAACAAGTTCCCAAATATTTTTTGGGGGTCTGAAGGTTTTTTTTTTCCAGTAGGATGGTGTTTCTTCCATCTAGGAAATGTTTGTTCTATCTGAAATACTTTGAAGGTCTTGGCTTACTAACCAGGGTCTGGGGGAGACTCAGTGTGGTGCTCTGCTTCTTTTTAGAAGCTGGCAGTTCTGCTGGCCATCTCATCAGTGCAGCCTAAGGTGAATGTAGTGTCCTGTCACGCACTGAAATAAGGTCCCTGACAATGTGGTGTAGTGCTACTAATTTAGGGGTGGGAAAGGAAAACTCCTTTGTGTTTCACTCACTGCTCTGTCGGTCTCTACTATCTCTCAGTACGCCCATAGTAACTTCCAAACTGTCTCTCCAAGGAGGAGTTTCCTGCTTTCATAACACCTACAAGGTGAAATATTGAACCCAAACTATGTTGACGAGGTGGGAATGGTCTCTGCTTCAGAAGTTTACAAAACGTGATGCAGAGAAGCAGTATCCTACAGGAATGTAAAGATTCCTTCATGCAGGTTACCCAGACACTCCCATACCACAGGAATGTGACTGGCAGCCTCTGGCAAAATCATCTAATTACAGATTTATAAGAAAATATACGATTTAATCAAATAAATAGCTAACACAACTGTGTTTGACCTCTTTTATTAGCATATTTTATGTTCATATTTTACAATATAATAAGTTATATATACAGCATTAAACAAAATTATTAGAAAGTAAGCTTTGGCAAGACCTACAGGAAATGCCTTCGTTCCCGTACATCTCTTGTGTAACAATAAAAATACTGCATACTAAATAAAATAACGTTAAATAGTCTGTGTTCACATTGGCACCATTGTTTTCAAGACCCTAACTTTTCAAGGCCAAATAAAGATAAAAAAAGAGGATCTTTGTGTCTTCTTCTAAGCAAATAAATGGTGGGGACTATTAAATGGAGCATGAAATATAGGAGGCATTCCGCTGAATAACACTGTAGTTGCACACTGGCATAAAGACAAGTAGGATCTTCCCGTTTCCTCTGTCTTTTCTATATTTTTTTCTCTGTTTAAAATTTGATTTTAGTGGTAATAGTCCTAAATTCAGGGTCTTGAAAATCTTGTTGATGATTGCCAAGTTGTTCAGCAGATCTAGAAATCTTACTGAAGCCTGTTGAAATGTGTATGAATTTGTCATGGATTCCCAGAGAGCAAGAATTTCACCCCTAAATTAGGCATCACTTAGCTAGCTAAATGTTCAACTGTTCAGTTAGCTAGTTAAGTGTTCAAATGAATGCAGCTTGCTGCTTCCTTAAGCATCCAAATTCTTATCAAATTTGGCACGAGAGTTGATGAAGAGAGTGTTGCGATACGGAAGGAACGGGGAAAGAAGAATAACGAGAGGGATGGTTTTATGTTGCAGTATCCGCGTCCTCTGCTGTACAAATCAAGTGCTGAGGAGCAACTAAATACAGATGCTACAGGGTGATACTGAATGTTCCACACAAGTATGATGCTATGGTAGATAACACCTAGTTACTAAGTGACAGAAGACAGACTGGTTGTTAACCCCAGGGCACTAGTTAGTATTTTTTAATTGTTTTTCATTCAATTGTGCATTTTGGAATTTGAGAAGTGTTGGTTTGTAACTGACACGTCGATTGATGTAGTGGTTACCTGCATTGAAATCTGTCATCACTCATTTTAGCTATAAATGAGGCAAAGAGGTTTGGTAACAGCTACTGACCGGTGGTCTGTAGAAGT
The DNA here is from genome assembly GCF_964237585.1 of Gallinula chloropus. NCBI lineage: Eukaryota > Metazoa > Chordata > Aves > Gruiformes > Rallidae > Gallinula > Gallinula chloropus. The sequence continues at coordinate 147,848,663 of NC_140085.1, forward strand.
TTTAGAGAGCTTTTAATCAGGAAAACTGGAAGTTAATTAAGAGGCAAAAAATATAAGGTCAATTTTTGTTTTGCACAAACTCACCATAATGCTTTAACTTCCTGAGTGGTTGATTTTCACCTGTGGGCTCTGTGCTCACCATCTACATTTACCAGAGTACAGCATTTAAAAAAATGCTTGTTCCTCTATATTTCACGTATCACTGAAGAAATCTACTATTTTGCTCTTAGTGTCACACATGCACCACAGGACCTGTTGTCTGAAACTCCTCTGCTGCTGGAAAAGCGTTTTTTTCATGGGAGTGGACAAGCTGTTTTCATTGCTTCTTTATTTTGCAACATCCAAGAATGGAAGAACTTATTGCTCTCCACTCACCAGGAGTGACTGCCAGCTTTCACTGCCTGTCTGCTAACCAGCTTGTCCTCAATGAGTCAGCAACTCAATCGTACGGTTTCTGAAATGTCAGTGTGGACCAGAGGTGCATTTAGGTGCCTTATGTACAGCGTTTTGGAGCACTTCAACCTCGAAAATTATGTTGGCTCTTTTTTTTCATACAGTATAGCTAGTTAATCTGAGGACTGTGTCTATACCGTGGATATTCTAGGTTCAACAAACGCATAGTGAGAATAGAAAATGAAACTGGTTACATATAAAACGTGTTGGAGCTGACAGAAACGTATGTGCCTCGTGTAGTAATTGATAGTGTAGCTGCGGTACTGCTTTTGACTGTAGCTACTAAACCATTGAACAAAGCCCTAAGAAACAGGAATACCTTCAGAGAGAAATTCAGTGGCTTCCTTGAAGGCCAGGCAGGAAAGGTACCAGCAGGGTTATCTGCACATATACACAGGGTGCAAAATGGATGTTTGTGGGTCCACTTAGCATCAGGAACTATTTACCATGATCGTTTTGTGTAATGGCATGTTTCATACCAAGCTTCTTGGGAGATTTCTGCTCTTGTTTTGGTAGATGTGCAACTTCACGTTCTTTAGAAGTCAGAGAAGAGTTTCCCATTGGTTGTTGGGAGTAGAAGAAACATCAATGGTCTTTTGTCCAAAGTCTTTGCTGGAATCGCGGTTCTCCCAGGAGATGTGGAAGTGCAGGTCCCAGGCAGGCGTGTCAGGACGTCCCTGCTGGTTCAGGAGCTGGCATTGCTTGCGCCCACTCCAGAATATCCGCACATAAGGACTCCACAGCATCCAACCGCTCGATTTGCACCAGTTTGGTCAGCAGTTCTGGGATGCTGTAGCCTGCCGTGCTGATGCGGTCGAACAGCTGCATGCCGTCTGTCATGCCGCCTATCTCGTCCCTCTTCAGTCCAAAGCTCTCGGCGAGGTGGCGCCACGTCTTCACTATGGCTTTTTCCGTGTTGTAGGTGGAGCTGAGCATTCGGCTGGTCTTCTCCAGGCAATCAAACGGCAGCTCCGTAGGGCTCAGACCTGCAAAGTGAAGGTTTCGCTGTCAGACGGCTCCCAGCACGAGCCCCAACTGCTCATGACATTTATTGAAGCACTACAGTGCGTACTGTTAGCAATAAGTACAGCTGAAATCTTTAAGGGATGACAGTCCTCGATAGGTAAGCCTAGCTCCAAAGTCATTTCTGTATATTACAGTAGGGTACAACGATTAGGGTGAAAATTTTGCTGGGAAAGAAGTATTAGATGGGTTGTGTGTATTCCCATGGCACTGCCCCTTCCTTCAACAATCTCCTAGCTGTTAGAAGAAGTATATTGCAACCATTTCCCCAGTGAGCAGCTCCATCAATACACCTCTGCGCTTCAGGCACAGTGTTTGAGCTGGAGAGATAGCTCTGACCCTTCCCTGAGTCTGTCACCAGCAGCTGCCGTAACATCTCTGTAATTGAAAGCTGCCCTTGTAGGAACGTGAGGAGTGAGGTGAAGCAATGATGCCTGGTGCTTGTAAGCATAAAAGTCCCTGCAAATGCTCGACTGTCATTACTATAACTGAATCTCTAGAGAGAATTTAAAATTCATCCTGTGGGGAAAAAAATTGCTATTTTTTTCCTGGGCATTTTTTCTATGTATGGTCACAGAACAGAGGAGAGAACCGGCTAAGGCATTTTTCCAAACCCAGTCTTTCGCTTCTGTAGTTTTCCTGCCTTACATTCAACAGCAGTAATTTGGTGGGAGACAGAGCTCCTCAAACCACAGAAAACTCACACCCACATGTGCACATAAAGTGTGCGTGGGGGGTGAAGTAAACTCAGTCACGTCTTCTGTTCTGCAGGGAAATTATCATGTCTCTACTACCAGAACAGCCCAGGTAGTCAAGTGCTAAAGAGGGTTAAGACACGTAAAAGACCGAGGTGGAAACTCCAATTTTTGTCATGAGAAGTGGGGCAGCATTTAGAGAAGCAGAGTAGGTCAAGACTTGTTTCTGAAATACAATCCTGACCTTCCCCAAATCACACTTGTGTGGTTGGAACTAATTTCTACCTGTCATCCAAAGGACTAGACAAATAAATCACACAGCTTTCCTCTAGATGGAGAATGAGAGTGCTTCTCTGCAACGTGGTGTGTGCATGCCCCAGCACGACTCAACACTACCCTCCCCGCTCTCCATGGGAGGGAAGCCCATGCCGGGAGAGAAGCCACTGTGTGCTCCAGCCCAAGGCCAGCCAAGACAGGTCTGGGTTCAGGGCATCATGGGGCTCCCCCTGTGCAAGCGAGGGTGAATCTGCCCACGGAGTGGGTTTTGTGGGTTGGGACTTTCTCCTTTCCATAGGAAGAGCAGAGGCCTCTCTTATTACAGAAACTGCTTGCGATGCTGTTTGTCAGTGGGAGCGCACGCTCGGTACACTCACCTTCTGCAACATCGCAGACGTTGGCGTACACGTCAAGTATCTTCTTCCTTCGACTTTGAATCTAGATGAGAAGAAATCTCTGTCATTAATTTTTCAGTCCTGGGAGTAAACAATTAGCAGGCAGCAGTGGAAGAACCCGTGAGAGATCCTCATTTCACGGCACTAGGGGTTATCACGTCACATACTCAAGGTTCCCTTTTGAAGACTTGAAGAAAAGGACACAGCAATTATTCCACGAAGCATATACCTATCTCTGACCTCACTTCCCACTGCTAATGATCTTTCTTTCCATCTTCTAGTCTGTTTTTAGATCAATTGCTTTTCTGCTCCAAATATTTGTATATTTTATTTCTGTTTCAGATGGAAGCAAAATCCTGACAATGAGGACACATCCAATACCAGGTATGCAGGCAATTAATGCAGGGATGTCCAGGTACACCAGGACTGGACTAGCCGTGGGGAATTAAATCAGACTGAAATTGCCTTCGTCCAATAACCTAACAGGACTGTGGAGGAAGGGATCTTCCTTCCTGTCATTTGTCATAGAGCTGCCTGGTGCATTAGTAATTAACTGTATTTTCTTCCATAATGTATTACCTGGCTGAATTGGAAACATTTTACTAAAAGATAGATTTAAAAAAAAATAAAATAAAACAAAACATATCAGTGAAGCTTTGGACAGGTAAAATCTGAGGTCCAAGGTGCTGTAGTCATTTTTGACAAGATACTCGGACTGAAAACCTGACATTTCCCAAGCTGAAAAGGGACGTTTCATTTAGCAGGGATATTCTCAACGTTTGTCTTTGGATTCAATGTGGAGTGAAAACAAATGTCAAAATGTCATGAGTTCTCAGGGACAGGAATTGTCATCCCTCTGCCAGTTCTCATTAGGACTGAGCTCTCTGAAAAGCTGTCTGTTTGATGGGACTCCAGCATCATCTCCACACATTTGCCACTTCTCACTGCAAACCAGGCTAGGAAAAAAAAACCCGCTCTGCTCTCAGCGTTTTGTCTTGTGGAAAGATTTTCCTCATTTTATTTGGGCTCTAAAGGGCAAGGCATATCAATGGCTTGGATTAATAGACTTGCAGCTGGAGCCCACAAAGCGGCTGCTCCAGCCGAGGGCTGTCTCGCAGGCGCAGACGCTGGGCGAGCGTGTTGTACCACAGGGCAATGCAACGCACGCACTGGTTGCTGGTCACGTGTTCTTGGTATAATTTACATCTGCTTAATTGGTTATGTTGCTATTGTGGGCTTGGATTAGCTGCTTTAGAACCTTGTAAACAGGAAATTTTCCTTTAACGGGATTTATTAAAACTCCTAAGCAAACTATTGGATGAGTATTTTCATTTTCCTCTCATTTTTAGGCCAAGGAGGGAAGCTAAATAATTCCATGCCCGTGAAGAATTATGCAGAATGCTCTTTTTACCAGAGCCAAGAGACAAGGGATTTATAAAGCTTTTTGTTGAAAGCAAACAGGTAAAGTTGAGCCTGACAATCCTCTGCATGGCAGCTTGTTGCTTAATGGGTTTTGGTTTAACGAGGAAGGAGCAGACACAGTTAAGAGCAAGCCTCTAACTTTCTTTTCCTTTGTCCAATAGCTGCTTAATACTCTTTCCTGTACTAGAAATGATATTTAATCTCCATCTTAAAGCAAATTATAGCTTTTATAATGTCTGGCAACTGACTTAATTGTGAAATCTTGGATTCGGAGTGGTGGAACTTGACGCAATCTGCACTTCCATTGACAGGTTTGTCTTCAACCTTGTCAGCAGGCTTCAGTACATGAGAAATATGTTTAGAACAGAAGGTCTGGAAGATATGGTTCAAGCTTCAGGTGGGCTTACAAGCTATGTATCTAAATTATTCAGGAGGATATGTCTATTATATATGCTCAGGTAAGCCTGACCCTAATAAGGTAAGCCACTTCTTATTAAATGTTTCAATTTTGTGAATGCCCAACTTGTATTGTCCAATTTCAAGCCAGCATATATGGAAGTATGATGAAGTTGGATGCTTAGAGACACCTCAGAAAACTGAGTGTAAGCATTGGAGTAGAAAATTGTTTTCAGATGGTCATAACTGTACAACTACGAAAACATTTCTCATGTATTGAGATTTTCTGTCTCTGGCCTCAGATGAAAAATGAGTGATTTTAGAAAGTTTGAGCTGAACCATCCCAACAGTTTAAAACAAGAAAACATGAAAAGATGTGTTTTCAAACCTTTTCATTCTTAAATGGTATCTGTTTGATATTAATGATGCAATTTTGTCCTAGATATCCCCATTTTTCAATTATTTTTAAAGTACTAAAATCATTAAAAATCTCTGAACAGACACCTTCTTTTTAAGGACAGTTTCATGTTGAAATAAACGAAAAAGTTGTGGGGGGGAGGCGTGGCCTTAACTGTGCCTTGAAATACTCTAAGTGAGATAAAGTGCCCTGAGCAGTACATCCTCATCAGGAAGAGGTGAAGGCCTTCCACAGTGAAACAAACAGTGGATTTCATGTCCATCAGAGCACAGGAGTGACCTTCAAAGCACACGTGTGTTTTTCAAAATTATCACAGGAAAACCAAGCACAACACAGGATATTATTGAAAAGTCTGTGCTGTGGAAATACCGGTGCTACTGGGTCAAGGTACTCAGATATTCATTACCCTATGAAGCCAAAAATACTGTTGAATTATTTTTTTTATCTTGGATTTTCTGTGGTAAATCAGAATCACAGAAAGGTAGGGATTGGAAAAGACCTCTGGGGATCATCTAGTCCGACCTCCCTGCAGGACCACCCAAAGCAGGTTGCACAGGATCATGTCCAGGTGGGTCTTGAATCTCTCCAGAGAAGGAGACTCAGCAACCTCTGTGGGAAGCCTGTCCCAGTGCTCTGTCACCCTCACATAAAGTATTTTTTTCTCATGTTCAGACAGAATTCGCTGTGTTCCAGTTTGTGCTTGTTGCCCCTTGTCTTGTCACTAGGCACCACTGAATAGAATCTGTTCCCTTTGTCTAGACACCCACCCTTGAGATATTTATAAGCATTGATACAATCCCCTCTCAGTCTTCTCTTTTCCAGGATAAACAGCCTTTCCTCATAAAAGTGATGCTACAGTCCCCTCATCATCTCTATAGCCCTCCACTGGACTCTCTCCAGTAGGTCCCTGTCTTTCCTGAATTCTGGAACCTAGAACTGGAAACATTGCTCTAAAAGTGGCATCACCAGGGCAGAGCAAAGCAGGAGGATGACCTCCCTCAACCTGCTGGCCATACTCTTCCTAATGCCCCACAGGATACCACTGGCCCTCTTGGCCATAGAGGCACACTGCTGGCTCACGGAGACCTTGTTGTCCTACCAGGTCCTTCTCCACAGAGCTGCTTCCCAGCTGGTCAGCCACTAACCTGTACTGGTGCCTTGGGTTATCCCTCCCCAGGTGCAGGACCCTACTCGTGCCCTTGTTGAATATCATTTGGTTCCTCTCCACCCAGCTCTCCATCCTGTCCAGGTCTCTGAATGGCAGCGCAACCTTCTGGTGTGTCAGCCACTCCTCCCAGTTTTGTATCATCCACAAACCTGCTGAGGGTACACTCTGTCCTCCTGTCCAGGTCATTGATGAAGATGTTGAATGAGACCAGACCAAGCCCTGACCCCTGGGGCACACCATGGGCCACAGGCCTCCAACTAGACCCTGTGCCACTTATCAAACCCCCCCTGGGTTCTGAGAACCCTTCAGCCAGTTCTCAACCCACCTCACTGTTCACTCATCCAACCCACACTTCCTAAGCTTGTTTACAAGGATGCTATAAGAGAAGGTGTCAAAAGCCTTGCTGAAGTTAAGGTAGACAACATCCACTGCTCTACCTTCATCCACCCAGCCACCACAATGTAGCATCAGAGTTAAGTTATATAGGCATGACCTATACTGGGGTTTTGCTGTTATTTGCTTTTTCTTTCTTTAGACTATAAAATATAATACTCAAAAAATCAAAGCTATTACTCCTGTAGGAAATTTGGTTTTCAGCCCTGGAAAACCCAAACCATGCTATGATTCTATTTTATATATATATAGACACATGCACACACACACACATATATATGCAGCACTATGCAAAGGAGATTCTATAGTAAATTTGTCTGAAGAAGTTCTTGTAAATTAGTATGGTCTGCACTATGATGCATTTTTGGGGGGTAATGGTTTGTGTATTGTTTTCTTAAAAAGCAAAACAAAACAAAACCCCCACAAAAAGTCCCCCCAAACCCCACAGAACAATCCTCTCAATTTTTAAATCTCAAAATAACCTTACCCCAGTTGATTTATTGCTTGTAGAAGATTTATCTCTGGCCAAATGCACTAAAGATAACAAGCATCTCTCTGGGGTCCCTTGCTTGTCAACTGCAGCTTCTTCATCACTATCCATACTCCGACTTAAAAGTCGTTCATTCTCAGAAGACGCATCATTTTCACTGTAAAATGAAGGATACAGTTATCTTGGCAAAGTCTCTCGTGGGTGGACTCTAATCATCTCCTTTTGGCTATCCTAGAACAATGGAATAGGAATGTCTTCCACTTTTTCCAAATGCCTTTTCTCCAAAGCCCTGTGAATGTAACTGCATTCGCCCTCCCAGGATACACGTACCGGGCCCACCAAGTTACGCTGTCGCACGTTGCTTGTACCAACCCTGTTATAGAGGGATTTTCCAACTGAGGACATTGTTTATCCCACTTTCATTGGGTTACCCAGAGAAGTTTGGCTGCCAGGAAGACAGAAAGTGAGGAAAACTATCACACCATGCCACCCAGACAAGGAGTTTCCTTAAGGCTTGGAGCAGCTATTTTTACTCCTCCTGCCTAAAGTGAAGGGGAACCTTACTAAGGGCGTGTATGCAAGAGCAGTATCATGTCACAAAACCAGACCTCTCAAAAGAGTAGATGGAGTTCCCCAAGAGCAGATGAACTCACGGAGAGTGGGGAGGATGGGAGTTTCTCTCTGGTAACGTCTGTCATCCTCATTTAGAAACCAGGGGGAGAAAAGCCTACAAAAGCATCTAGTCTTCACCCTGCTGCAGCAAGCTCCCAGCACACCCACCTAATTTGTTCTTCATGTATTCATCTGTACTGGGATGAATGGTGACTATGTCCCCTCCCCACTTTACTCAAACTGGAAGTATGTTTATTTTTCACTCACCTTTTAACAGCCTTAGCTGGAGTTGCTGTAAGTTTCTCGAACTCTTCTTTCTCGGAGAATATCACCACATTATCTGCAGATCAATAATTAGAGAAATTTAAATTGGCAGTGAGTTTCCAAACCTGTATTTTGTCTCAGGAGCTGTTTCTGCTGACAACCATACTGCAAAAATCACTCTGCTACTTTTTTTAATTGCTACCAGAGGATTAAGTGACAATCTGGAAATACAAAACCTATTATACACAATAGGTGTATAGTAGTAAACTATATTCTTTACTAAAACTATACGGATTTTATACAATTAAAAGGAGAAATGCATTAAGAGTAGTTAAGACAACTGTATTCTTGGACAGGAAAAGCAAAACCTAAAGCAGCTTATACCTTGCACTTCCTTCTTCTCTTCTTGTGCGTTAGCCTGAGCTTCAACATTTTTCACTGAGTGGCTCTTGCAACAGGCTAGAATGTAAAAATACAACAATAATTATTCTCACAAGCTATCTAAAAATAGCACTTGCAGCTAAAATTTTCATGTGCTGAACAATTACCTTGAGCAGAAGGTTTTGTTTTCACAATGTAAAACATGATGATGAGGACAATGGCAATAGCCATTATGAAGATAGTAGACATTGCAATTATAAGAGCTGTAGCCAGATGTCCTTGTCCTGAAAGATCTGCTGGAATAAATGAACAAAAAAATAGTATTTTCATAAAGGAGAAACTGTTTGGATCAGAGAACTGCTAACAGTTTGTTGACTGCTCTACACTTAGATTTTGCATACTCGTTTAGTTGATCTGAGTCTTAGCTACTTGTTAAGCATTGAAAAACTTAGTGCTGCCTCTCAAAGGTGAACTAATAAACTTTTTTTTTTAATTGTGACATTTATGCCACAATAACCAGTTATCAGTACTCATAAAAATATTTAATTGCACAATCCATCAGATACAAGGGTGTAGGAAATTATCTGCTAATAATATTGGGAGCTATATGTAAGCAAGAGTAGCAGCTTTCCTAAAGCCCTATTCCGGGAAACAGCGTAGATAAGAAAAGAAACCAACCAACCCAACAAAACCTAAGTGGGGTGAGAGCTGAAATGACTGTTGAAAACCATGGCTGCCTCAAAAGCTTTGCAGTAAAATGGGAAACGTGATGCACATGCAGAAGGGCTGATGTTTTTCTAACAGAGACTTAAAAGAGCATGGCTGGAAAATGAATTTAAAATTAGGTATTTTAATGAAAAGGTATTCAGATGCAGAATTTTAATGCAACAAACTAGAATAGAAAAGCCACATGAGGATGCAGAAGATGCTAAAATAGATGGAAACTTCAATTTTTTCTGAAAACCTGTTCCTCACGGTCAGGTTTCCAGACAATGCCAGGAAGAACAGCATTGTTGGTACCTCATTAACTGCATCTTTCCAGTTGTGCCTTCTCAGATTCGCTTATTTTTAAAACCCAGTAATCACGCTGGAGAACTGTTTATGTGAGCTCAAGAAGAGACTGGCCATATTTGTGCATTAAATTATTTTCACCAGTCTAAGCTAAGCTTTGCTGAGGCGTAGTGCCATTTCTGTACGGCTACAAATAACGAGCTAAATTTGTTGCTGGCATTACTGAGCACAGTTCAAATCCATTTTAAGTCCATCTGACTTAAACCAGCTGTGTTCATTAACCAAGAAATAAAAATTCATTCTGAATGATTTTTAATAGCACTTTTAGAAATCTGGAAATAGTGGCAACGAAAAACCGCAGCAGATACTCTCAGTTTGGTTGCACTTTGCTGTGTGCAAAGCTGGCAGCTGCTGGATTAAATGTGGGAATGCATCCTTACCTTTGTGAGCATGCTGGTAAGGAGAGAAAGTGCTGGTGCCAGAGGTGCTTGGGAAAATGGCTGAAATGCCCGAGGTAGCCCCGGCGCCTGCAATACAACCAGAAATGCCATGAACTTCCACAGTTACTTTGTCCAGTCAAAGCAGTAGGTTGGCCCAAGTAACCAGAGCCTTTACTTAGCTTGATCACACCTCTGTCATATTGAAATTTGCGTTACAGGCTATGTTTTTGCATAGCATCTAGAGGAAGTGGAAGCAAAGTTCCTGAGCTGTTAGGACCCTAGAAGAAAACCCAGTCATCTCCAGACACAGACAGAGCTGACTCTTCTACATAGATTCCTATGTTACACATCTGTCCCAAGGAGCAGGAAGTTTCCCAGGATCCAGTTGATGATTCACACTGTTTACCCCACTCCATTATTTGCAACTGCAGACCCAAACTCCCAGTCATCAAATCAGCGCTTCTTACAAGCAATCCTTCCCTGCCAGGACCAGTGTGAGACTTTGGTGGTATGCAAACCCTCCCAAAAAGGAGACCTAGGATAGGCAGCAAACGGTACTGTTGAATGTTTTTTCTGTTCCATGGAGCTCTCTTATCATAAGAGGGACTATTAGAATTACCTGCAACCTATTGGGACAGTATGTTTCTCATGATTCACCCTGCCAGTCCCAATCTACATTCTGGGGAGGGAGGAAATCCACAAAAACAGTGAAACAAAGAATTTAAAGGAATACCACAAGCTGCTAGAGGAGTGAGATTGTCCAATAGGGGCTTCCATGTCTAAATTCTACACTTAACTTCAAAAGTCAATATTAATCTTTCAGATGGTGTTGTGCACCAAGCTTTCAGAGCCGTAAACCAAGTAATAACATTATTTGACAATACCAGACAAAACTGGACATTATTGGGAATAAGGCTTTCATACAGGATGGTGTTGGCATAGCGTTCCCAAGCAGAGTGAAAACATCAGGTTTGGGAGAAAACATTCTCTTTGTTCTCCAATAAACTTCAATGTCGTTGGTAAGCAGGTTGCGCAAACAGCGAGTACCAGCAGACACTGGAAAACATCTTCTGGCTTGGAGGGGGTACGAAATCCCTCCTGGTTCGTAGTAGCTGTCTGAGAAAAGCTCGGGGTTAACTGAATTGAGAAGACCTAAAGGCAAAAGACTGTCTCGGTGATTGGTAAGGTGCACACAGCACATGACTTCACAAGGCACTTTGGCAACGGCAGTAGCTGTGAAGAAACCCTGCCATTCTTTTGCCCTAGTAAATGTTTTCAAGAAATTAAACCCACCAGGTAAACTTGACAGGAAATGAAGTGGTCTGGAGTAGCCTGCGAACCGCTCTGCGGTTAAGAACAAAGCGATATACACGCTCTTCAAATGAAGAGAAAGGTTGTCTAAAAAGAGAAAGAAGCATTATCCCTAACATAAAGCATGGCTGCGGGTAGTGAATGAGAAATGCACGCTCTTAAAGTGGCCAGAAAGTATGAGTTGCAGATGTCTTCAAAATAAATTCTCTTTAACAATGGTAAAACTTCTTTCAAACCTCATTTGTTGGAAGGAAATGGATTCATTTATTACAATTGTGGTTTTATTCAAACTGAAAAAAAAGGGGGTTCATAGAGTTTTAAATATACTAATTTGTTAATTCAGATGCTTTTCATATTATGTAAATGACAGGCAGATTACGTAAGTCTTGCCTCTGGTCCTTTCTAAGACAGATTTCCTTCTAGGAAGAATTAGAAGCTCCAGAAACTTCAGCACAGCAGTAGATCATCTAGATATCTAGAAGAAGATATCATCTGCATGTAGTGAAGATTAAAGATGGGTCATTTGATAAATTTTCAGCAATTCCTCACAAAACTGAAATGAATCACCCTTGGTCTTGACCTGTGTATTTACTGACCGTGGCTGGACTACTCTGGGGAAGTTTAGTAAATGGCCTGTGCTGTAGCATGTCCACAGCAACCAGGCCTACACCTGCTCTTGCAGTCCACCCTGGCAAATCCAGTTACAGACAATTGCAATCCTGTGCAGGCCTTGCAAGCTGCAACAAGTCAACAACACTTTCCTTCCAGTGCCTTTCAGCTAACACCAGCGAGCCATGCTGCCTTGTCTGCTTGGAGTTTAACAAGCTTCAGCTCGTCTCCTCCATAAGTGAGCCTTATCAAACTCTCCTTCCTCTCTCTCCCTTCATCTGAAATACGTAGCCACTGAAGCATTTCTGCCCAATCAATCTTTCAGCCGCTTTGTGTTGTTAGCCTCACGTTTTCCACCTGCCTGTGAAAAGGAAGTAGAGCCCTCCGAGGTGGGAAGTCACGCAGCAGCACGTAGCGCGGGAACAGTAAGGAGGAAGGTCACCCATTCTTCATTCAGCCCTGTCGGCACGCTTCACCCAGCTCTAACCCACACCAGGATATGGCATGTTGCCCATGCTCACACACACACAGAGAAAAGCAGACAGACAGGCAGACCCCCTCTCCTGTGCAGACAAGTGAGCACCTTCAGCTCCAGAGCCTACGTGCAGAATTATCTTTCCATGGGAATGGGGCCGCCTCGGTTGTTCTGCAGTGCCTGTCGCGGCAAAATCACGGCTGGCACTAGAACGTGATGGCTTTTCACATGTGACTAGGTGGGAGTTAGTCGTTATGCATATTTTAAGCCCATTATCAAATTTAATAATTTGGCATACTGGTGATGAGCCAAGGTTTTTCTTCAGATGTGGCTTAGCAGAAAGCGCCAATCTGCGCACCTGCACGACGAGGGGCACCGAAGGCGCCAGCTTCTGCGGGAGCTCACTACTTCATACCGCTTGGGTGTGAGCAAAAGGAAACAGAACTCCTAGCTGCTGCTTCTTCCCAGCCCAGCAGTACACCATGGCTGCAATGTCAGTCATTCCTGAGCACATCCAGTTCTGCATCCCGATCACAGAATCGTAGGGATTGGAAGGGACCTCAAGAGATCGTTGGTTCCAACCCCCCTGCCAAAGCAGGACTCCCCTGCCATCATGTTATTAATTCTGGTTTCAATATAGATGACACTTACATAACCTACAAAGACGTCGATATAGTTCAGGCAGAGACATCCTAAGGTGCTACAGCACAACATATGGAAACAACTCTACTTTAAGCACAAAAAAAAGACTGATGACCATAATATAGTTGTGCAAAAGAGTGGTTTATATTCCTAGACACCTGTAAGTAATATTGTAGGAATGTGATAAAGACATTAGGGAAGAAGTTTATCACTGAAGTTGGGTCAGCTTTTGCTTTATAAATGTTTATATTCAAAAACTGTAATTTAGTTATAACTTTCTTGGATTCTAAATACAGTTTCTTTTTAAAAAATAAACTTATTGTTTAAAAGAACAATTGAGCTTGTATTCAGATTTGAATGTTGGGGGGGTTAGCTGCTGAAAAGATAGCTCTAACCTAAATTGCCATGCAGTCAGCCTTTTGTCCTCATAGCAAGCAAATAAAATACTTTTGATTGTTTGTTTCAAAGAACCTTTCTGCTTTATGTAACAGGACAATTACAGTTGTTCTTGCATCTCAAGACAGATTTACAGTAAGATGCGATGAACAAAACTGCCAGATTTGTGAGGGGAGGAGGGCATGGGGAGTGGGATGTTTACCAACATGCCCCCTTGCAAGTGTTTGTGAGTGAATAAAATCTGGAGCAGTAGGAGACCATATGGGCTCCTGACACGGGTCGCTTACTGGTCTGTGCAAAGGACTGCTGTTCCCATAGCTAGCAACAGCTTTGCTTTTTGTTTTGTTTTTAAAGCTTATTTGATATTTAATGACATATTATAAAAATCCCTGAAGTGTGTATACAACAGACTATCGGAGTGATCCATAAATAAGAAGCATTTTAAAAATGTCTTTGTGTGTATATGTATCAATTCCTTGCCATTGAGTGCCTCTTGCTTTCTCCTGATGCACCCCCTTTCTCACAGCCCTGGCTCATTTATGAATGGCCCTGTAAACTCATCACAGTTCCACGGGAGCCAAGGAAGATGAAGCACACACACAAATAAATAACTAACAGCCTGGAGTGTGAGATGAAAAATAAATTATATTGAGTTGAAATTCAATAAAAAGAGACAGCTTATGGCTGGAAGAATAATCAAAAACTGGCTTGTAACTAAACCTAGTCATAAATAAAGCCCTAGATGTCTAGAAAGCAAAGGTCAGAATTTTCATTAATGTAAAACTGCATTCAAGTAAGTTCTGGGTTCAAACTTAAACGGAGCCATGGAAGCAGAAGCAGCAGCCAAAGCCAAGACACTCCCTCAGGTGTCTACACACAACTTCAGTAATCAAACATTAAACCAACTCTGAACATTTCACCAACCACTAACAGCAGAGCATATCCCAGGTAATGGAGGATTGCCCCTCTGCTCTTTACTTTATTGTCTTTCACTATCAGGGGACATATGATAAGGCAGGTTCCCCTGATGTTTCCTGGAGCCATGGGTAGACACTTCAGTTAGCATAGGTAGTTTTTAAATCAGGAACAACATGAAGTAAGTTAATTCCTGAGATTGAGCCTCCTAAAAAGGGTGATGGCAAAGGTCCCCCAGATTTTATATATTTTTTTTTTAAATCTGGTCATTCCCACTGTAAGTAACCCCTACCCTCCAGACACATAAAAGGAAGTATTTCATGCTGTTGCACTCTCTGTAATGCCTTTAACTGTTCTGTTTCTCTCTTTTTTTTTCTTTTTTTCTTTTTTTTTTCCAGGGCAGAGAAGTGGTGATGAGTCCCATGGCCATAGTCTAACAGTTTGTTTGCATCTGTTATAGTTTTGCTCAAGATGCACTGGGAGCTGCAGTCATTGCACACTACTGGAAGGTCACAGGCACACGCTTCATGAATTAAACCTAACTCCAGGAATTCAGTGTCGTGACCTCTTTGTGCAACACGAAGGGGATAATTGCCATTTTAACCCTATTCTGGTGACTTCAGAAGTGTCGGAAAGAAGCGAACAGACCTGCAAAGACTCGGTCTCCTATTTCCTCTGGGCCTTGGTGGGTAGGCTGTATAGGCAGTGGAAAGCTGCAGCTCTGTGGGTTTTGCAGCTCATGAGCCTGGGCAGAGCGATGCTGCAGAAACTTGCAATGTCTCCCATGGGCAGGCAATGCTGCAGCTCTGGCAAATGTGGAAACATCAAATTGTTGGAGATTTCTTTCAGGAGAGCTGCACTGGGACCAGGTGCCCTCCTGAGTGATACCTACGCCCAGCTTCCCCAGCAAACCTCATCTTTGCTTCTCAGATCCCTCCCCTTGAAGGTTTATGGCTGAGGCTGGCCAATTTTGTCCTAAGATTATATATTTCCTAATATAGACAAACCCTGAGGGGATGAGAATTAGGCCATACCACCAGTGAACAATAAAGCACTGCCTTCAACATTTCTCCCATTCCACATGTGAAGAGGAATGGGGTGTTCAGAGATCAAACAACTCAAAAAAAAAAAAAAAAAAGAGAAAGAAGGAAAAGTTTGTTAGCTCCAGCTAACAAGCCTATTCATTTGTAAGCATAATTTGAAACAGAAGGGGAAAAAAAGAAGTCCTGATGTTGATCGTATTACAAAAGGACAAAACTGGCAAGGAAAGAAAATTAGTGATATTACAAAGAATGGAGAGTTAAAGTAAAAATCTCTGAAAGAATTATTTTTCGCTAATACAAGTGTTTTTTGGCATTAGGCTTGTTTGTGTTAAGCATTTCAATTAAGGAGACTTAGTACTCAGTGTTCAGTAAATGGGTATGGATGTGACCCCCCACCTCCCTCCCCGATTACAGCTCGTCACACCAAGCCGTCAGCCTGTTAGTCAATTGTTCCATCTCATCTGTTTAGTTGTTTTTGAAGTTCTAAGGATGCAATAATAAAAATGATCTTTTCTGTTTCTAGATGCTACTTGTTCTCTGGTAACTCAAAAATAACTCGACTGCCTATGTTTTCCGTGGATCTTTGTTTTTCTTTTTTCCTTTTAATTTTCCTAAGCCATCATCAGTAGGTGTTAGACTTAAAAACTTACACAGGTTCATTACTGCATCTATTTTTGTACATACAACCAGCAAAAAAGGTGAGAGGAAATAACAGTGTTTCATGCCCATGCACAGTTACAAATATATACAGTAGATTCCAAAGAAAACCTTTGATGAACTGTCAAATTTCTCTAGATCAATTATCTGTGAGTGGAAAAGGATTTGCAGATTTGGTGTAACTGTGTAAATACAAGGTGAAAGAAAATGTTTTTCAAGTTTTTGAAGGAAGGTTTGGTTTTGTTCTCCTCCATCGTTTTTGACCTGGAATGGCTACTATCAAAGACTGAAGAGTAGAATTACTTTACATAAACTGAGTTGTAGCTGCTGAAAGACAAAATCTCTTCCAGCAGTAACTGCACCTCACTACCAGAGAGACTCCGAGTAGGTTAAAATATTCTGTCTTTTACATAAACTTTTACATTGGATAAAAGAAGAAAACCCACAACACAAAACAGCCTCTGTAGTCAGAGGCCTCAAGTGACTCCAGTTCCAGAGGTGTTGACAGAAAATCCAGCTCCTTTAACTGTGGGAAGCCACATCTTAAAGCAGCTCGATGCTCATTACCATCATTCTTCGATTTGCGTAGGAAACGTCCCTCCCCTACGTTTTGCGATCCTGCTGTTTATCAATTTTCTGTCAGCAAAGGTCAGTGATGGCTCGTGATCTGCTTCATTCACAGCCAAAGGAAGGTCTCACATCTTTGATATTTTGGCATTGCACTCCTCTGTGCTTAGCACACCAGTCCTGAGGCTCCCATCCAGGAGACATGGGGGAGCTGCATGCTGAGAGCCCCCTAAGTCTTATGTAGGTGATTCACAGTGCACAAGATATGAAAAATTGCAGTCTTCATAGTGATGTCAGCTCTTTTTCCAATAAGAAAAAGCTTTCCTCGTACACAACACACATCCTTACGCTCACATACACACAGCCCCTTCCGTGTATGTACATGCTCATGGCTCACAAGCTGCCGCTGAGGCCTGCTATTCTTCCCAAACTGCAGAACTTTATTGCTCCCATTGTTCAGTCTGGAGAGCTTCAACACCGTAACCTGGTGATATGTTTGCCTCAATTAAATCTCTGACCTCATGAAATGTCTCCCTCTCTTCCCCCTCTTTTCCATGCTATTTTGTGGTATTTATGTCTTAAGTCCCTCAGGTGGGGAGGAGGGGTGGGGGGAAAGAAAAAAAAAAGGTGACACAGGACCATCAGGGAATTTCTTTCTCACTTCTAGTCCTTTTTGCCCTAATATTTCCAGATGCTGGGACATGGGGTGTTCGTGTTGTTTCCTCAGTCGTTTCAAGGTTTATTGACTGTGTAGGAGATGAAAGTCGCACAGCAGGCTCCCGGAGTTGAAAGCTATTTGTTTACCCTTTGATCAAACCCAAATACTTTTCTGCCAGATAAAATGTGTCATCAGGCAAATTCTTTGAGCAGGTTTCCATGAAGCAGCACACATACCCTACTTCCATCTTCTCCCAGCCCCCTGTAACATGCAGGCCTGGCACTTCCCCAGCAAGGTACTTGGACAGCTAGGGCTGTCCTCCAATCCTGTCTCTCACCTAGTGAAGGTCTGAATTTAGATTTATCTCCTTTCATTTTTCTATCTAGAAGTGTAAAGCCAGAGCTTGTCCTCCCCCAGCTTCTTATTTGTGAGTAATCTGCCACGCTGGCTTCCTTGCAACCCACTGCATCACCTTTCTCCAGCAGCGTGCCATATGCCGAGGTGTTTGAAGAAAAGGTGCTGTAAGGGAGAGGCACCCCTTTAGGCTGGGGATTAGGATCCTGAATGCTGTTCAGTGCTATCTTGAAGTCTCAAGAAAGGAACAGAAGATGCCTTGTGTCTGTTTGGAGTTCTCATTCTGGGACCTCCTCTGCCATGACAGCCAGAGGGGTGAGAAAGAGGCACCATCATGCAAAAGTAGTTCTGCATAGAGGAACCATTCCTACCAAAGAGCTGACACTGTCCTTCATATGACAGAAGCTGCATGCTCATGTCAACTTGAAAACCTCAAAAAAACATGCAGATATGACACCTTTTCTTTGCTCTGACTGGTATCATCTGATGACAATGAAACATATGACAGAGAGCATTTCTTTTTGATCAACTGCTAATACCAAATTTTATGCTGCCTGACACAACAATGCTAAGCCTTTCAAGAGGTTCCTGCAGCAAGGGTGATTTTCCATCTGGAGTACAAATTCTTGCCTATGAATTAGGGAGCTGCAATTCCAAACCAGGTCCAGAGGTTTAGACATCGTAAACCAAATTACCTGAGCTTAGTGATTTGAGGGATGTGGATTTTAAGAAGCTTTCCCACTTTTTGAACATTTGTAATCAAACAGTTGGTTTCACAGACTTGATTAAAATGGTAATGTTTACTCTTTCTAGACTAATGTTTTCTCCTACTTTAGTACCAATTTGATAGTTTATGCACCTGCCTAAATTTCTCCCAAAGATAATATGTATTTTATTCTTCTGTTTGTCAAGTCAAAAATTGCATGTGGTTAATCAGTTGTGCGATTCGTACTTTCCTCTCAGAGACTAAGCCCATTATTATAAATGTCAGATATCCCACAAAAAGGCAAAGATTTGGTTTTTGAATTGAGTAATAGCTGTAAGATCTTCTGGTAGTTCTTTGCCTAATCAGTAAGATACAACATACTTGATACTACTAACCCCCCATTTCAGCGTGTGTTGGAGACACAGACTGTGAGAGCTGAGGAAGTGATTCATTTCTGGCTGTTGGCTAGCAGCATGGTTGTATTCCCACCAGCAGGGCAACCAGCCTGCACAGGCATGAAGATGATGTGTCCACATCCTTTTACCAGATCATCTCCCACCAAGGCTCCTAACATCATGTTTCTGCTTACCTCTCCACCTTCTTCCCACTACTCACATTTGAGTCCTCCCAAGCATCCTTAACTCACCTCCCAATACAGAACAAAACCACATTTGCTCTGCCCTCACGGGTCTCAGAACCAGGTGGGTTCCTGCAGACAAGGGGGAGCTGCGGCTGTACAACGGATCAGCCACTTTGCATCCAGACAGTTCAGGGAGTTGCCTCCAACCGGGTTGCTACCACTCACCAGGAGCACTGTGAGATGGTCATTAATTATCCTCTGGCTCATCTGAGCTCTTGCACTTTAGGAGAGGTGGTAGCTGTGAACGACCTCTCCTCCTTTGAAGTGGCTTACACAGCACTGACGATACACAGTTCAGCAGCATCTGAACTAAGTAATTGCTATTTATGTACACAAATAAGTGCTCAGGGGCTTCTGTGCTAACTTTTGCTTTCAAATCAAGCAGGAAAAGTATTTCAATTCTTTTTCATGAGAAAGGCTTTTAAAAGAACAGAACATGGACAGGATTTTGGTTTTAGATGCATCGGGTTTCTCTTGGGCCATTTTTGGCCTTTTTTTTTAAAAAGCTGTTTCTCCAGATCTTCTCCCGATTGTCTGACCAAGTGCAAAATAATTTGTTCATTCAGACAGAACCTCATTTTTCCTTTTCTTTTTCTCACTTTCTTTACTCATAAAGGGGAAAGCATACTGCCCATAGAGGAGAGAGGATATGAAAAGGTGTGATGCACCTTTAGTAGGATCTGCAAAGTGACCCATGTTTTCTCCATGCTGAACTAAAACTGAATGAAAAAAGATTACACAGATTTGTGACTTCCTATACCTACAGGTTAAGGAACCATAATAAGTCCTGTATGGGATGTCTTAACTGATGAAAACAGGAGCACAACTGAACAAGAGCAGGTCCTGGAATCAAAGGTTCTTATCTCTCCCCAAATGTTCAGCATTTGTTCCCTTTGTTGGCAAGGCTAGGTGGGAGCAGAAATTGCTTCACTGGAGATGGATTTATTGTTTGAATATAATAACCATCACTGGAAGTCTTCATATTGAGCTTCCAGATTATTCCAAGTCAAAACCAGATGAAGTGCATAGAAACTGTGGAACACTTACATTCCTTGGTGTTAGGAGGTGCCAGCAAGCATGAGTAGCAAACCATCCCGTATATGTTGCGAGGTCTGTTTTCCAGCATGTAGTAACTGAAATGAAGGGCAAGATGAGGCAAAACAGTGTAAATTAATATGCTACAACTGAGCACGGTTCAGCAGCAACCAATTATACTGAGATAAAATCATTTTTTTAAAAAAAATCCCTGCCACTTTTATAAGCAATTTGATGCGACAATTGTTCTTTTTTTAAAAAAAATTAAAATTGCCTGAATAGACACAGTGTTTCTCTTCTTCCTTTCCTCCTAAAAGGCAATTAATCAACCATCAAGCCTACATGACAAGAAGCAGTATCATTGCCTAAAACAACATTACTCTCCCTGCTGAGTTCAAGCTGCACTTTACAGCATGCCCAGAAAGAAGACTTTTCAAAATAAGGGAACGTTATTTTTTTAAGCAGTAATCTTCCAGGCAAGACCACCAGTTGGACACGGTTGGCTAAATTTCTTCACAAGCACCAGTAGAATAATCTCCTTAACGTTAGAGCCAAATCAGAGCCAAATCTGAGTTCAAAAAAAATACAGGAAAGCACCACCCTCACAGGGAAAAACAGATTAGGGTTTGCATGTTGGGCTTTTATTTTTGGGAGGGTTTTTTGGTTTGGTTTTTTTTTTTTTTACTTTGTTGCTTTATAGTTTATGTTAGCCCTTGATAGTGGAATTACAGCATGAAGAAAAGGTTTTTACAACTCGAACTTCTGGGCTGCTAGATAAAGTTAGTGTTGAAAAAGGTAATTGGTTATGCAAGAATTGGATCCACAGGCAACCTACTAAGCAAATCACCTCAAAATCATACGTAGTTGATGTTACAGATATGTCTTTACGAATCACTTGTAAATCACTAGAGATTTCAATGAAGAAATTAATACATTTGTCATCCATTCTATGCAGACCGGTATCCAGTATAATAAAACATCCTATGTTATGAGGAATCTGTTTTCTGGTCTCATGTATGTGTACACAGTATGCTTTTTTCTGGACAGTGTGTGTATGCATTGTTATGAAATTACTGCTGAATTACATCAGAACTCCACCATCAAAATCAGTTGGCCATTAATGAATTAGCCAGCCTACAAATAGGAGATAAAGGTCCAGGAAATGGAGTATGTGCAAAGGGGGATGGATGGGAGATGGAGGTACTTTGGAGAGCAGGTGAACGGAACATGATTCCTCTTCTTTCTTACTGGTTTTAAAACATTCACCTTCACTCTTCACTTTGAATGTCCCTTGGGCCTTATCTGCCACTCCTCTCCAGAGCCAAACTTCATCTTTCCTCTCTTATGGGGGCCTGCATAATGTTAGCTTGTGAAGCAGTTAATAAATAAGGAGGGAATGACTGCCATACCACACACACACACAAAAAAAAAGGCAGGCCAAAGATACATATAAATCTATAAGGAAAGATACAGGACAGTTAGAATCCTCAGTGTAATAGACACAGTGGTTTAGGAAAGACAAACAACTCTTCTGACAGTTAATTAAAGCAAGCTGGTGGAATATTTCTTGGGTTTCGCCACAATGCAGAGTGATGGAAGACGCGTACAGAAAACTGAAGAGGATGCTCACAGCAAGCAACTGTTCACCCACATGAGTAGGAAGCTCTGCAGTTGCAAGCATGAATGATTTACCCCTATGAAGTGCTAGCAACAGATTTGTGTTTCTGGCTACTTTGCAATGCACCAAGTACTGAAGGCAATGTTGTAAATCGTTGATCCCTTTATATGGGTAACAGCAGAGAAGAAGTGACCAAGTAATGAAATAATAAATTTTCATGGTGTTACTCTTCCACTGAGAGACTTGCTATTTGTCTTTCATTAGCATCTACCAATCTCAGGCTTTGAGGTGTTAGAGGAAAAATCCAAGAGTAAAGGCTAGACTGAAAAACCAACTCAGGTGTTTTCCTGCTCATCATCCTGCTCATCTTGGACTAAACTTGCTGGTGTCATGTCACACTCAGGGACTTGGCTCTGGGTTTAGGTCAACCTGCCAGCAGGGACCTGGTCACCTGTAACCTTGGTGGGGGGAAGCTGTTCTTATCAGGGGACATCCTGCAGAGGGACAACAGGGAGCTGATAAGCACATAGTTGGAGGCAGCTGCTGCCTTATCTAGAATTGCAGGGAGACACTTGGCTTCATCAGAACTCCACTAGCTAAATGTTTTCATTCAGAAAACAGAAGAAAGGAGCTCATTCCTTCTTTCAAAAGAACCTCAGAGATGAGAATTGAGTCTGCATTTGCTGTAACTGTGGACAAACACATCAAAAGGGGAAAGATATATGTGTCCATAGGAGAGGTATCCCTGACTACATTTCAAAAGAAAATGCCACCTTTACATTTCCATCTAGTAAGGATACCGGGGACTTACTCTGAGCTGAAAATAGGTGCTGGGACAGCATGGGAGGGACTTATCATATAATGCTTGCCCTGTTCTTACTCCTCTGTGGGCTTGCACTTATGGCCACTGCTGAAGACAGACAACCAGGCGAGTGGAACCCTTGCTCTGACCCACTGTGGCTGATCCTACTTGGGTAGGATCTCAATCACACCCCAAAAACACATAGTGGATCATCCCATTGAGGGAAATCATTTGAATCGTAGAATCACTAGGTTGGAAAAGGCTTTTGAGATCATTGAGTCCATCCATATCCCTAAGCAATTCATCTACCTATCTTTTAAATATATCCAGGGATGGTGACTCAACCCCTCTCTGGGCAGCCTGTTCCAATGCCCAACAACACTTTAAGTAAAGAATTTTTTCCTAATGTCTAACCTGACCCTGCCCTGGCACAGCTTGAGGCCATTTCCCCTCGTCCTATCACCTGTCACTTGGCTGGAAAAGACCAACACCCACCTCTCTACAAACTCCTTTCAGGTAATTGTAGGCAGTGATAAGGTCTCCCCTCAGCCTCCTCTTCTCCAGGCTAAACAACCTCAGCTCACTCAGCTGCTCCTTGTAAAGTTTGCTCTCCAGCCCCTTCACCAGCCTGGTTGCCCTTCTCTGGACACGCTCCAGGACCTCAATGTCCTTCTTATGATGAGGAGCCCAGAACTGGACACAGCACTCGAGGTGTGGCCTCACCAATGCCGAGTACAGGGGCACAATCACCTCCCTAGACTTCGTGGCCACGCTATTTCTGATACAAGCCAGGGCACCATTGACCTTCTTGGCCACCTGGGCACACTGCTGGCTCATATTCAGCCTGCAGTCAACCAACACCCCCAGGCCCTTCTCTGCCAGGTTGCACCTGATTTCCACATTCTTGATCTGTCCTATTTAACATGATGGAAAAGCTGCTGGGCAGGAGTAGAGGATGATGTCTGCTGTGTCCCAGGAGGTTAAATCTAGGCACCTCCAGACTTCACTAGCAGCTGAACTTTTGTTTTGAGGCTCACAGCTTTGGAGCTAGGCCTTCAAATTGTCCCCTGGTCATGGTTTTGCAAGCTTTTTGTGAGCTTGATAAATAGTGTTATTGCTATTTTATATGTAAGGGAACCTGGACACAATTAGGTGGTTGATAACCTCTTGTTCCAAAGGTTTCTTTCTTCCTTAAGGCTGATCATCAGTAACACCAGGGAAAAAATAGAATGAAAAATATATAATTATCCAGCACTTATTATAAGGAAAATAATACAGAAAGGCACATGTAACCACTAGGAAAAGGTGCCACGTCATTGGTATTTTGTCTAAAAACCTTTGGTCAGAATGTGCCACACGCTCATTGTTTCCTCAGGCTGCTTTTCTGAGCTGCAGAAAAAAAGCAAAGGGATGAGATGCCCCTAAATACAGACTGCAGTGTGTGTGCTGCAGACCTTGGAAGTGGAAACCTTAATTTTTTCCCTCACATTGAGTCAGGGGCTGTTTGAGGTTTACAGAGCAGGCAAGGGAAAGGTCTGGTGGTGGCTGCCATTCCCCCAGGTGCCTGGCTGTCCCCGCGCCACCAGGAGAATGAGGAAAGGTGGCTGGTCGGTTGGCACTGCTCGCCAGCTCCTCTCTGACACAGGGACTCTGCGTTTGCCCCACCATCACACAGAAACACAGAATCGTTGAGGTTGGAAGAGACGTCTGGAGATCATCTAGTGCAACCCCCCCACTGCCAAGGAGGTTGACCTAGGGTATGTCACACAGGAACACATTCAGGTGGGTTTTGAAAGTCTCCAAAGGAGACTCCACAACCTCTCTGGGCATCCTGTCCCAGTGCTCTGTCACCCTCACAGTAAAGAAATTTTTCCTCATATTTTGGTGTAATTTCCTATGTTCTAGTTTATGCCCTTGTCCTATCACTCACCACCTGTGAAAAGAAATCTTCTTGACACCCACCCTTCAGGTATTTATATACAATAATCAAATCTCTTCTCAGCCTTCTCTTCTCCAGGCTGAACAGACCCAGCTCTCAGCCTTTTCTCATAAGAAAGATGCTCCAGTCCCTTAATCATGCTCGTTGCTCCTCATTGGACTCTTCCCACTATTTTCCTATCTCTCTTGAATTGGGGATTCCAGAACTGGACACAATACTCCAGATGAGGCCTCACCATGGCAGAGTAGAGGGGCAGGAGAACCTCCCTTCACCTACTAGTCACCTCTTGGGTCTCACGAGGAGTCAAGGCAGCTTCAGAGCTTCTTTTAGCCCACATTTAATTTATCTTGAGATATTAATCTCTTCAAGCTTGGAGCAAGAGTGTGTTTCTCCTTAACTGCTAACCTCGCCAAGCTATCCCAGGACCTGGGAGTCACAGGCAGGGCTGTGCACAGCCAGACTCCTACAAGGCCAGTTTCTGCTACAGGTTACACCTGTGCAAACACGGTGTTTTGAGACTACTCCCCACACAGTACCAGCTGCACAAGCTGATTCTTTTCAGCTAGCACCCCTCTCCCACCTGGGTGACCTCATTAGTCCTGACAGAAAATTGCAAAACAGCAACTGAGGCCACTATTTAACTTTCGTGCTCTTTACGATGTATGAGGGGAAGTCAAGAGGGAGCTCTTTGCAAATCACACCATCAGTTTGCTTGGTTGGCAGCTAGACAAGTCCTTCTTTTTATTTGTAAACTGTGAAAATTTCACACAGGCTTGCTGATATAATAAACCTGGAGCCTCGTGGGGCCTCTTTGACAGAGTTTCCTGTACTATATGAGTAGTGTGGGTTATGCAGTGTCTGCAAACTGCACAAAAGCCAAATGTCAGTAGGAATTATGTTTCTGAACCAAAGAGGCACCCTGGCAGAAAACTGAAAAGGCCTGTAAGGTGAGGTTGTGTTTTAAAGTATTTACTTACCCTACCAAAAAAAAAAAAAAAAAAGTTGAGAAAGCAAATATACTTTAGGGTTTCAGACTTTAAAAGGTAATATGGTCAAGAATGTATTGCTAACATATTCAGTGCACCAATTGCTTTCTCACCATTACTATCAGAATTCCACTGAGTGTAGGAGGCCATTAAAAGATGAATTTAATACACAGCACCTATTTTAAGCCTCTTCAGCCAGCCCTGGAACTTGTTTTGACTCTGAACACCTGCACAGCATCCACATAAGCAGCTCTAGAAAGGACACTGAGAGTCTAAAACACCTCTATGAATCTGACCAAACAGCTATGTTAGCTAATGCTGTCAACTACTGACAAATTTGCCAGCTGGTCACATCTGGAGAGGAGATAATTTATGTTCCTAAACATGCTGTAGTGCCAGCATGGACCCTACATGGTATCCAAGGTGCTTGTTTGTAGGATGCAAGACACAGAGGATGTCCCTCTGAAGCCACAACTGGAGGCCAACCTGGATTTCTTAGAACATCTAAAATGGTACCACACAACTCTGCTTGGGCACGTGACCAGCTCCCTTCCCACTTCTAGTAAGAGCAGAAGCTTTGGTTTTTCTAGCTGTTCCCACTAGTTGTTTCTTCAGTGAGATTCCAGTAAGATTAATGACATCTTCTGAAACACTGAATTCACCAACGCTTTCGAAACATTTAAATTGTTTTAGCGGAGACTGAAAAGCATAATTCACCAGTCAGGTACCAACACTCAGCTAGGATATGAAGAGAGGCTGTGAGAGGTTTTTAACATAAAAAAATCACTTGGCAGTGCCTCAGGCAGAGCAAAGGCCCACAGTTAAATCCTTACCCTGGGAGACAAGGACCACACTCTGCATCATTCTCCTGATCACCAGGTGTCATGACTGTGGCTCGAAAAAACCCCTCGCAGTCTTTGTGCCGCCTGCATATCTGGTAACCTCCTCTGGAAAACTTCTCTGAAGGGCAGGGGATGCAGCCGTAGTCCTCATCTTTGGTGCCGTATCCACAGGTCTGTAACAACACAAAGTTGCTGAAAAGCAGGCTGGTGCTGCATGCCAGCTTCTAGTAAAAGGGAGCACTCATAGTCTGGCCCGTTGGCTTTGCGGCACAACGTCATATCAAGGGAAAGAAGTCTGTCATTTGCTCCCTTAGTGTCTGTCCTAAAAAGGCCATGGGGAGATATAAGGACCCAGTGTGCTGTGCCCTGAGAGGGGGAAGGGGAACCGGAGCATCGTACTCCTTGAAAGTGGCCCCCTGCTAGCTATTTATAGTTTTTTATAGTTTATCTCAGCTGCTGCTCAAATAGAAAGTGGACCAAAAACTGGAGAGTAGAGAAGAAAATTACAGGGGAACATGGCTACAGCAGGGATATCAGAGGTCTTGCTTTCATGCTTGGAGAGGCCAGAAGCAACATCACAAAAGGCAGTGTTTGGATGAGGTTTTCTAACCTCTGAACTCACGTATCCCAGCTGAACATTAAATAAAACTAAACCAAACTGGTTATTATTCAAAAGTACTTGGTCTGAACTACCAACTGTGTGAAATTCTTGCAATAGGATGTTTATCCCATTAAAACCAAACAGGATTTCAGTAATTTATTTTTTAACAAGCAACAATTATCTACTGTAAATCAAATGGTTACTTAGGAACTGCAATTTAAAATGCTGCAGAAGCATCCAAGTTCCTCTAATGCCAGAATATCTTAGCGGGAGAGCAAAATTAAATTCTCTGTGTGGGGGGCCAGAGAGCACGCCAGGCTAACTGATTTACCACGCCACGCCAAAATGGCAGATTTTAAGTAACTATTGAGATGAGAATGCACTGGCAGAGGCTGTGGGAGAAATGTTTACCTTACAGTTTTTTACAATATCACTTCTAACAGGCTGCTGCTGGGACCTGGTGTACCAGAGCACGTGTGTGTGGTGCCTCGCCGCTGCCACGCACTCGCAGGTGTGAGCACTCCTGCTTAAGCATCTCTGTCCTTGCCCTTTTCCTCTCTTATCCGTGTATTACCACCATGTGGCAAAGCTTTTGTTCTTTGCATCTGGCGCTCGACATGTGTCCCCCTACCAGCGGAAGAAGCTGAAATTACCATGTAAGGCTCTTCGCCGGGCTCGCACTTGGGGCAGTCGTGGCACATGCCGGTGGTCTGGTTGTAGTATTCGTTCTCGCCGCAGTTGGAGTATTCGGCACTGGCAGTGTACACCAGGGAGACCTGTCACCAGAGAGCACCCCAGAGCACCGTCACTTCCACCGCCTTCATCCCACAAGCCTCGCCCCATCCCCGTGCCTAGCTGCTCTGGCTGGCATTGCAGCACCAAACACCCCTCATGCTCAGAAGCAGAGTGATGGCACCACCTCCATTCCATGTGATGCCACCACCGAAGAAATTTATCTGTCATCCAGTAATGGAGTCAACATTGGACTCCTTTTATTTTTTACACTTTATTTTGAGAGGATAACTGTTAGAGAGGAACAGGTGGAATGCCTTTAAAAAGCATAAAGCCCCCAGCAAGTAACAGCATAGTTTTCAGCAGCCTGGTCTGCTAAGAGTTTCTGGGAGCACTGATGTTCATCTTGTTGTCACTGAAGACTGAAGGCTGTGATTCCTGACCTATTAATCCTCCTGCTCTCCCACGCAGCAAATGCCTGAGTTTGCATCCTTACTCCTCCCAGCTCTAACGAGCCTTCATAAATATGACTGCGAGGGACAATTATAACAACCTGAGATAATGAGCTGCCTCGGGCCTCAACCATGAGACACATGGTTAATCAGCTCTTCCATGTTCATGTGACACCCAGGTTAATCAGCTCTTCCAGTGCCTTCCCTCTGCTCCATCTGGGGTCCTTTTCCTTTCCCCCTCCTCCCTAGCAGCCTCAGTCTAGGCAGCGCATACTGAGGTGTTTTATTGAATGGAAACCAATCACTGCATCGGAGTTCAGTCCCTAAGTCATCTGTGGCTGTGCCATGATGACTCACAGACGTTTTCCAGGACCCCAGAAGAACCCAGTTATCTCTGTACACTGTACAGACATATCTGCACGTCAATACCTACCACCAGAAAAGGGAACACGTGAGTCCATTTACGTTCGCCCAGGCGAGCCATGCTCTCTTGATATTTTACCTGAAAAGATAGAATCAGTGGTTGTTTATGAAGATGAGTAAATATTTGTGTGTGTGTTGCCAAAATAAGAACAGAAGGGCTCACAAGCAGAACAAAGGTTACATGGGTATCTGTGCGGGTGCCTGGAGGTCTAAACAGAGTGGGAGATGTGCACGTGCACTCACACACTCACACACACTACACGCCCTTAACTGCACGTCTTTTTCCTCTCTTTGAGAAGACCAATAGTATCAGGGAGCCCAGTCTTGCAGCCCTTATAAAAATCTGTCAAAGGTGAAGAACCAGGTCAGAGCCCCAGACTTTCTTGGCTTGCTGAGAAATCCTCCCACGGAGGAACGGAGGGCTACATCAGGACTGCTGAATGGAAGAAGACTGGGGATCAGTATCCTGGCTTGTGTCTGCACTGCTTAGTGCTTGACCCCACTAGATCAGATTTGTCTAGGAAGGATCTAGATTGAGCAGCCAAAAGCAGTGCCAGGGAGCAAACCAGCAGCAAGATGCGTGGGCAGCCGGCACGCTGAGGGCCCACCGAGGAAGTTGAGAGCTGCCTTCGGTTAGAAGCGCCAGCTGCTTTTCAGTCTTGATAAGCCAACTGCAGATTTAAGAAGTTAAACTCCAGGAAGAAGCCAAACTTTATATGTTTAGTGCCATTACAATGGTTGGGGAAAATAAAGGCTGCAATTTCTGTTATAAACACACGTGCTAATTTATTTCCTTTCTTCAAATGAATAACTTTGAATAAGAGCTAATGTTACATATTCATATACTGGATTTCTTTCTAAGGGGAAAAAAGAGACAGGAAAAGGAGGCACAAATTGTTTCGTTAGCATGATACAACATATTTAATGGCATTGTTACAGCACATAATATGCCCTAGGGATTTTACAGCTTCAGGTTGCAAATGTTTGAAATACAGTTGCAACACTTTGGCCCTAGAAGATGTAAACTACAGTTTTAATTTTCCAGGTCTCAGGCACTGTAAGGCTTTTAGTCTCCCAGAAGAGTACAATTACTGCTTTGTGCCACGTTTGAGCACACAACCTACATGAGAGCAGCGCTCTAGTATTCGAGATAGCCATTAACATTTACATTTTTAAACACTAAGTAGATTAAGCCAAGATGATATCACTCCAGCATCAAGCTAAACTCGCTTTATACGTTCCTTCCAGCAATTGGGCTAGCTGAGACAGGCAACTGGGTGGGTGGGTGGACAACCTGAATTATGAGTATATTCGTTTCTGCAGGAAATTGCACTTTGAAACCTAGAAACAAAAGGGAATCGGAGATAAATTGTCCTAATTCTGGAGGTAAGAGATGAAAAATAGTAGTGCAATTGTATAAACTGTCAAACATTTGAGTTGGACAATGGCTTTGGCTATGACAGTGCAGTTACTTGGAAAAGTTCCAAGGATATATACTCTTAACGCATATGTCTCTTAAACTGAATCTTAATTATAAAGGAGCTTGTTAGACCTTTAATGTGAACATTATTAAGGCTGTGTCCTCACTAATGGTGTAAAACAATTATATTTATTATAAATTGGGTCTGAGGCTACTCAGGACCAAAAATTTGTCCAGTAAAGCTCGAATCTATAACTTTACAGTAAAAATCTATCTTACAGTGCAAACATGCTTCAGTTTCTTTCAAGCCACCCAGATGTTTGCTGTTTGAGGTACTTATATGCAATCATAGCCAGATTTGAAAAATGGAAATGAAGAAGTATAGCCCATTAATGTATAATACAATCTTCTCCATCCATTTGGTATTTATTTACATAAAATGTTGAAAGTGTCAAGTTATACACACAAACATAAAATATTTTTCTGTCTTTCAATATAAATATGCATGTGAGGTTACGTTTTGTATGTAAACATAGTTTCCCCCTCCCTGCATTCCATCCTTATATGAAGCAATATGTCAAACATATGGGAAATACTTTTTTAACTGGAAAAAGCCAGTTCCCAGTTCAAAGTACTGAATATGGCCAGATTAGAGCTCCTGGGGAGACTTTCTCCTCAAATTGGAATACCAAAAAGTTGAGTGCAATTATTCACCCCCCTATTCAACTAAGCTGCCACAAACCAGCAGTTTTATTTTCTATTGAGTTTGATTTGGGATTTTTTTTCCTCCTTTGATGTTAAGCCCCAAAATGCTTACTTTATAACACAGGAGTGGGGGAAGGCAGATGCAGGAGTCCTCTGGCTGTAGGGCCATAGGTAGCTCATCCACTGGGATGATACCTGGCGGTGTCTACAAAGATATGCCAGGCTGCTAATTTTCAACTATGTTAATTTGTAGCCTCACTGCATTATCTGTCATGCATTAATCCCATCCTCACAATAAGGCATCTTCTAGTGCTAGGATCTAAAGTGAAAAAATGTCAAAAGTTTTACATCTGTGAAGACACACAAAGCTTGGAGGGTGAGCCTGCAGCCAAGAGCTGGAAAAAGAGCCTAATCATGGGAATCGATTAGTTCTTAACGAATTAACAGGCGCTGTACCTTGCCTCCACATTCTGCTGTGCTTTGACTAAAGCAAATGACCTTCTCCTGCGGGATGGCAGGCAACGGTGAGTAGGAAGGAGCTGGAGGTGTATTTTTGCTGGGACCACGAGGTCACTCCTAAGCAATCTGGGATCTGGGGCAGCTTGTCCGCTGAGCCCTCCACAGATCCTGACTCGTGATTTTGTGTAGGTCACATGGGGTGTCTCTGGAGAGGAGGTGTGAAACACAGACCCGTGTCTATGGATCAGGTGTGCAACATGCAGCAAGTCTCATCATGACTAGAGGGGGTTGCTAATTACAGCCATATTTGCCCTTTGGGTCATATTCATTAATAGCTGCTAAGAATATACATGTAAGCTGACAGGAAAAGGAAGACTATTTTCCCAGTGGCAACCACAGCAAGAAAAGCTAGAGACTCCTTGTCTCTCCTATAGACTGTGAGGCACAATTTGGCCTGGGGGAATAGGAAAAGAGACGCCTGGGACCCTATTACTCAAATATTTCTCCTCCCACATGAACGGTCCTTCTATATGGTCTTGGTGACTTCTTACCAAGAGCTGGAAGATATAAATAAGTAAGTAAATAAATCCATCCCCAGGCAGAAAATGCTTAGTTCATGCTTTCCAAAGGAGAAAAAGCATCATTTGCAGCAGTCAGCCTTTGAATTCGATAATTTTCTTAGATCATAAGGTAGCGCTGCCGTGACACAGTATCCATCAGTAAATGGAGTAAACAGAGGGAACGTGCAAACAATGAAGTTCCCCTGGCTGGTGGTCTAAACAAAAGCTCACAGCTTTCTGTAAATGATCTTATTGGTTAATTCTGTGGCTTTGGTATTAACACTGTGCAAAAGATAATTTCCAGTCATAGACTTCTTGGGGTTTTTTTAAAGAAGGCTTGAAAAAAAGAGGCAAGTAAATACAAGGATTGGGATATAGAAACACATGTTTCTTAATGAAGAGAGGAGTAATTTTTGGTGTCTTTAGTTTCATTGCTAATGCATATGTACTTTAAGGACAGAAAACCTGACTTTCTGAGAGGGAAAAGCACAACTGTTGTGCCAGACATCTTCACCACTTTGACATTTCTGCAAGCACTTTTCTTCTAGGGCCTTCTAAACAGCTGTTTGGTTAGCAGATCTGTGGCTGTGTAATTCCTGACTAGCTGGAAAATTGGTATCGATCACAACTCCACGCCCAAGGTCTGCACTACTAACAGCAACAGCAATGGGCAGCAGCATGCGAGACAGCGGTTTTCGTATGAAGGAATGTGGGCAGGCTGTGTGTACTTCACAGGTGCCACTAAAAAAACCCCAAAGCTTGCCCTGAGTTTCTGGGGTTTATGAGATGAACCTCGCAACCCGCCTTTTCCACAGATTGCCACAGTTTTTTGCATGAGCTCAGTAGATAATCTCTGTATGCTCCCACTGCTGCTAAATCCTCTTTAGCTGCACTAAGCGTATAATCCTCACTGCAAAGGCCTCACAGGTTCCAGGGTTCAAGCAGCAGAGTTCAGTCTGGCTCTGGCCTTGTGCAAACAGATGCGATCTGAGTTTTCCTTTCGGGAGGAAAGAGGATTCCCTGAGCCCATCACTTTATGGCAATGATGGCAGCGCAAGTTCGGGGAGACAATAGGGAACTATAAGCAAATGGCAACACAGAGATGATGAAGAAAACTATTCTGCAGCCTTGGTTACAGCTTGTATTGTGAAAAAATATTTCACAGAGTAATATTACAGCACGAACAGTAAGACAGCATAAACTTTATAGTTTCCCATAGCTGGTCTTTACAGCTTTGACCTTGCAAATACGCCTTAAGAATTACCTCAGAGAGAGATGTAAAAGTGCTAAAACGATACAACTCCATGCTTTATTTTACCTGAAACATCAAAAGGAAACAGGAACAGCTCAAGCTACACACAAAACTTTAATTTCCTCTGCAAACCAGCAACTCCGTCAGAAAAAAATTCAGTGCTTGGGCACAGAAACAAGATTTTTTTTGCTGTGGGAGCCACAGTGACAAGAGGGGACAAAGAAGATTCTTTGATTTGTTAACGGGGCCACTGCGTGGGGGCAATCAAGTCTAATGAAGAGTTGTCTGTCTCTCACAGGCTGGCTTATCTGGAAACTACATCTGGAAGTCTGTATTCCAACCTGCT
Source organism: Gallinula chloropus (assembly GCF_964237585.1). Taxonomy (NCBI): domain Eukaryota; kingdom Metazoa; phylum Chordata; class Aves; order Gruiformes; family Rallidae; genus Gallinula; species Gallinula chloropus. The sequence goes on from NC_140085.1 coordinate 147,881,645, forward strand.
TTCTCACCTTACATGAAGACACGTGTTGGCTCTTGTGTAGAGAGGCCATCAGCTTTCTGAAAGGGTTTTTGAGGGTGGGGGAGGCTTGAGTGCACGAAAAAAGCAAGTAAGAAGGAAAGGCTCTTTCCAACAATCTTGGTGCATCTGGCATATGTTCCTGCAGAAATGGGGCCACTAATCTGGGGTCTCACTGCCCAGCCCCAGGGCACCCACAGGTGGCTGGTGCTGAGCCAGCTGTTCCTCTCCAGCCCCCTCACTACCATCATGGCCTCAATTCATCCTCCTCCAGGCTGATGTTGGTCAGCACCCCTCCAAAACCCAACCCCACCAAACCAGAGCTGCAGGACGAGCAAGGTGGTCTCCCTCTCCAGCCCTGGCTCTCAGGCAAACCCTCCTCCCTGTGCCTAGGAAGATAAGATGCTCAGGAAGGTGAACAGGGAGTGAGCAGGGGATGGCTTTTTGGGCAGGCAAATTGTAATTCATTGATCCTGAGACCTGTCACCACAACACATCTGCTTCAGTGACATTCCTGCTAGAAAGGATGCTATTTTGGTGGGGAAGTGATGGGTAGGGAAAAGACACTCATGGCTGCTGCGGTAGCTCTTCTGTTAGTGCTGCTTCATGCAAACAAGAAAATACTCACTGGGGCAAATATGTGAGCAAGAACTTGTATATCCCCCAGTCAAAAGCTTCCCTTGACCCTTAGGCTAAGTCATATAATCTCTTTTGTTTTTTATAATAAAAAAAAAATATCTGGGATTTGTCCTGACACACACACACAAATAAATCATAAACCTCTTGACTTTTTTGACTGGTTACCATAAAGATTTTCCTCAGTGGGAGAGGACTGCTTTCCACCTCTGAAAATAAATTTTTTCCAAAGCAATTTACACAGAGGTTTTCTTGCTGTTTTTCAGGCACATCTAATACCTGCCACAACAATTGACACATTTTTCCTTCTGGTTTGCTTGCTTGCTTGTTTGTTTTAGGAGGGTCTGGGCTTGTAAGAGATGCCGGCACTGGTGGCAGTGGGTGCTCAGGGCTGCACTCCATCTCCTCCCACCCAGAAAGCTCCTGCTCCGCTGCCCAGGTGAGCTCGCCTTGCTGCCAGCTCGCAGCTGCTGGAAGGCACCCGAGTTTTCCATGGAAGTAATTGCAAGATGAATCTTACATCACCATGAAAAATTGCAGATGAGCACGTTAGACTCCCTAACAATTCCACAGCAAGAATGAACGAGCAACAGCATATTCGTTCACCTTCTAACCAGGTTGTCCTGGTGCTGCATTGGCTCTGTGCTTTCTCCATCTCTGCTTCCTAAGATGCTTCCCCACCTGCCTTATCTGAGGGAGAGGAAATGGGGTTTCAACATCTTGCTTCCAGGAGACAGGTAAAATTGCTGGTATGAAGGAACTCATTTTAGATTCAGCAGCTCTCCTCAGTTCCTAAGACAAGTATTACTTTCCATTCAGAGCAGAAAATTAAAAGCTTATTAGGAAAATGCAACCACTGAAGCAACAGGGATGTTTTTCTAACAACTTTTCCTTTTTATTGGGCTTTACACTTTCTAGATAGCAGATACCATAATAAGAACAGTCTGAGTCTTGCCTTGTGTTACAAAGATCAATCAAGATTTGAGCTCACGCTTTGCTTCCGTTTCTCAGGTCTGACCTTGCGAGCTGCCAGGGACCCTCCAATCTCACAATATTTGGGAAGTGGGTGATTTTTAGCACTGTGCAGAGACAGGCATCTTCTTAATACAATAATGGTTGACAGCCAGGACAGAGGTGGAGACATTTAGAAATACTTTACGGGAAGAAGCTGAGGTGAAATCCTACAGTGACCATCAACAGAATTTGCAGAAACTGCAACTAGAGTGGAAATCCCACCGTGACCATCAATAACTAATCTCTGCTCTTAGTTCTGCAGCACATTTCCATTTCTTAGCTAAAAGCCACCAAGTTATGAGTGAGGTCAACACACAGTTCTGTTTTTTCCACGGTTTACATGAAAACATCTGAATGACTCCATCTTGCAGGAACAGTGAAAAGCAGCTGGGGTTCTGTGGGAGGGGGCTGCAGCAGAGCGTGGTGGTACCTTCGGATGGTAAACCTCCCCTGAGCAGCTCACTGCATGGGGAGGATGTCATTGGGAGGGTCCTGGTCATGAACTTTTATTCCTTCTACAAGTGCAATAAGCAACAGGGCCGCAGTTTCACTGTGTTTGGCAAATGTAATGAAGTCACTACTAGGTGGTGGCCATTTATACTTTGGGACTTGATTTAAGAGATCCAGAAAAGCCTCTTGTTTGTCAACAGGCCTCTGTCTTGCAGACAAAGGGATACACACGCTGCCAAAAAACATTAGGTTTTTTTATTATTCTACTTTTTACATAACTTTGTTTGAAGGGGGTTTATTATTTTTGTAAACTAAAGGCTGGCCGCATTTAAATTCAAAACTACATCCCAAGCTGCCTGGGCCACCATTGTTGGGAAGAGCAGGGAGAGGGAGCACGGGGAGGGGAAGCATTCTGCTGGGAACTGGGGCCACACAGTGGGCGGGCGCCGTGCCGGGGGCTGCCTGAGGGGACAGGCAGCTGGGGGGCATGGCATGGGGCTCTGTGCCTCAACTAGGGGGGATGCAGGGTGGCACATGGTAGCAGCCCCCCCATGTGCCCCATCCACCCACCCACCCATCTCGCAGTCAGGGGTCCCCCCTTGGGCGGGGGGTGGGGGGGAAAGCAAGGGGATGGGGCATAGAGGCCAAAATGCAACTCGCCGTCCAAATCCAGGCGGAGGAACATGCCCGAGCAACCGAACCCCCCATATCTGTGGGTAGTTGCGAGCTACAACCTGCTGGGGCTGCTGTTTGTGCCAACCACCATGCGCACAGGTGAGAGGAGGAGCAGCCACCACCTTGGCTGGCAGCAGCTGAGGTAGCAGCCCACTCTTGTGTACGTGCCTGTAGAAATCACGTGTTTGCAGGCACGTGTGTGTATGCAGACACATCTATTCATACCCACACGCCCTCGGAGAGGCTGACTGTCCCTCACATCTCTGTTCAGCCTGGACACCCCAAATGTCAGTGTCCCAGTGGAGGGAAATGGCAGTGCCTTATGTGCTGCGTAGGGTTACAAATAGAAAGTAGGTTGCCCCCTGCTCCTAGGGCAGGAGGAAGAAATGGCTTCCTCAGTTGGAATACTTTCTCTTTTGAGTCCCTAATCATAAAATCTCTTCATAATTTCTGTGAGGCCTTCATTTTTACTTTTTTTAATGAAGGTGTTTACATTCCTAATTAAGGAGCACGTTAAGCCTAGTGGTACCTTATCTGATAAACCCATTAGCAGGCTATGTCAAGCTGAGCCTTTCAAGGGAACAAGGTAGTTTTAAAAACTGGTTATCCTCTGGGCTGGAAATGTGCAAGCCAAGAGCTTGCAATTAACTTCGGTTAATTACAAAATACCAGAACTGTAATAATGTATTTAAAAATATAACACAGGTGCTAATGACCTTTTTTTTTTTCCCTCCCCCCCCCCCTCATATTCCTACTCTGCAGGAGCTCACAGCCTGTCCCTGTGCTCCCAGGTAACGCCTCCCACACTGCACAGGTGTTAACCACCTTTTTCTCTCATGTGGTGGGATTGATTAGCATAGCAAGATTGATCCAAGGGATTTACTTCTACCTTGCAGTTAGCATGGCTTTTGCTGCTGCTTTCTTGGCCTGCTGAAGGAACCATGCCTGAGATGGTTTGTTTTCTCTAGGTCTTCTGGCTAGTCTAGGTCTAATAAAAGATACCACTTTCCTCTATATGCAATTCTACCACCATCACCATGATTGTGCATAGCACAAGAACTTTGAGACCCCCCCCGCCCTGCAGTGCCACACAGGATCTAGGCTTGAGTAACCATTTGATCTCCTTCCCATGAAGTAGTCATCTTGTGATTGCATCCCATCCTTTTCAGCACAGATGCTGCCTTCTCAGCTAGGCATGCTCAGCTAATTCTGTTTGCAACTTGCAGTCCAGGACACTTTTAATAAGGCTCGTTTGGAGACACCAGTCAGGACTCTCCAGTTGAGTAGCTGCTATTCTGACCTGACCCTTCTATACGTCTCTGCTTTCTCATGTTTTACCTGTTTGTCTTAGCCCATGTTCCATATGTCTACCAGTGTCAAGTGCTTTACTGAAGTCCAGACAGCTCATGGTACCTGCCCTATTTAGAATTAAAGCTTCCTGTCAAGTACATCTTAGGTGCCTGGTATTACCTACCAAGGTCATATTGTATTGCACAGCTAACTGGTGGAACAACTCTATTCTATGATTTTACAGAAGACATAGGTGCATTTCTTGTGCAAAACCCACTAACAAAACAACTGGGGCTATTGACCCCAAGCGTAAATGGGGAAGGGAGAATATTTGCAGGATTAGGGTACAAAAACCAACTCACCCCACCCCTCAAGCCCCACAGTGCTGCTGAAAACACAAGGCAAGTAGTAAGGCAGGGTATGAGAAGGGTGAATGACTGTGGGTCCAACCAGCCCAAATCCTCTCCAGCTGTGAGATGTGTTAGATGAGGAAGAGGAGCTTGCAGAGGCTGAGTAGGAGAGGGAGCAGGTTGCTAGCACCCGTCTTGAGAGGAGGGACCAGTGCTATCCAGGGGCTGCTCTCTGCAGGTAGCTGAGCAAGTATCCTGCCAGGATGGCCGCCCCAGGGCAGGTCTTGCTGACATCTCATCCTGAGGCCCGGGAACTGGGTGACTGGAAACCATTGCACACACTGCTGGCCACCCTGCAATGTGTGAGGATCAGGCTTTGACACCCACTGACCCAACAGCAAGCACCCCAGAAGGCACAGGCCAAGGGTGGGGGGCGGGGGGAGGGCAGGCATTCTACATGGCAAACTAATGCCCTGGAAGGCAAGCCTATAGGGTGTCTGGAAAGTATATATATGGAAAGGAAGCTGTACTCCTCAGGCTTGTGCTATGTGAGACACTGCTTTTCCTATGTGCACTGTGAGGGTGTTTGTGACAGTCCCCTGGGGCAGCCTGCTGCCTGTTTCTGCCTTGAGTGCTTCTAAGCCTAGCTTATGTGTTCTCTTCAAACATACTGCATTTCACATTGGCTTTGTAATTCTTTCCATCTCCATCAACTGGCCATTGAACCAATCCTGGTGCCTTTTGTGGTGCTAAAACCTGACTGTGCTATGAGCAGAAAAAGATACTTTCGTTATGTGCATGAGCATTTATTGCCTCATCCCATTCCAGTGACACAAGTGCAGGAAAATGCAGAGATGTGGTTTCAAAGGCATTGCCTTTGTCCTGACACAGAGGTGATGTGAAGGAAATGTGGCAGAGCACTCAAGGAAAAATGACAAGGATAACACCTTGAGAAGAGAATCAAAGCAATGGTGAACATCATGGTCTTGATGTCTACCATCTAGGCACTTAGTTGTGTGAATTTTTTAAATTTATATTCAGCTAGACCTGCTGTTTGATGAAAGGGTCGATGGACGAGCCAAAATAGTGACTGTAACTGTGAACAGAACCTCAGCTTTTACAATATTCTGTGTTGCTGTAGGAAAAATGAAATGAGGATAGGAAAGGGACCTGTAGGAAGTAGCAACAGTCCTAAGAAGGCTGGAAGTCAATAAACCAGTGAGAGAATGAAATGCAGTGGGAAAAGGAGTGTGATTTAAAGTTATCTTCAGAAACAGTTAATATGCTCAAATAAAGTAGTATTTTCTGGTACAAACCAGAAGGTGACACATTTTCCCACTGGATGATGAGGGGTGTTACAGTGAATGAAGACAGCTCCTTCCAGCTGCTTTAACAGTTATGTGTAACATATCAGCCTTGAGAAATTTTGGGTTTGGCTATTCTTTAAAAAGGAGAACCTCCTTCAGGTCCCCTCAGCAGCTCTGAGATGTGAAGGGTCATCCAGAAGCAGCTGAAGACCACCTTGCTTTCTCTGACTGCAGTGCTTGCTGAGAAAGAGAGGTCCTTCTCCTCCTCCACTCTGCCCTGGTGAGACCACACCTGGAATACGGGGTCCAATTATGGTCCCCTCAGTTCAAGAAAAACTCCTTGAAAGAGTCCAGTGCAGGGCCACCAAGATGATTGAGGGAGTGGAACACCTTCCTTATGAGGAGAGGCTGAGGGAGCTGGGCCTGTTTAGCCTGGAGGAGACTGAGGGGTGACCTTATTAATGTTTATAAATATGTAAAGGGTGAGAGTCAGAAGGATGGAGCCAGGCTCTTCTCAGTGATGGCCAGCAATAGGACAAGGGGCCATGGGTGTAAGCTGGAGCATAGGAAGTTCCACGTGAATATAAGGAGAAACTTTTTCACTGTGAGGGTGACAGAGCACTGGGACAGGCTGCCCAGAGAGACTGTGGAGTCTCCTTCTCTGGAGACATTCAGACCCCACCTGGACATGTTCCTGTGTGATTTAGTTGTCCTGGTTTTGGTCAGGATGGAGTTAATTTCATTTGTAGCAGCAGATGAATGCTGTGTTTGAGAGTAAGATGGGAGTAGTGCTGATAACACCCTGATGTTTCTAGTTGCTGTCAGACAGTCAAGGACTTTCTCAGCTCTTCATGAGAAAGGAGGGGCGAAGCCAGGACAGGTGACCCAACTGACCAAAGAGAGTATTCCACGCCAGTTACGTCCTGCCCAGGATATCAGGGGCTGACGGGAGGAAGGCCGAGGGCGTCTCCGGGACGCGCGGTTCTTGGGGGACGGTCGGGTTCTGGGACAGCTCTGGGTGGCACGGCCTGAGTTGTGGGTTTGGTGAGAAACTGCATTGTGTATCAACAGCTTCATATATTTTTGCTTTGAAGTCCTGTTAGTATTGTTACATTGTATCTTTCTGTTATCTTAGTAAACTATCCTTATCCCAACCCACGGGCCTCTTAATTTCTTGATCTTGGGGTTATTTGCCCCTTCCTCTTTCTTTTCCCTTCCCTTACTTCTCACCCCCCCCCTCCCCTTCCCTTTAACCTGCTCTTTTCCTTTAAGGAGCAGGCAGCTGCGTGGATCTCGGCCCTCAGCCGGGTGAAACCACGACATTAGTCTAGCTGACCCTGCTCTGGTAGAGGGGTTGGACTAGATGGTCTTTCAAGGTCCCTTCCACCTCCTAAAGTTCTGTGATTCTGTGACAGCGTTTGTTTACACTGCAAAATTACAGTTGGGTGCAATCTACCATCTCCACAAAACACCTCTGAAGAGCTTTAACACTGCCCTATCAATGATTTAATGTATGTGCCATGAGCGTTCCCTTTAAGCACTGCCCACCCCAGCGAGGGTTGGCGGCAGAGCTCCGGCTCCTAATCCAGAGCCCGGCTCCACTGGAGGGCAGTGCGTGAGCACGGCCAAGCCCTCCACACGCACCCCTCTCCTCCTGGGCACAGCACAGACAGACACACAGCTCCCTCCCACAGACACACAGCTCCCTTCCACGCCTGGTCCTGCTAATGGAACAAACACGCACAGATGGATGCATGTGGCAAGTACCCCTCTCCAACACGGGGCTGCTAGATTGCTTGCTAAATGAGCAATGCTAACCTGGGAATAGTTTTCAAGTTTAAAGATAAACTGTTTATTGGCACCAGGATCAACAGATTCTAAATTAGCTACAAAGCTGCAGGGAATAATGACATGTGAAGGGGTTTTTTGTTGTTGTTGGGCTTTTTTTTTCTTCTTCCTTTTTTTATTTTTTTAAATTCTTAGCCCCTTGGGAGATTTGGGATGGTTTGATGTTCATCTGGAGTCTTGTCAAAATTCTATAGAAACTTAATAGCCTGCCAACATGGGTGGTTGCTGCTTGAAGGCATTTCAACATGGCAAAGGTCCTGTCTGCACGCTGCAGACCTGTATCCATCAAAGGCTGCTTGGAATGACATGAAAACAGGAGCCGTGTGGTGTCAGAACTCCGTGTGCAGGATTGCAGGGGCAATGTATGAACATCCCTACTCTCCTAGGGCAGCTGTGGGAGGAATCCATTTGGCCCCTTAATTACCGTGAGCACCACCTAAGCATTAAACCCCACAAGGTGCTACCACACCTATATACCAGGTTTGGGTGGGACGGGGCTCCCTGTTCTCTGGTTAGAAGAGAAATGAAGACCGGAGGGCAGCCAAGGAGGGGTGATGAAGCTGGGTGGAAGCAGGAATCAGGCCAGAAGTCTCAGGACAGAGCTGGAGGAGGCATGGAAGGCTAACATCTGGATTGGGAGCACTGGGCTGGAGAAAGGACACTCAGGGTAGGGACAGGAGTGGGGAACATGACCTAATTTGAAGGCAGCAGAGGTGAGCGCAGGCTGTGGATGCCCTTTGGTGGAGTCACACCTGCTGGTTGCTCCAAAGCAAGTTGTAAGTAGAGTTGCCTGGTGGGGTGTCATGGTTCAGCCTCAGGCAGTGGCTGAGCACACCTCACTCACCCTTAGAATGGATGAGAAACAGAGCCCTAGTGGGTTGGGATAAGGACAAGCACCTCACCTCTAAAGGGTCACAATGGAGCCCCTGGCAGAATTCACACACACTGTGATAACACTGAGCACTTTACTGACCCAATGAGGTGATAACACAGAGCACTGCAACACACTTCAGCTGCCCTGGAGCTGCACAAAAAGTGCCCTTTCCACACCACATCCCTGAACGTGGTGTGGAAAACAGCCTGGGCTCACCTGTGCTGGCTTCCTGGGGGAATTAACTCTGTCCTGGCTGGAATGAGGACATGGAGTCAGGGTTACATAATTCCAGAATTCCATGGGGTCTCCATGGTTGGAAGCAATCACAACATGAGGGAATAGCCAAGACTTCAGGAAGCAGATGGGAGGAGCCATCCTGTGCTAAGCAGTAGGATGGGGAAGAGGATGACCCTTAAACCATCCTTGTGATGAGCCTTCAAGCTCCTCCTTGAAGGCATGGGAGAAGGCAACTTGACAGAGAGCAGGGATGTCTGCACTGTGGCAGCATCAAGAACATTGCTCGAGCTTCTGGCAAAGCTCTGCAGTGTTGTGTCAAGTGCCTTGGGACGGTGACAAGAGTTAGTGCAAAGAATTAGTTGGTAGGACAAAACCTTGGTTACACACCAACCTGAAGGGAGACATGCAGGTTTTCTGTCCTGAACTCAGGAGGTGGGTAGCTGAGGGATACAGACATACACTGAGCAGCTACCATTGGTGAAACATGGGAATCACACCACAGCAGAGAAGCTTGGAAGGTTGTACCTTTCCAAGCAAAGCCCTGGGCAGGACACAGGGAGGACCTGCTTAGCCAAGAGCAATCTGTGCTGGCAGACAGACTGTAACTGCCTGGGTCTTGTGCTCAGGGAGAGCGCTGTCTGCAGCCCATTCCCCACACGAGACTAAATCCTCTCTCACTGGAGCCTTGACTTGCTTCCCCAGAGCACTCATGGTGTTTTTGCAGTTGCAGAGCTGTACTCTCTGAGAGAAGGCAGGTGCTTTTCTGTATCTTGTTTCGGGCTGTACAGAAACATGAAGTGCATATTTGATACCTGTGCCAGGACTGATGCTCTTGTCCCTGTTTGGGTACATTTGAACAGGTTTCGGACCACAGCTGGGCAGAAGTGTTAGAGCTATTTAGGATCCCTTTAGGCGAGGAAGAAGCAGAACTTGCTGGAAGTTCATGCTTAGTCATCAGTACCTGCAGTTTGGAGTTTGTGGAGGAGGAGGAGGTTCTCACTGTACTTTGTGTGTTTGGTTCTGTTTTGTTTTGTTTGGTTTGGTGTTTTGGGGTTTTGGTGGGGTTTTTTTTGCAGGGCTGGACATGTCATGGATAGCTTTGTCCAACAGTCTTGCAGCCAAGAAGACATTTACCTTGCCACAGTTTGGTGGAGCACATCTGGACTTTATAAGGAAAAGACTTCTGAAGCAGGAGGAGGTGTCTGAGGCAGCACTCAGAGAAATGGCCTTACTAGGTCCCTCACCACTGATAAAATACAGTATGGCCAGAGGAGGGCGAGGGGTGGAGTGGGATATATATCAGGTTCTGAACAGGGGAGTTGGGCTGTTGGGAAGCAGTGCAGTTGGTCCCTGACAGAGGAGAAACGCTATGTGTCTGTTTGGAGTCATGTCACTCCACGCAGCTTGTGGGCAAAAGAGAAGTACAGGGCAGAAGGCAGAGCTGGCTAAAACTAACTAAGATAATTCTAGGAAGATTAAAAATAATTTTTGGTAATTAATGGATAATTCATGTTTATCAGGATTATAAGAAAAGAGGAGTAGCTTACAGCTGTAAAGTCAAGTATTATTTTTTCCATTTCTTAGCACTTAAGAACTTGTAATTGCAGCAATGAGACACTGAAGGCTTTGGATCAAGCCTGCCTGCAATTCAGATGCTGCTGCAAACACTTCTTCAGTTCACATGGGCTTTTATCAGAAAACTTGGATCATAGATGCTTACTGGTTTGGATATTGCATCTCCATCTTGTGGCTTTCATGAAGTTTTTTACTAAACATGGTAGAAAATGAATTCTCCCTGTATTTCATTTCTATCGCATCTGACAGCTTTCGAGTTTGTCTCTATGTGTGACATTTGTGGCCAAGTATTTTAACATAAAAATTCCTTTTGCAAGGCCAGAATGGATGCTTTTCCTATGCTTCATCTCCCTGTTTTTTGAAGGAGTAATTTTGATGCTGAGTTAACATTAAGAGAATAAAGGTTGTAATGAAGCAATCTCAGAGATACATTAAATTAGCCTAATTAAAGCAGGATTCAGATGTATTTTCTTTAAAAGTCGATGTACCTCCGTGACACACCGAGTACCAAAAGCAGGAAACTATAAAGCCGTTAGATTTTACAGAGAACTATAAAGACCTTTGACAATTCAGGCTATCAGAATAATCAAATCCATCCTGTCAGGGAACAAAGGGCAATCCTGAGATCTATGCTTGTTATATACTTAGAAGTTATCAAGTAATTCAACCATGGGGAGGGGGGAAAAAGAAAAAGAAAGAAAAAAAGGACCAGGTGGGACATCAAGAAGTTCTCTAACTATTCTACCCTTCTGTTTCACACTAAGACAAAATCATTTTGTCACCTTAATGAAAGTTTATCCAACCGGGTCTTGAGAACCTCCAGTGACAGATATTAAGCAATTTTCCCTCATCTATTTATTCCTGTGTTATGTTGCTTTGGGTACTAGGCAGCTTCTCTTAATGTCTAATCTACATGTCCCTTCACTGACTTGAAGCTGCTGCTGTTTGTTCTACCCACCAAGGATGTGAAGAACAGATTGTTTCCTTCTGCTCTGCAGCCGTCTCCTGTGTATTTCAGTCTGACCTCATGTCTTGGCTTGGTCATATTTTATACAAAAGTCTTAGCTCACCCAGTCTCATACCATTAAGCCACGGTTTCTGGAGCACTGGCTGTTGGTGCTTCTATCTGGAGTTTCTCCAACTTTCTTTCTTTAAGTGGATGTCTAAAACTGAACAGAATACTTTTATACAGGCATCAGCCATCCTGGATAGAGCATTTCGTGGAAGAGTTTATAAGCCCCCAGATGAGATTGTGGAGAGAATAAAGAACCTACAGTCACTAGGAATCTATGAGAGACCATAACATCTCATCTTTTAAACTACTGTGTGTTTGAAGCTGGTAAGTTTTTGACTTGCTCTTGTCCCTCTTTCACTACAATCTATGTTGGCATCTCTAACAAGATGTGAAAAAATACCTTGCATTCATAAGACATAGAGCAGTTTTGCAGTGTTGCTGTTTGTGCACCAACACATACATTCCTTTTGTGCCTAGCAACTTCCCAGGGTTTTTCATTCTACCAAATTTTTTGGTTTTCCAGCGATGCCATTCATACCAGATTCCCATTCTCCATGCTCCTTGCTTTCCCAGGTTGGTGAAGGCGATGTTGAGACTGCCATGGTAAGAGTGTTTTCATCTGGAGAACAACAGCGATTTGCACCCTCAGAGAACTGTCAACTATCTCCTGCAGCCTGCTGAGCTATGCCAGCTCAAATCTTTTCACCGTGATGCTGGATGAATGCAACAACTCCAGCATCATGAACTGGTATTTTGAGTTGGATGCTCGAGTTGTTGAAAAAGATTTTTCTGGCAGAATACCTCTGCAATATTTCCACTACAAAAGTCTGCTTTCATCCTCAAATTCTAATGTCTCTGTTTGAATGTATTGCTGTCAAACCTACTTATGTGGTCAGGAGATAATCCAGTTGTGAGGGCTGGCAAGAACAATTCTGCTTTGAACAGAACAAGAAATTGCTCCCCTTTGTCCACTAACTCGCTGAGTATCTTGTGTGTCACTTGATGGTCAACCCTGAGTGCAAACTACTGGAGGATTCCTTAATAGATAACACGTGTTTTAATAAAACAACACAAAACTATAGACCTTGGCAAATATACATTGCAGGTATTCAATTGCTCTTTGATCAAACATGTTAAAATTAGATTCTTAACACCTTTAGTGGCCTGCAGAAAAACAGGACTCACTACTTGTGTAGTTAACTCTCGTCCTGAAGCAGAAAACCAAAGAGCAGTATGTAATGTGTAGAGCCTAGGAGATGCTACAGTGAAGATCCTATCTTGTTTCTTTGGAGTACATCTGCAGTGGCTTAGTGTGTGTGTATTTTTTTTTTGTGCATAGAAGATTGAAGGATGTCTTCTGCATGAAGACAGTGAACTTCTCTGAAGCTTTGTTTTGTACAAAGCAGTGACTGCTCCTGCAGAGCCAACTCCTCTGTACTTTAAAGACTAAAAACTTAACGAGAAACATGGGAACCTTAAATTTCATACAAAGCCTACCATTTTCCCTTGGTTAACACCATGTGACCACCACAAACAGAAAGCCAAGGCATTCATAGAGTGAATTTCGCAATTGCTACATTTGGTACCTCTACTTAGAGCACCACATGAGCAACATTCAATTAGCAGCTGAATGCTTTTGGAGAAATAGAGTGGGGCAGAAGGGAAGACTGTGGGCCTGATCTATCAGCTATTCTCAATCCAAAGTGTTGGGATGGGGCCATATTGTTTTTTTCCTCAATATAAAGCTAGCATGTACATCAAAGCCAGCTCTAGTCTGCTGGGTTAATCTGAAATAGAGGAAACTTGATTCTTGGCTGGATCAGATCACACAAAACTGATGTAGGCTTAGTAATACCTCCTTCTGGAGGACATTGAGGTGCTGCTTAGGGTTGGTCAATAGGGTACCTTCCGATCTACCTCCCAAATCAGTTTGATAGATTTTAATTAGTTACATTTTGTGTTAAAAAAAGGATGTGTGGTTGCTTCTGCAGGGCAAGTTGGAAAAAAGCTTATGTCCAGCAAAGGAATGCCTCCACACCTACTGACAGGTCTATGAAAGGACAGACATTTATAGCAGTGGGGAGGGGAGAAGAGTGGCACAGATAGGCCATGGGTGGCTTAGCAAGAGAAACAGCCCAAACAGGCCACCACACTAACGCTAGACGCTCCAGCACTCCTGGGTAACTTGTGGGCTCAGGGGGAGCTGGCAGTGCTGCCTGCACACAGATCAGTGTCCAGGCACTGGGAGAGGCAGGGAGCAAGGCACTACATGCAGTAAACGCATCATCTTACAGCTGAGAAAGAGAAATTGAATGGCTAGAGTGCCAGAAGCAGAAACACATTTCTTACTCCTTAAAGACTATAATGTTACACAAGTTGGAAATGGAGTAGATGAGACTTTGTAGAATGACAAAGTTTTACTTCGTTGTTTTTTTTCTTTTTCTTTTATAGCCAGTTTTGTTTGCTCCCTGGTGACTGGTGGGACAGCCAGACACTAGCCTTCTGTAGCCATTTATTTTGTCTGCTGTAGAGCTGGGTCTGATGGTGCTGGTGATCTCACCTTAAATTTTTTTCTTAATCACAGAACCTCGTATTTGTGGGATGCAGAACTCAGGTCCTTTTTTTGAGGCAAGGTCTATTGACAACTCTGAAGTCATGGCTGCTGCTGCCGGACTACCATGTCTCCCCACTTCCTTCTACCTTAACTACACTGTAGATTGCAAATCACACTGATTTTTACCAGTTGGCTATACCTAGAAGTAATGTTTTGCAGCCCTGAAGGCATTCAATAGCGATTGCTGCTGAGGTCTTGCAAAATGGTTTCTGGAGGCCAAAGTCATATATCATAAAGGATTTGATGGTGCTAGTAAATCTATCTAGCCCAAATTTCTGAGAGGTATTATTTCTAAGCTAAAAATATCACTGGGGGGGTGGTATTCCTTCTTGGTCACAAATAAAATTTAAAGCAGTCTACCCATCCTCTGGGTTAAAATGTCTGCAGGTATCAGTACGGAAATAACCCAGACACAGACAGTACTGGATCCCACAGGTGACTAAGGTGTTCAGTGCATGTAAATAACAAGGGTCTATCCCCTCTTGGAGAAGTTGTTTTGGTAAATTCAAGTCTAAACATGAAGCAAGCAAAACATAAATTTTAGGCCTTTCCTGTCAAACATGATGCTTCGTTCCACTGGTTTGGAAAAAGTCGTAGCTGTTGTTTCCCTTAGAACAATATGAAAGCCTTGGGGAAAATGAAATTGGTGAGAGATTCAGTATGTAAAATATACAGCGCAGAAGGATGGAGAAATCTCAATCTGGGTGTGAAGAATCACTCTTGTCACGAGTTGGCAAGATTTCTATCCTTCTTTTACACTGAATTTTGGAAATTGATCCATGTGCCTCCTAGGTGAGCAGCTTACTGGCTGTGTGGTGCTGTGCCAAACTGCTGATCCCCAAACTCTAGGTGCCAATGTGTCAAGAAAATCTAATGCAGAAGGATGTGTGCCTCCATGAAGCAAGATGTTGTCAATTAGCCCGCCGCTGGAAAATGTCGTTCGAAGAATTTTTGGAAGAGGAAATGCCAAGTTTCTAGTTAGACTTGTTGAGTATCTCTGGCAAAGTTGAATAAGAAACTTTCTCTGGAGAGATTATAAAAATAACTGTTCGAGCCAAGTAAACAATGTATTCAATGTGACAACTTTTGTCATCGTGTCAGCTCTGATTTTCACAGATTATGATGAATACAAGAGCGAGAAGCTAAAATAACACTGAAGGCTTGTAAACATGAGGGGAGCCTAGGAGAGGAACCGGAATGAACTAAACTCATGAAGTTAAAGCCCATTAAACCTGCAAGGCTTCCTCTGAACGTGGCTGCTTGAGATTCTCAGTTTTCTTACTTATCTAACTTAACATCTAGCACAAAAAAACCTGGAATGGCCTAAGAGTTACATTACCACACAGCTAAGAAAGCAGTCTGAGGGCAGCAAATGTAATTGTTCTCTCATGCTTCGTGTATTTGTCTCTGACATCCTGTGCTCAATGTCCTGCACGCTGGCAAGGCCTCTATCTGCAACTGTACCCAAGATGGGTGAATATAAAACTCCCCGACTCTCTGCTACAGCTGGAAAAGAGGAGTCTCCCCTCACTGGGAAAAGATAATGTCTCTCCGTGGGTATATTAGACATTGCTCTACTGTGCCAGAAATGACTAATAATACTTTTCTAACCTATATCAGGCATAGGGAGACCTCAGATATATATTCTTAGGTAGCTCAAACACACCATGCCAATCCCATTGCACAGTGCTGCTCCTGCTCCTGGGCTCAGCCTCACGTTACTGAAGGTTATCCATCGAGCCATCTTGCGGGGAAGGGAGGTTATCCTGAAGCATGGCTGCAGTGATGGAGGCTGGGGCATGGCCCGCACAGCAAAGCTGGCTAGCAGAACTGGGTGGCTATGCTGTGTAGTAGGAGCATACTTTCAAGCGAGGGGCTGCAGCACAAAAGAACAATTCCTGTGCTAGACTGACTGCTGTGGATCAGTTTGGAAGCAGCAGATATGGGCAACATTTGCTCTCTTATGTAAACATGCTTATTTTTGTAAAGACTTGGACCTATCATCTCAGAAGGGTGAGATCATTTGCAACTGGGAAGACTTGCGTTATCTTCTGATGGATTGGTCTGACAAGTTGCCATAGAGGCTTCAAATAACTTAGAAAACCGGTAACCATTCCTACGCCCTGTCCCTGCACCTCAGCTGAAGCTCTTAAAGTTGGCTACAAGTTAAAGCAGCCCTCAAGCTACCTTTTTATTTGTTGGGTCTAAGCCAGGAGAGGCAAAGCACAAGGCATACATCAGCCTCTGTGCTGAGGCCAGCGTTGCCAGCCTGATATATGTCTTCTGCTGTGCTAACTCCATGGTGTGCATGCAGGAACTTCTGGTCACTCCTCACACGGTGCTTGCCTGCCCAGAGGAAAAAAGACCTTGTCAGCCCTGTCTTGTTTTCTAGGCAGACATTTTTTCCCCTGTCCTCTGGGGATTTTTTTTCCTGTTGTATTAATGATCTAAAACCTGTCATCTCTGGCAGAGATTGTTCAGAGGCACTGAAGGACATGGCTGCATCTCTGCATAGTCCCACGTTCCCTGCGTGGTGACACCCACTTCGGTCTGGTGGGAGGAGGGTGGTCACTGAGGTCCTTTCCTCCAGACCTGCGGTGGGGAGAGACCTAGTCCCTAGACTAGGAGGGGCTGAGACACTCGGGAGGACGTGGGGTTTCTGAACAACTCTGGTTCAAAGGAAGAACCTGGGATTTCGGGAGGAACAAGGCTGCTCCCTGCCTGAGGAGGAGCATCAGGCACAGCTGTGCAGGTGAAACCCCACTGAAGTCTGCCGCGGAATTCTCAGTGATCCTGACAGCATCTGGATTCGAGCCATGACACACAAAGAGTGCTCTCAATGCGGCAGTTGACAGAATTAATAAAAGGGGATCATGTAGATAAAACCGGTGTGTGTTCACTGCACTCAAAGGAAGTAGGTGTATAATTTCCCTGTACCACCAAACAATACCACCGCCAGCACTGCAAACCTACCCTAACATAAACCCATACGTAGCAGCCTGACCAGAAACCTTCAAATTCTCTCAAAAATAGCCAAATCCTAGCTCGGAGCCTGAAATGCAACGCTCTATATATTCTGAGTAATGGAATAGTCACTAGCACACTAACAATAATAGTTCACAATTAGTGAAAATACAAAGGCTGCTGTAACCTTTGCTGTACCAAAGGGCTTATTTGTAGTCTGCTGCTTGCATCAGAATGACACGTTACAGAAAGATGAAGGGAGCCTGTCAGAGCCCATTTGAAAAGTCACTTCTTCTAGACAAGGCTGTCTGCTTTCATCCCTTTTTGCATTATCAGGTGAACTGCTGGCACCAGGTATTCAAGGAATTTCAGAGGGAAGGAGGAGAGCACAGTATTTCTTTGTCACCGTGATAGATTTGACAGAACATTTGGGCAATATATCCAGCATCCTGTCACACAAATTGAAATCTTTGGAAAGCCAACAGGCTTTAAGAACAATACGCAGCTTACCCTAGGCCTGGGATATTAGGTTATGACCAGATCCCTCTTTTGCTTGTGAATCACTCACTTTCACTTTTTAAAAGCATTTAGAGAACTAGGGTTTGGGGCAGTTCTGCAACAGTCTGCCTGGCTTCCTAATGGAAGTGTTCACATCCGTTCTTCTTTGCTCCCACATGCATCTCAGGGAACAGATTTTCTCTGCTAAAGATGGAGCAACTCCCCAGACTGTTGTACTTGTCTCAGAGACAAGTAACTGTGCTTGCCAAGCCTGTTGTGTGTGTGGTGTGTGGTCAGCAGGCAGTGGTGTCAGGAGAGGTCCTGGGCTTCACCAAAGGGGCAGGCTTGGCGCTGATGTCTGGAGGCGAGACAAGAGAAACACCGGCTGCTGTGCCAAGTGATGTGGGCACCCTTCCTTCGGGGTGTTGGCACCCAACGAGCAACCTAGCAAGATCTTTGAAGTATCAAGCTGCTGACAGCGCTATTTAAGATCCGTAAACAGGCATCTTATTCAAACCGTGGTTATGGAAGAATCCTTGGTGCTTGGGAAAGGGGTGTTATCAAGCTAGAGTTTAGGGATTGCAGGACCGCAAAGGACTGCCTTGGTGCCTGCAAAGTGACCATACAACAAAAGTCCCACTGCTCTTTCTAGATTGAATACTCTAGCCATCTCCATGTTGCACAACCCAGAGCCCATTTGTGTAACTACATTTCACTGGCTGCTATATTCCCATAACACCTAAAACATCATCCTTCCATTCACACACTCCAAATGGAAAGGGAAAATATTTATGAGCACAGTGCTGTTTTTTCTACCCTGCATTATGAAGCCAGCAGCAGGGTGGGATGAACAAGCCTGCTCTTACAAACAATTTTTATATCCTCTTGTAAAAGCCTTTTGTATGTTTTGGGATTGAAACTATATGAACAAGACTGAAAATACAGCCCTTTCCATTGCCTTCTCTCCATTTGAATGACCACACACCATCCAATTGTACACTGCTCCTCAGTAGCCCATCATGATGTGTTGGACAGGTACAAACTTTGGACTTCTGCACTTCCATGGCATCCTGCATAAACTCATAGGACCCTCTAAAGAGTATGCTGACCTTGAAAATATCCATCAGTAAACACGTCCAATAAAAACAAGGATGGTCCTCCATTCTGATGGATTAATTCTTCCTTTCTTCTGCTGCCTATTCCCAAGGCACAGCTTGTGAATGCTCCTAACCCTGTCATACTCTGCCCATTTTTATTTTCGAGTCAGAAAAGTATGCGTACTGCAGAAAAGACCATTTCCATGCCAACTCCAGGCTTTCAAACTTCATCCATCTTTCTGTCACTTTGCCCAAAGAAGCGATACTTTAGAGAGGGCAAAATGTCTTCTCACCTACTTGGAAATCTGAAAGCTCATTTTTCCCTATTTTTTCCTCACATGGTTGATCTTTTGGGGAGAGATAAATTATGGGTAAGCTGTGGAAACTTCTTCCTTGGCCATTGTTAGGAAGCATGCAAAGAGTTGCATTGCAAGATCACAGAATCACAGAATCACAAGGTTGGAAAAGACCTTTAAGATCAGGCCCAACCATTCCTGTCCTATGCTAAACCATATCCCTAAGTACCTCATCTACCCGTCTTTTAAACACTTCCAGGGATGGTGACTCAACACCCTCCCTGGGCATACTCTTCCAGGCCCTGACAACACTTTTAGTAAAAAATTTTTCCTGATCTCTAATCTGAACCTGAATCTCGCCTTAAAGTGTCTAAGTGTAGCTCACCATACTTCTAGGTTCCCATCAGGAGCAAAGCAGACCTCTGACTCAGGTCAAGAACTTGTTCCCCTCCACATACATGGAATAATATTATTTTCCCCTGGCCATTTTGGAGGAGAACTGGATAGCACAGGGTTGGTTGCTTTGTTCTACAGGATCAGGTTTTCTGGTGATTGCAAAGAAGGTACCGAAGCTTGCATGAGCAAGCTTGCCAGTCTGTACCTGCTCAGGGCCTTTACCCTGTGCTGTGCAAAGAATGAAACCAGAAACTCTCCCAGGTATCAGTGGCATTAAGAGGAGGAAGCAGAAGGTGAAACACTGTGTCTAAGTGGCTCCTTGATAAGAGGATTAATGTGAAACCATACGCTTTGCTCATTTAGCTTTTTCCTTTTTTTTTTTTTTGGTGAGGAAACATAAAACGCCACTGTAATTGTACTTTGGCCTGTGGGAATAACATCCCAGAAATAACATCCCTACTTAAATTCTAGCAGCTTAAGATCTCTGTGGGGCTGCTTCTTTCACTGGAAGACCTATAATTATCCACACATTGTGGCATTGAGCAGTAATCCTTAGGAAGCCCATATTTTCCCCTGAGCACTGTATCCCAAACACACAGGTAGGCAACACGCTGCTGTTCACCCTCCTGCACAACCCAGGCAGCACAGGGGGTTGGAAATCCTCCCCAGGACAACTTGCTGGGCTCTTTGGCAAGGACACCTGCTGGGACACCTTGCTGCTCTTGTCTGTACTGTGTCTCACATTGCAAACATTCTACACTCGAAGCCCTAAAGCTAAGGCGGTGTGGTTTGGGATGCCTTTTCCCTTTCTTTTAGCTTTGGGGTGAAGAAAGAAAGTAGTTTTCCATTTAGGAAGGGTGGGAAGCCACTAAGCCAAGCACTCCTTTCCTTTGGGTGGGTAACATCTCCTCAGTACAACTGTGATGGGGATGGCTCGCTGGTGCAGCTCCAGGTCTGGCAGTCTGTGTCTTCAGGACAGCTAATGCTGCCCTGGCACATCTGGAGGGGATACTCCCAGGGAGCTGTACTGGTCAAGCTGAAGACTGAGTTCAGGTGGGGTGAAACAGCACATCTGAAGAAGACCTGGTTAAAAGTTATTTCCCAGTGGTTTTGGGAAATATTTTAGGATCCCTTAAAATAAATAAGCAACTTTCTCAAGTGAGTAATTTTCTCAGGTGAAGTACCATAAACATATAAACTGTTTCACTTAGCAAATCCTCCATTTGAATTCGTTTGTATTTTTCAAAGCCTTTTCCCATTTTTATTGTCTAAAACTCTTTTCCACATCAGAATTGAATGTATAAATGGTTTCAGTTGCTTAGAAACAGTGCTGGCAGGGTTTGCGTGTGTGTGCGAACAAATCACTGGCTGAAAAGACTGCCCCTTTCTATGTAAAACCTTTACTGAAATCCATGCAAACTCCTCTGAAAGTGGCCTGGAGAGCTCTGCAGTGGTGGACATGGCTGATGAGACCAGTCCTCATCTTGACACACTTCAGTCTCTGAGACAAAAGTACAGACAGTCCTCAGATGTGCCAGACTTCATCCCCCGTACAATTTCCTCTGAACTACCATCCAGCCTAAATTTATGTTTAGAAAGATATTGAATCCCAGGTGTGACAGTTCCTCTCTGACTTCTGATGGCAATTACCAGGAATGAAAGCTCTCCAAGGCTCAGCATTCTCAGCAACACTGCTTCAGACAGCCCTTGAGTTACACCCCCTAGTTTCAAGTGCAAGGTAAAGTAAACTATGTTTTTTACAAACACTTCATTACTACAGATCAATGCCACCAGACACTCAAATTTGCTTTTCCCAGATTCCATGTAATGGAAACAAAGAGGGTTTCTGTAAAGTACTGGAAGTTTGGGGTCAAGGGCATGAAGGCATGTGGGAGGTGTAATGCTCTGCTAGACTTTGGAATGTGATTACTCCTCACAAGAAGTATTGCATGTTGATCCTCACCAGCCTAATACCACTGCAAGAGACAAATCTGTGACCTGCCTCAGCTGCACATATACTTGTGTAGACGTCACGTGTCTTTATGCAAGAAGTGGATACAGAGAGAAGCAAATTTTGACTAAAAGAAGAGGTCAAGTTTTTCTGAAATTCCCAGTGACGTTCCGCTCCGTGATAACACTCAGTTGAAGGTTTGGGAAAAAATTTACATTAAATTAAGTCACTGCAGTAGGTCAGTCTGGAAAAAAGCATTTTGCATTGCCAGACAGGTGCAATTTCTTATCTAGCAGTTGTAGTACGTGTTGAAGTAAATCTCATTTTACTTGCTCAGTAATGCCACGGGCCTGATCCTGTTCCAGGCTTCTTTGGAAACATAAAGGTAAGCTACACAACATTTAAGAAACTTGTAATTAAAAAAAAATTAAAAATAGAGTGAGCTCAGTTTTTAGATGTTCAATGTTTCTGGAGCTAGAACTCAAAAAAAACCTGCTTTGATCTTGTCCCTCAGCCAATATTTTGTTCTATTCTCTCTATGATATCCTTAAAAAAAAAAAAAAAAATAATTGGTCCATATTTGTGATATTGAAGTATCTACTTAATTCTGAGATTCTATTAGGGTGTTGCAAAGAGATCATGCATACATCCAAATTAGGAATCCACGAGATGCAGTAGCAACTGTAAAAGTTGTGGTTAGCTGGAGATCTGGGAACCACTGTGGTGGTTTTTCAAGACAGAAGAAATGAATGAGGTATGTAGGGAAAAAAGAAATAATCTGATGACCAAGGAGATGATCATGAGCTTTCTGGAGCTGTTAACTAAGCAATTCTTCTAGTTGCTGGACTCAAGAAGGGCTCGACACAGTTGCCCATGCATGGTTTCCTGGAGCCATTGGAGATGTCTTATGGCACCCTGCCTGACCCTGGTGTGCCACACTGAAAGACTGCATGTCCCCTCCAGGTCTTGCGTCAGGCCTGCCAGTCTCACATGGACATCTTATATACACAGCACATCTTCAATGGCAGTAACCACACACAAGCAGGCAAATGAATGCAGCTCTTCAGAAGGACCTTCTACTTGTTTGAAATCACAGGCAGAAAAAAGCAACAGTGAAAGATCTCATTCTTCACACCACATAGAAAGAGGATGCAAAGCAATTTTGTGATTTCACATTATCATGGCAGTCAGGGAAAGAAAATTGACATAAAGCTCCAGTGATCAATGTCCACACAATTACATATTCCTACACAAAATGAGTGTGAAAATACAATTTTTCTTACTTTCTCCCTGCATGCTCTTGCTGGTCACCAGAGAAAAGAATCACATCATAGGAAATATTGTCATACAGTGTCAAACTGTCTGTCTTTATACCTATAAAGTGACCATTTATGTAGGGATTATATGGTATGATAAATAAAAGTCATCAAAGATGCTGTTCCTCTGACTTTAAAGCAGAACTGCATTTTGAGAGTAGGATAAAAAAATCTGGGGCCTCACACAGCAGATTTACTGTTGGCTAAAAGGGGACAGGCGTGAGAGGCAAAGACAAACCTGGAAAATCCTCATTTTCTTGAGAAAATTAAACCTGTTAATGGTGTCCATGGTGACCAAGGCTTCTTAGACCTCTCCAACTCTTCCTGAAAATGTCCTTATCACAACTTTTTCATGACAATGACTGTGACAATGAATGTGCAAGTTGCACAGGGCAGAAAGAAGCTAAGGAACAAAACCTCCGTTGCCTCAACTATGCACTGACCAGTGCCGTCCTCGAGGCTCTCTGACTGAAATCTTCAGGTGCATCCACGTTCTATCATTTAATTTTGAGCAAAAACTACTGTGTGGTCACACTGTTTCTCACTCCCTTCTTAATAGCTAGAAATCAACATCCCAAATACCCTCTTAAACCACACTGTCTGGCAGTTATTTTACAGTATAGGCAAACATTTGAGTTTAGTGTTAAATATGCTGGGTGTTGTACAGTACACAAATAAAGGCTGTCTCTTCCTCAAAGATCTTACTGTCTGAAAGATAAGAAGATGAAAGAGTGCTCGGGAAGATGAGTAACTGGGGGGGCTGTGAGAAGGATTCACTTCAGTTAAAACATAAAAACCTCTCATCTCCTGGAAACCCCTTAAAGAACATACAGATTTTTGTGCTAAAAATATATATCTTTTGTGTATCACGGTTTTGCAATTAAAAAAAAAAACATAAGAAAAAAATGTGACGCTGTTGATATTTACTTGTGCCTGGTTTTGGTAGGACTTAGGTAGTGAGTTGCTGGTAATTCTCCCGACCCCCCAAGCTGGCCACAATGCTGCAGCCGGTCTCTGAACGTAACCAAAGGCTCTCACCAAAACCGCTGGTCCTGCTCTGAGCGAAACACTTGCACATCAGCATCCTGATATCCCTTCTCTTCCATAAACAACTTGTCGAGTTTTGACCTTGAGGGGAACTGGAGGGAGATTTTTCTGCCATACACAGATGTCTGTCGTGTATGGAAAAAGAATTTCATTTAAATACAAGAAATCGATGGACTTCTTTTTTCTTGCACAGACTTAGGAAAGTTATGAGTCACAAAGTAAACAGAAATAAATATGATGTAATCAGCATATGTGACTTTCCATGATTCAGTTTTGCAAATATTTCTCTGAACTGAACCTATCTGTCTTCAGACATCAAGCACAGGTTAAACCCAAGGACCCCCTGATCACAAGGGCACCAGATGGCTCTCTCCCTGAGAAGGAGTCACCGAAGAGCAGGCTGCTGGGGCACAGAGGCAGGGTGCTCAGCACTGCCCTGAACCTCTTGCTCATTTTTACCTCTGATTTTCTAGAAGCAGAGTTTATTGTTATTGGAGACAGAAGGACTCAGCATCAGGTAGCACAAACTTTTCTAGGCTACAGATACTGCACGGGGGACATCCCCAGGCTGGAACTTCTTTGTATGTCACTTCCCAGATGACAATTGCATCCCACAAAGAAAGGACAAAGATTAATTTCTCTTTCACTCGTAATGTGGTGTAGTACACATCATATGGTGCCTCTGTTGGTTTTGGGATCATACCAGCATAGCTTGTTCCTCAAGCAATGTTTGAGATCAGACTTACCCCAGATCACACAGACGATAGATCTGACTTTCCCTTAGCAATGCCAGAACAGTTGTGATACTAACTGGGATGATTTAGCTGCAGCCTCTCTTTGTCAAGCATGAGCAAAATGCCACATGCATATGAAATGAGTGATCCCCAGCATAATGAAGTCTTGTTCCCCTTGTTTGTGCAGAGAGACAAAGCACGCTGTTACTTTGCGAAGCCAAGCGACACGCTTGGAGCCATCCATGTTTTCATTTCAGGCCAGTGAAAACCAGATTTTCCTTTTGCTGAGGTAGCTGGAAGGTTGGTGGAGTGGGAGGCAGCCAGTGCCAAGGTAAAACTATGCACGTGTCTTGTCATATGTCTTCAAGTGATACATTCCAGGGCTTTTCTTCATGTAATCATCCAGAGATACATAAGCTACCACTTAGTAATAAGTAATTGTCTTTTTAAGCAGCACAGCTAAAAGATAATCTGTGCTACAAAATTCCTAGTGGCAACAACATCCAGAATTTTTTACATGTAAAATCATGAAGCTCCTGTGGTGCTTTTGAAGTTTTCACACACACACACACACACACACACACACGTATTTACTTAAAAACTACTATGCAAACAATAAACGCTCTTGTACGTGTCTGGTCCTTCAAGGAACAACACGAGTAGTTCTGCACTTAACTACACAGGCTCTGTCCTCACAAATTTCACCTAGCTGGTAACATTTTTGAACAATGGGTTTATCTATCAATGCAAATAATTAAAGGAAAATAAATATCTGGGTTTAGTATTGATTAGTCTTCTCACCAAAAATTAGGTCACTAAAGAGTTGTCTGTAGGAAAGAGGCTTAACGAAGACACTTAGAAGGGAAAAAGCCCAACACAATGCCTTTTTCTTTTGCTTCTCTAATTGCTGCAGATGTTGTGTAGTCACACCTATGAAAAGTTAAATATTATGTCTCTGGAACATTTTTGATCTTCATTAATTATAGCTCAGAAAAACTTGCAAAAAGCAGCATGCCTCTTTAATACAAATAAGATTAATTGCATGGCTGTTCAGAAAATGAACCCCCAGTAGTTAAACAAAAAAATGTTTGTCTTTAAGCAGCCCTTGGATGATTTTTTTTTTTTAAACTGTTACAGGAAGTGAAGAGGCTGCCAAATTACCATGCCCGTGAGCCCCACTCTCATTATCAGCCTAAACGAACGCACACACCCCGCTACTTTCATCCTCTTCCAGGTCCAAGAAAAAGAAAAAGGAGGCATAAAAAAACCCAACCTTCCACACAAAGAGGTGTCTCTGAAGTCTGGAATGCAGCCTGGCTGTTTGAAGACAAGATTTATACCTGACACCCTCCTTTAAGCTCATTGTCGAGACTCGCCTGCGTTCAAATCAACCGCAGACTGGCTGCTGCAGGTACTTCATCTTACAACCACCACATCATCTGAAGACAAATACACCAGGAATTGCTATCACTTTGAGGTGAAAAAAAAAGAGAAAAATATCAAAAAAACCAACCCCCTGATGCAGGTAGTGGGTGGGGGGAAAAACAGACGGGCAAGAAGGCGTGCATGAGGCGTGCCCAGGGAGGGAGCTGGAGATGGCCAACAGACTGTGGCATGGGGCATGAGTATGAAAGGGGTTTGGCTGCCTGTGCAGGTACCTGTGTTTCAGCACAGCATCCCCTCACCTTCAGCAGCTGGGCTGTGGGACCAGCCACAGGGTGGGATGCCTACACTGATGTCACTGCTGGGGAAGGGACAGCATGTTGGCTGCCTGTGGAAGACTGAAAGGTGTTCGATTTGGTGAAAGGTGACGAGAGGGAGTGTGGCATCGTGCCATTCCTATGGTTTCTGAGTTAAGCCTGGGTTGCACATTTTAGGTATACCCATTTTCTCCCCCAGCAAGCTGTGGTTTAGACACTTTCATTCAGCCTCTGGAAGAAACCCTTGGTAGTTAAGGACTTAGTTTTACACTGAGCCTGTCTGATGGGAGGTGAAGCCATAAAGCACTGAGATATATGAAGCAAACAACGTGAGGGAGAGAAGACAGTGATTGGGACAGTGTCAGGACATAGCAAATCACAACTGAATATCATAGAATCATAGAATCACCTGGGTTGGGAGACACCCTTAAGCCTAACCCTGCCTAGTCCATCTCTAGATTGTGTCCATAAGTACTTCATCTACACACCTTTTAAATACCTCCGGGGATGGTGACTCCACCATCTCACTAGGAAGCCTGTTCCAGTACCTTACAACCCTTTCAGTAAAGAAATTCTTCCTAACCCAAATCACCCCTAGTACAATTTTATGCCATTTCCTCTCACCTATTGTTTGTCACGTAGGAGAGGAGACCAACCCTGACATCTCTGCAACTACATTGCAGGTAGTTGCAGAGAGCCATAAGCTCTCCCCTCAGCCTCCTTTTCTCAAGATTAAAAAGCCCCAGCTCCCTCAGCCGTTCCTCACAGGACTTGTGCTCCAGACCCTTCACCAGCTTCGTCACCCTCCAAGCTCAGGCTGCTGAAACTCCAGCACTAGCAGGTGTTGCACTAATGACCGAAGGCTTTCAAATGACAAATGGCTGAAAAAGTCTGTCATAAAGAGAGAATAACACCCGGAAATTTGCAAAGATATTTATTGCCTACATTGTTTTATCAAAGGCCCAATAAAAGTTGGGGAGTCAGGACACCATTCATGGTGCAGAACCAGTTAAGAGGCATTTTCCAGAGTGAAGATTTACCATGGCATTTGGAATAATACTGCATTAATCCATGGCATTCAAAAACATTTGTGAAGAGGTATTCTGAAATCCCACTGACAGAGAAAAGAAAGCAGAAAAAACGATATTATAGCTTGTTAATATAAAACTTAACGTCAAGCATTTCATAATGCCTATCTGATCCTGGGACCAGAAAGCAGTATGGGGTTTACATCAAAACTAAGGAAGCTTGAGAGCTGTTCTAGCATCACAGATTGACCCTGCCATTGGGGATGACCCCTCAGCACGTTCTGGACTTAACCCAATGGAAAGCTCTAGGTTTGGTTTCCCGATTCTCCTTTTTTTGAGCAGTTCAGAGCCAGGCCTTTATGGGGCTTCCTCCAAAATTTCTGGGCTCACAGGGATATTTGGGATGTTGAGATCTGGGAAAAAGGAGCTGATTTAATCCATTTCAGTTATAGAGCACTTTCTATATTTAGGTTTTAAAATTACATTTTATTAAGAATGCAAATGATGAGCATTTCTAGGACTCCAGGTACTTGCATGTCCCAGCTAGTACATAAACCTCATGCCTTTACAGATCTGAATAAAGCTGGTTATATTTGCAGCAGATTTAAAATAGAGCAAAAGGGAGGGTGGGGAGAGAGCCTGTTGAACATCTACCCACTAGCATGGGAGGAGAAACATCTACACTCAAGCTGAACTGACACAATTGCCTGTGAAGCTGCACCATCAATCACAGTTTGGCCACAGGTATCCTGTTCTGTTTTCACATCTGAAAGATTTACCATTTATACTTCTTTATTTCTTTTTTTTTTTTCCTGTGGGTGTTTTGTTGTTTGTTTTATTGTTTGTTTTGGTTTTTTCCTTGGGGGATGATGTCTTCTATCTGGTGCCAGCTAGAGGTTCTCAGAGAAATCAGTTTCATCAACCTGTGCCCAATGTATTGAAAAATGGAGCGTTGCTCCACAGCAGCAATCACAGGAATCCGTTGCGGACACTTAGCCTGGAGCCTCCATAATTTCCGACACTGAGCGTCTGAGGAAATAGCATTCAGTATTTCATTCTGACATTTCAGCTCTTGACAGCCCTACACAATGCTGCTTGAACCCTAAGTCAAATGCAATAAATGGAGCACAGCTTTGCAAAAAAAAGAACCCCAAAACAACAACAAAAAAAAGAAACAAAAAAAGACAGCATAAGCAAGGCCAGTTCAGCTTGTCCTGTCTCACAGGGAGCCACAAGAGATGGAGACAGAAATATGGAGCTCTAGGCAGTCACTCCGTTGCCTGTTAAAAGTAACTTGTGATTTTCAAGAAGTAGTTACAGGTGTCCCAGCCTAATGAGAGCACCAGCAATGAATTAGGTAGAAAATGCTCTGGGTCACCCAGCAATTCCTCCTCCAGACCACAGAAAGACAACTTTCCCCCCATCCTCCAAAAACGTTTGCTATTTTTGTCCTTGTTCAGTCCTTTGCCTCATAATAATTCACTTTCTTCCTCAAGACACTCATTTTCTGGTGCCAATGAGTCCTTCTCTTCACCCCTCTTGCTGCCTTTCCTCACTCCATCCCTGATGGAGCAGCACGTCAGTGGAAAGCAGCCCTCTTCCCCCTGCCCAGAGCCCATGTTGCTCCCACAGCCACTGTTTGTGTCTCCACTGCTTTTTATGTCCCTGGGAGCCCAAACGGGACTTGAGCATCTCTTCCTCCCTCCCTCCCGTGGGCTGCATCCTGATCACAACGCATGCCCTTTGTGTGGCCGTTCTCTGTGCTGTTCAACTCCACTGTGAACCAAAGGTGGCAAAGACACGCTGGGCATGTCCTGCCTCTGGATCAGAATAATCCCACCTGGAGCGAAATCCCAGGCAACTCACCCTCACCTGCTTGGGGCCCCACTGCCACCAGGGCAACGTGATATCGGCCTCTGTCTGCAAAGGGGTGGGTAACGTGAAAATCGTCCTGCAAAGTGAAATGCTTATGCCTCATGTTTATGTTTATGACTAGTGGGGGCGGCTCATGTTTATGACTGGTGGGGGCTGTGAGAAGAGCCCTTTCCTGCCTCCTGGCACATCCATTCCTCTCCAAGAGCCTAGTCCAGGCGGTCCCCTGGCATCCCCCAGGTCTGGGGTAGCTCTTAGAAGACAGCTTAGCCTGACTAAATGCATTGCCCTGTATAAACGGTAGAAAAATCACATTTGTAGCTGTATCAATGTATTCTATAGCAACCACCTATAACAGAAAATCATTTATTTCTGTGACTGTTTGCTTGGAGTAGATAAAGGGTTATAGAAACGTCATTTCTGGAAGACGCAACTATCAAGCAGGCAAGAGCAACTGAGGAACTACATTTCTTTTACAGCTTGTCTGAAATGTCACCCTGTGCAGAGGCCTGGGGGCATGTTTTAGTCATGTGCTTTAAGTGGTGAACAGTGAAACCTAATTCTTCTCCAAAAAAGGATTCAAGCAGGAAACTTGTTTAAAGGACAAAGCTTACCATGCATAGCAAGTGCTTGTGTTCACATGTGTGCTCAGGTTGCTTTCAGAGTTGGGTTTTGGCTTCTCTGCCTTCTAAGACATCTCCAAAAACTTATGTATGTGCCTAAGCACCCAATGTGTATGCTGCATCTCAACTTCCACACCAAGTGACAGCTAATTAAAACCATGCATATCAGAGACCTCATCCTTTCATGATAAACGATGCTATTGACAGATGAGTTATTTTTACCTTACACTCAATCGCATCAAAGCTCAGCCCACCAACACTACTAATAGGCTGCGTTTGTTACTCTTTTCCTGCACCATTGACAAGTGGTGAAAAGGGACCTGAACCCATATACATCGTATGTCAATTAAAACCATTTTGGTTTTGTTGTTGCACCATGACACGTGTACAGATCTGCAAGAAAAAAAAGGCCAGGAGGCGGTTTCTTGGCACCTCTGGGTGATGTAAGTGTAAAGCCTTAAGGAAACAACGACTGAGGTTGCCTGCTTGCATGGATCCAGTTCTGTACATTCTCCTTGCTTGGACTGTTGCATACAGAAAGCTGCCCACCTGAATCCCTGAGGTCCTGTTTATCTCCTACACATGTATACCTCTTGCATGAAGAAGCCAAAGCTGTATACAGAGCTACAAAATGGCTCTCCCTAATTTAGGTGCCTAATACAATTAACTTCTCCAAAAGGGGATAGCTTTAGTCTTAAAACACAAAGACCAGATTGTGCTGTTCTTGCTCTAAGAGCAGCATCAGCAGCTGAAATCAGTGGGCCCACTAAGAGAAAAGTGTACTAGCAGAGTTAACAAAGTGTCCTAAATGAAAACCAAATAGTCTATGATAAAAGTGGGGGTTTTTTTGAAGTCTGCCTTCTGTGTCCAGAAAATATTATAGCTCCTGTAGACCAGTTTTACTTCAAAGCCAGTTAAAAGCCTGGAAATGAAAACCTAAGACGACTGTAGTCATAGCACCTCTTACCCCTTCACTGAAGTTTTCCCCTGCAAGATATTGCTCCTAAATCTCAGCTCTGCTCTATATTTGCACTCTGTGTATCCGCTCTTGAACAAACTAAAAAGCATTGCTACTCTTCTTAGTAGGCACAAAAGGTTTGCATACAGGGTATGGTTAGCAGATTGCAGAGGAGTCTATGATTTCCACAGATCAATTTATTAGTGGAGTAGTATGACACACTGAGGAAAATTGGACAACATCAAATACTTTCTCTGTTAAATCTGGAAGAGGGAGCTGAACTTCAAACTCCTGTCTCAAGAGAGTGCCAAAACTGTGGGATCATTGGATATTTGAGGGGGACTTCTTTTTTTACTATTTCCCCCCTTTTTCGCTGCATTCCAAAGCAAATAGTGCTTGTGTAGCCATGATGTAATTTCTCACTAGCTGTCCTTGGCTTACCTGTGTAACCCCAGCCCCTCTCAGAGCAGCCCTGCCTGCTTGGATTGCACAGGGAGGAACCCAGTCCCTGAAGGTTTCATGATGCAGGTGGCCAGGACAAGCTTGGTGTGCTCCAGCACGGGATGAAGCAGCTTTGTGAGCCACCAAAAATTGCACATGGCAGCAAGGTGTTTGCAAATGTGGGGAGAATTTCAGTTGGAGTTGGCAATCAGCCATTAGACATTGATCCATCAGAAATCAACCTTCATCCATGGTGGAGCTACTTGTTTCTTAGCCATCGCTGATTTACACTAGCCTGGGCTAATCTCTAGCATATTTTTTCCATGAAAGCTCCCTGCTTCATCAGGGATCAGGGCAGATTCACAACAGGATGAGTGCAATGAAGGAATCAGTGCTCTTGTGGAAGCCACAAGACATGGCAGCATCCTTGCTACAGACAGAGCCTGGGGTGAGTGAGACATCTCAGAACAGGGATCCTCAAAAGGCAGCAGATATGCCTCAGCCATGGCCCTGCCAAGGCTTAGCCATTCAGTCCTCTGGGCTTACCCACAAACCCAGCCCAGGGGGTGCCTCCCACAGGCCATTTCTCTTTCACAAAACACAGCACATCTCTTTGCCCTGAATTGCCCCCCTCCTCCCCCATCCATGGGGCTGTGCAAGGCCACATACCTCTGCCTGCTTGCAAACAGCATTCTCCTTTGTTTGAACATCAGTTTGGAAAACTTACCCCCCTCCAACATCCGGCATCTGGGGGCAGACTGGGTGGGCTCCACAGAGAGGAAACAGCCTGGAGCCCCCAGCCAGGCAGCACAGCTACAGGGGGTCCCTCACAGGGCTGAGCATCTCCCTCCTGTTGATGCCCTTCTGCTTTGCATGAGACAGTTTTTTTCTCTTTTTCACTTAGACACATGACTCCCAAACCTGGTGACTGGGGCACCACCTGGGACGGGGTTTGGAAACTGGGCTCCAGTTCTTACTCTGACAAAAATTTAAATATCTTACACTGAGTATTCCCCAGAGCCCACATCTCCATACACCCTCACAAGTACCCTAGCCATCTCACAGCAGTAGTATTTTTCTTTTGCTCTCCAAATAGTCACTTACGCCTATGAAAATGTAACAGTCAAATAAAAAACAAAACAAAACAAACAACATAAAAAAAAACAAACAAAGGAGGGATGAACAGACTGTCCCAGATTCTATCCCCAAATACACAAGAGCTGGGGCTGGGGCCACCATTGTGAAAGAAACAGCTAAGTTCTCCCCAGGCTGAGGACACGTGGAGTCCATATCTCCCACCTGAGTTCCCTAGGCATGGGCTAAACATAACCGCATGGCCATTCCCATTGGCA
Organism: Gallinula chloropus; assembly: GCF_964237585.1. NCBI lineage: Eukaryota > Metazoa > Chordata > Aves > Gruiformes > Rallidae > Gallinula > Gallinula chloropus. Next base: position 147,913,818 of record NC_140085.1, read on the forward strand.
GGACTCATGCCTGGCGTGTGGGTCTATTCATCGAGCACAGGCCAGCCCAGGTACAGCATGTCCAGAAGCACATGTTTCAGCATGCAAGGAACTCAGTGGATGCAAACGTGGGTGTTGAGGAATGTAGGTACCTCTGGGGTGAAGGGGCAGGTGAGCAAGATTTCTTAGGATCTCAATTTTGGACTTAAGTGTGTGAAGTGAAAGGTCTGTTGGGCATCCAGGTTCCTCTGTGAGATTAAGTACATGATGATCTAACAGAAAATATCTGCTTCTCACCTCAGAGTGCTCCCAAATCAGATTCAGACAGTGCCTGCTACTCTATGCACTTTTCACACACCCATCGCTAATTGCTCTTCTGTGATGATGGAAAAGAGTTTCATCTGTATATACGGAAGGGGCTGAAAGCTCCAGATTAAATATACTGCAAAGTTAAACACAACAGATTAGGAGCTCTCATCTGCTCTGCAAAAGTGGATATGTTATGAAGCTAAGCAAAGGTCTGTGTGCAATTCTGGTTAAATTAATTCAGCTAGCATCGGTAATGGCTGGAAAACACCACAGAGAGCAGCTTTCCTTACGTACAGGGGAACTCGAGCTACCTTTGCACTTGGTTTTGCAAGGGGAAAAGCAGATGCCTTTCTCCTTCATTGATTAAACCAGCACAGCAATTGAACCTCTTCTTTAAATTTTTGATCAGTTCAGTCACGGGCATAGGCAACAGCAAACAAAAGCACAACATCCACAGTTTGTTGAAAGAAGCAGCGAAAACACCCGTAACATCAGGGCTGAGGGAGCATCTCAAGCCTTTCCACTCAAGTCTTCCCAGCAAACTTGTTTTAAGAGGGGTGTACAGAAAGTTCTGAAGGAAAAAAACAAATCCAGACACCGTGCTTCCCTCTCATTTTCTTCACTTCTGTGTTTTAGAGCTCCAGAATAAAAAGCCACGCATGCGCATGAAAAATTACTTGAACACACACATAGTTCCACTGTTTCTTTCTTATTTCTGTTGCATATTTTTAAACATAAAACTCTGCCACGCTGCTTCTGTGCACCTCCGAAATTCTTCAGGGATGCTTGTGTAATTAGGGAGAACTTACTGACTTAATTAACCAGAGTACTTTGGAAAGGCATTAAAATCATGTAAGTGAGAGGCACACCCAAGGCTGTGCCGTGGGCGAGCAGCGTGTGGAGCTGAAAGCAAGCATCCCCCTCCAAAGAAGCCCGTGGCTCTACCAGCTGTAAGCCCATCACTTCGCAGTCGCAGTCTCCTACAGTGATGCCGTACAAAGCCTTTTGAGCCGCTACAAACCACAACAAGTTCTAAACTTGACTCATGTCTAGAACTCCGACTCGCTCGCTGTTACGGGCTTAGTCACTGCCAGCCCGACATGCATCTGCTAATCCTGCGGTATCCTCAGCACCGTTCCCTCCTGTGGGAAAGCCCTGGTTAGTCAGCCTCGCAGAAAGGTAGGGTATTGTGATATTTCTCTTACCATGGCGCTGCTTTGTTCTTCTTGCATTCCCATCTTAATGACGGCAGGGAGCTGTTGGCCTTCCACACTTTTCTTTGTGCCTATGTAAATGCACTGTTTGATGCTGAAGAGGCGGAGACGATTTCTAAGTCAAGGGGCAGGTGTGAGTGAAAGGAGCAACCCAACAGCCAAACTATTTGAAAAAGAAACCTTTAATGTCTCATCAGCTCAGCACTTGGGGGGAGAAAAAAAAAAAGAAAAAAGCACCTTCATAACTTGCCTTGAAAACTGGAAAAACAGGGTGTCTAGCTATAATTTAAGACATTAATAACAAGAAGAAATTGCAGTTCCCTGACATATTTTGACTTTTGTGGAGTGAAATTCTATCTTAAAACTAGGTCTGATTCTTAATACGTGAAGCGCTGTCAGTGACAAAGACATTACAGAAAGGTTGATTTGTTTCTCGTTCGCTAGGCAAAATTTCAATGTATTTGGAGAAAAGAGCCCAGCCTAATTTTTAGAGCACACCTGAAAGAAACTGGTCTTTCACTTTGGCAAACGGAGATACTGACGAGTATTGCGGCATAATCAGAAATTTGACCATACTTACAGTACTGTAACAACTTCACATGGGCTTCAGAGGTATTCAATGGCCACCCCTAAAACTGCAGCCTCGGGATGTGGCACCCCAATTAACCAATTCAGTTTCAGCAAAAAGCAGCTGATGAGTACGCACTCTTTCAGTACGGATGTCTTGTCACCAGCAAGCAAAGCTCAACGAAGCACGAACGCGTACGCATTGCCATGAAGGAACACAGGGCAATATAAGCCATGATTTATTTTTATTTCTATTTCAATTCCCACAATTTATTTTTATTTCCCTGATCCAGAAGAGATTTTCAAGCATGGAGTTAAAGTTTAAAGACATGAGTAGCTTATTCGCCTTCCGTGGGACAGCTTGCTCATTTCAAGCTGTGTGTATGTGCTTAATAATCTCTGCCATGAATGTCACGATATACAGAAGGGTCACCTACAGCCTCCTCTGTGCAAGCATCTTTACATCCATCATGGAAATCTCAAGAAATGGAAAGTCACATTTCCTATTGGGCTTCTTCCTTCTGCTGAAATCATCAACTTTCTACATGGCTGCCTCATCTAGAAATTTTTTATGATGCTAGTAGATAGACGGGCAAATGCAAGCATCCTGCTCCTTGCACCTTCAAAGCCATCATGTAAAGATAACAGTGTTTTCTTTTTAATCTTTTTTTCATTACTGAATATTATGCTTACAACAATCCTGCTTTGCTACAGATGGTTTCCTGTTGTTTCTGCCAAATGTGAAATAGCTATAAAACTTGAAAAGGTTTTGATGCTGTCACTGCATGAAAAATTGCATCTACGAGGGAAAATTAAATATGAGCCTTAGCCTTTAATTGCTTTAATCTTACTTAGTAAGTGAACTTTTTTACTCCCACCCCCAACTCAAAGCTTCCGATAACATGACCTGAAGGGAAAAATACAGCTACGTATTTTAGTCAGGTATAAAGCCTTCATTAACAAAAACAGAAAAAAAAAAAAGAGGAAGGGGAAGTAGATAATTCTCATGTCCAGACCAACCAAACAGCCACCAACTCCAGCTAACAAGAGCAGTGCCTTTGGCTCAGCTTCATAAAATATGTAAAGTCATTTCTGTTCGAAGACAGTGAAGTTCCTGTTTTCAGTGCTATTATAAGGAAATCTGTCATCTTAAGCAGACAAATTACTAGAAAATGGCTCGCGTACTCCCAAGGGGACGAAGCCTTTGCTCCTTGCGTGGGCAAACCTCAGTGAACTCAGTGACAACTTGACTTGAACACAGAAGGAGAGCTAAGAAGGACTTCAAAGAAAAACTGAATTTTATACATTTGTCATACTGCGCAGTAAACTGCTGATGCTCCCTGTAGGCATCCCTACAGATTCAGTGCTCTCTGGGAGAAGGGCGAGGGAAAGGGCATGTTACCAGCAAGGGCATGGGGCGGGCACCTGGCTTACAAGCGGAGCGTCAACGACTGAGTGAGGCGCAGACCGTCTCAAATTTCTGCCAGCAGTGGACTGGCACCACATCAACATAGCTTTTTTTCAGAAAAAAAAAGCAGTGATTTTTTTTAACCACATCCTTCTACCACCGAGGTAAGGCTCTGCTCACAGCCGTGGACCTGCCCGTACAAGCACTGAGGGTAGAGGCAAAGAGAGCAAATATTAGAAATCGCTCTGTCATTTCGAGTTCGTGTGCCCGTCTGCTGCCTTACGTGGAGGACCTGGTTCCTGAGGGCTCTGCAGCACAAGAACCAAGTGCTCTGTATTACACGAGAGACTGGGTGAGCACTGATTTCTGCAGGAAGAAAGCGTGCAGTTACAGTAATGGTTGACCCAGACACCAAACCTCAGCTTTCCAGTGGCTCAGACCTCTCATTCCTGGGGATGGATCCGATACCCATTTGCTGTAAGAATTGATTCCTTCTCATTGGAATGAGAAGCTGATGGGATTTAAGTTTCTTTTAGCCTACTCTGGAGGCTGGAGGAATTTAAAAGCTGAGGCAGAGGTGACACTGTGGGCAGGACTGAGTGGAAAATGTGTACAGTCATCAACCTGCAACCAAATGTCTCATCTACATGAAGACAGCCTCACCCATGTGCTGGAACCCCTGAGGACACCATTCACTGCCTTCTCAAATTGCCCCTGGTGTTTCCCCATGCAGAGCTACTTGCATCAGAGGTATCTGTTTGTTTGTTTAGTCTGACTTCCACCTAAGCTAAATTAAAAACAGCTTACATAAGCTCTGGGAGACCTGCACCACACAGCTATGGACTTAAACCCCTGTCATTCAGATTGGCTGTGGCTCCAGGTTCACCGTAAACATCTCCAGGTTGCAGGGAGGAGGGGCGCAGGGGCTGCTTGGGACCCATGTGGCTGATGTGCTGAACCTCCTGCCTTTTCTGAGTGACCTGCATGGTGCCCGACTTTGACATCTATGAAAACTAGGAAAACATTCACAGCCAAGCACCTTTTATTTCTCTTTTGTAACGTAGCCTGTAAGTATCTGGATTCTGGATGAAGATCAGAAATGGGCATGCAGGTCCCACTTGAATGGCATTTGTGGAGAGTCTCCTGTTGACTTCACTGTGAAGTGGATCTAGACCCTGCATGTCCATTTTCCTACCTGTCTGTCTGTCTGTCTATCTCTCTGTCTGTTTGTTTCTACTTTTGTCATTTGGTCACCAGCTGAATTATTCGCACCTTTCACATCCAATTAAATGCCACAAACTGCTAGTGCTGTTTTTTTCTCACAACCGGTTAGAAACCATGATAGAAAACATAACCCTGCCACATCAGAGACGTTCTTCATATACCGTACCGTATTTGCATCTAGGTTTCCTTGTTGCTAGCCAATGCCATCTGTTATCTGTTTTGGTCTGCTTATGAGAACTGGTAATTTTTGAAAACTGAGAGCAAGGAAAGAACAATGGAGTTTTCCTTTGCATTTTACATCTCAAAGAAACCAAGTGGATCATGCACATGCACATATACCCCTCGAACTGGCAGTATGTTAGCACATGCCTTTTCTGCATGGAAAATGTAAAGAGATGAGGCTCATCATGGGGAAGTATTTGAACGTAATGAAATAAACCTGCACCCCACAGTGCCTGGATGCTCGGGTCTGCTTTTGTCTCTCTTGGAGGGTGCCAACAAGTCAGACTTGGTGATGGATTAAACGGTGACAGCTGAGATAGTCGCTGCCCTCGGGGGCGCGCTCTGCCCTTCTCTTGGAAATTACTGCCCTCCCGCAGCCGGCACAACTGAACGCTCCGTGAGTCCGGCTTCAGACGGCCAGACTTGACGCCAGCCGCAGCTCACGCGGATCCGCCGGCCCGTGAACTCCCGCAGCTTGGAGGCAAGACTGCGAGCCATCCAGCCGCGGCTGCGCTGCAGGTGGGAAAGGCTCAGAAGGAGAGGGGGTGGCCAGCTGAAGGCGGTGCTGCTTCGCTTGGCCCCCCCTGTCACGGGACACTGGGTGGGTGGCAGCCCACCGATCACTCCCTCCTATTTTTGGAAATGCAAGGGTGTCTAACTCAGGGGACGCACATCGTCACCAGCTACCCACTGAGCAAAGAAATGGCCCAATCTCGAGTGACGAAAAGAGAACACATCCCCGGCCTTTGCTTGGGTGGGTTTTTCTTCGTGTTGTTGATTGGGTGGGGTTTTTTTGCACAAGCCCTTTGGGGACACTATTAAACTGTGCTCAGCACTGACCAAACTCCAATACTTTGAGGTGTGTTGCAATTTTTTTTTTGGTTGAGTTTGATAGGAAGAGAAGCTTTGCTTTAGGATGGCCATTTCAAACTCCTTTTCGTTATAAGAGGTAAATTTAAGCCCCAGGTTTGGGGATGCTGTCTCTATCATAGTTATTACCTATAGCAGGCTATAAACCAGTACCAGATTCTGTCATTTTTTACCCTTTGATCTCGTCTGTTCTCCATATTTTTGTAGTCCCAGTTTTTTGTTCCAAGATATGTGATCTGGACACGTGGGGCCTTTTCGTCTCCTTCCTTTCAGTGACAGAACCAATTTCTATAACATCTCAATTTATCAGCGATTAGTTCACAGATCTCTTTGCCTCCCTGGTCCTTCTTCCAAGCAGTGTGTACAGTTGGGAGAGAAAAATGGAGCATGTCACAGGAATGCATCCTCCTAGCCTGAATAATAATAAATATCAAGTCCTGAGCTATTAAAGTGGTTCTTGCATAAAATGAAAGGAAAAAAAATCCTGACACTCAATCTGCAAATAATTGTATGCTGCTTAAACTGGCACTTCAGTAGATTTCCTTTGTGATAAATCTGATGGAAGAGATGGATGCACTGTCAGAATTAAAAGCTCTCTCAGTACTTGGCCATATGTTTCTGCTTTGGTCCCCAGCCTGTTATACTGATGAACAGAGGATAAAGGCTGGTCTAACAGAGCTTCATGTACAACACAACCTCCAGGGGAGGTGGGGGAAAAAGTAAATCTTTCCAGGCTTCCTCCTTACCAAAGGCTAGGACTTCGATTCAGCCAAGTTTTACAGCACCATACCCTGGCCTTAAAGCCAGGGCTTATTAACATGATCTGCAAGGGATGTACATCCATCAGCAGAGAAAAAGGTAGTGAGAAACCGGAGCTCGTGTATCTTTCTATACCAGGCTCCAGCACAGAAACAAACAACTCATTGGTTGGGAAGGGTCAGATGCTGGAGGTTTGCAACTAGGGTGACTGTGGCCTTTAAGATCAAAAGGGCCTCCAGTCTATCAATATTTCAGGGTGCCAGTAGCCTAGCTAAGCATAGTCAGCTAAGCATTATAAGCTTTTTTGGTTTTCCTTTCCACCTTCCCAGTGGCCATTGATGGTACTAAAGTAATGCTCCCAAAACCGAGTTTACTCCACACATGTTTATTATCAGAGCAGACCCCCAGATAGTTCATCAAGACCTTCCTAGCCTCATATGCACAGCAAGTCAGGCAAGGGTCAACTGAGATGTCATCAACTTCTGGAGAGGTTTCTTACATGGCAGGGAAGGAGGCAACATTAACCTCCTGAAAAAGCCTTTCTGCTCTAAAACTGACACAGTTCTCTCAGTCGCTTCTGCCACATAAAGTTTTCCCAGCCCTCCCCTCCTGAAAAGGAAAAGAGCAGAATTTAAGGCACTGAATCCAAAAAAGGCTCAGCTCTACAGAACTGAGTCTGAAAAAGAGCAAATGCCAGAGACTCTATGGAATCCACCAGGGACTTTGCTAGTGATTTTGCACTGCAGATGGTCAGACGTTATGGTAATATGGTAATGTAAAACCTGTTGCTAGATTCATGGTGGGTTATTCAGCTCAAGCATTGTGGATTAGCTTCACAGATTGCCATTTCTGACAGTTCTCACTCATGGCAGATCAGGAGGATGCAGCCCTGACTCCATCTCCACAGAGACTTGAAAATCCATTGGCAAAGCTTTAACTTCTTCAAAAGACAATAGCAGATAATGCTTAAAAATAGTGTTTGTTTATCTTTTATTCTTTTGTTTCTAATGGACTCCTCCTGAATTTGAAAATAACTTCCTCTTTACTTTTGTTCTGATTTCCCTGGTGGGAAGAGACTGAAAGATCTGAGCTATGTCAAGTCAGAAGAAATGCAAAGCTAACATGGTTCAGAGAGCGGTGCCTGATCACTAAATGTTGCCACAGAGCCAGAGTGAGCTGGGCACAGCACCCTTGTGGGAGCTCTGCCATCAACTGCATGGGCCCAGGATCTCAGTTCGTTTGTTTTAGAATTGGATGAGTGATAAATCAAACAAAAGAACAACAAGTTACTTGGCCTCCAAATAACATTTGGATGTCCTGGTCTTCTGCTGTATGAAGCCAGGTTCTTTGTTTTCTGGGGAAAGTATGGCCAAGCTTTTTGTCCACATGGTGACCATTGGCACAGGTTCAACAATATTTTACCAAGTTGGACAGTCATAAATGTCACAATTACAACCTTGTTTGGTAATATCTTATCCTTTACAGGGATTTACTTGCTTGGAATATACATGGCAAAGAAGCATCTCTGGTTTTGCAAACAAATCCCTGTCCTAGCAAGACACTGGCCAGAGTATTTATACATCCTAGGAAAGAAGGGTTTTCTCCAAAAAGAGATGCTGCTCCAGGAGCTGTTGGGTAAGAAAGGGCACCTTGTATCTTCTGGATGCATCATAAAAAAATATAGTGGTTCAGGAGGGTACCAAAAGGCAGCAAAGCCCTGGTTTGGAGAACAACCAGAGGGAGAAACAGGATACCTCTAGCAGGAGTGCAGGGAAAGGCTGATCTACCCTGAGCTCCTTGCAAACCTCGGCGCAGGGTGTGGTCATGCTGGAAGCTCTGGGTTGTGTTGCTATGAGGCAGTAGCTCACATCGCCATTTATCTACCCTTTAGCCAAGAAGAGAAGCAGCACAGATAGGATCTGAAACCCAGTTCCATCCTAGCATGGTTAAAGGAAACAACTCGGCTGAGGATATTAGAGGGGAATTCCTCCACTTATGACAACATGAGAAAAACATTATCTTAATATTAATCTTATCTTCAAAAGCTTATGCTGCTATTTTTTGAAAACTGGGGCTTGGACAATTTATCTAGCATGGCTATGTGGGTTCAACTAGAAACTGTAGACTCCACCAAAATATTCCAGATCTCCAGGAAATCCCACCCTTACATGAAGAAGTTTAAATGTTTCAAATTAAGCCATTTTTAGAGGAATCCTAAACACCTCTATGGTGCAGTTACGTTCAGTTGAACATTTTCAGTGAGGTGATTTCCAGGGCATGCAATTCAGCACGATCCCTTGAAAATGACCATCTCACCATCTGACATGAGAAATTAAAACATCACGTTTTCCATCTAGCTGCAACAGAGAATAAAAATGCCTATTTATGGCAGCAATTTTCTGTAAAACTATCTCCCTCCCTCCTCCCCCCCCCCCAAAAAAAAAACCAAAACCAAAAAACACCAATCAAAAAAACCTCCTGCTGGCTTTTTCTGGGCACATTCTCATCTGAGCTCTTTGTTGTGGTCAGACTACATTATTGCAAACAGCAACACAACTATGCTGTACTCTACCAACCAAAAGAGCTGAGCCAAGCTTTGGTAACAGTTTGACCTTTGTCAGACACCTCCAGTGAAACTGGGCTCTCTCAGGAGCTTACCTGAAGGTGAAACTGTTCCCATCAAGTAGCGTGGAGTCCAGCTGGCTACTGATTAATATATTTTGTTCATTTAATTCTTCTTGTTTCATTTAATTTCAAAATTGTTATCAGGGTTGCTCTTTAATAGAGGATAACTAAACTTTCTTTTATTTCCACTTTATCTCAGACATTTCTGAGAGTGGAACAAAGAACTGAGTAACCCTGATCAGGTTTGATGGAGTGGTTTGACTCCACTTTGCACAATCACAGTAATTTCCCCCTAAAATTTACCATCTCCCACGATTTTTCTTACAGAATTGCCAGAGAATTCCACCATTTGCCCAAAACATTTTGAGACTTATCATTTGAAAGCGCAGTGTGCACCATCACCTCCCACCTTTGCTGTAGAGGACTGGCAGCAGCAGTAGCCATAGGCCTTGTCTGTGTTCTTCTAATGAACAGCAGCAATAGGTGTGAAAGCTTTCCTTGCAGCTTGAGATGTATAAAGAGGTTTTGGGTGGTACCCCAAGAGGTGGTGGTCACTAAGCTCCATAGCAGTGTTGCACTAGATGAGGATCTCACTTGTCATCACATGGGGAACAGATCCGAAGTGCTATTCAGTGCCCCTTCATGTAATACCTAAAGCTCCACTGGTTGCAAAAAGATGAAACACCTTTTCTCACAGGCATTTAAGTGCCTAACTGCACTTTTTCTACTCCATGGTACCAGTGATGTAGCCATGGCTGTGGCAGCTAAAAACCACCCAGCTCAGCCTTTCACAGCCGTGCAATGCTCAGCCCCAGCTGAGCTCTCTGCTCCTCCAGAGGTACCTGAGCTGGGCATTTCAAAGCTACTCCAGCACTGTGTATGGCTACAGCACATGGTGTTTGGAGCAGGCCAGCGATACCACTGTTGCCCAGGCACTCCCCAGCTGCCCACTTTTCTCCAGACCCCAGTCCCACACTACGCTTTTACAGTGAGACTGTGGAAGCAGGGAAAATAAAAATTGGCATGCTACAAACATGTATTCACATGTATAAGCAGTCAGCTGCAACACTACTGATTCTGCACTATCTTACAGCGTTGGTCATGGTTTCGAAAGTATAGCAACAGTCCAAAGCACACAGGTAAATTACTTTGCAATGTTAACATAAACCCCAAAACAGCAGATCCACTGTCCTCTGGAGAAACGGGTACTTCCACTCAAATAAGAAACCTCACTCGATCGTCTAGAGTTTGTGAACTGGTCAGAAAACCAGTACTTTAAACAATAAATAAGTCTAAAACACATTAGATGCTAGGAAACTTTAGCTTTTAATCAGACATTCTACCAGGAACTGTAGCTACTTTCTAGCACTCAGAGAAAAAACCAGTTCTTTAGTCCAATGCCAGGAGCAGAGAAACTCACTGAACGGTAGATCTTGCTCAAATGAAACTTTGAATCGACAGGATTTCCATCCACAGCCCTGAGCAACATCCCCACGACAGAGCGATTCCCATACCAGACCCACGCCGGCTTTGGAGAGAGGCATACTCAACACAAGCCTACCTTGCACAGAGGGGCTCACCACCACCAAAGCCTGGAGAAGAGGTCTTCAGGCGGGTACAGGGCTCGGGGTAACCACTTGGTTGGGCTCTCACAGGTGCCGAGGCTCGGGCACAGCCAGCGTGCGTCTCCTCTTCTCGCAGAGCTTGTCATGAATGTCCCCAACTCGGTCCCAGGGAGCCCAAATGCACCAAAGCCCTCAGCTGCCGGCCCCGCACTCCCTTCGCCGGCTCACACAGGGACTTCCCAACTTCTCCTTCCCGTCTCGCTCCTTTGCTGCTGCTGGAGAAGTTTCACAAAGCCGCTGGCGCCGGAGCGGGCTCCGCCGGCTGTGGAAACTCGCCTACCCCACCTAGAGGTACACAGCAGGAGGAAGAGGAGCCCCACATTCCGTTCCCACTCCTGCTGAATTCGGATTTTGCTGGTGAACAGGAGATGAAGAAGGTTTTATCGGATATGGCGCAGAGAAGGGGAGACGGACCCTGAGGTACGGAGTGGGGGAACACTTTGGAGAAGCTCCCAGGAGCAGATGGGACAAGGGGGAAGTTTGCCAATAAAACTGGTTTCTCTATGAATATCTAGATTTTGAGGTAATTTGGGGCAACTTCCCCTAGGTTTCCCTCTGAAGCTTGCATAGCTTTCCTACTTCTCAGCAGCAGGTCTGGGGATTCCCCGGACTTCCCTCAGGAAAGGTGAGATATCATGAGAAGCCCCAAGAATTACTGGGTGCTCGGGAGCTGCGGGCAGCACCCAGCTCTCTGCTGCTGTCAGCAAATTCGAAAGGAAAAACATCGGTGATTTTCAAACTAAAAATGCCGTGGCTGCCTCTCTGAACTACTGATTCTTTTCTTTGAAAGCAAACCAGAAATACTTCTAAAGGCAGCAAACTCTGGTGGCCAGGTAGCTCTGCTTGAGGAAATGACAGTATTTGCCTAAAATCAGAAAACATGAAATAACCTACTCAGACAATGTTGTTTAACTCTGAAGTGGAAAGAAATAAAATGTGAAAAAACCCCAGGCACCTGCAGTTGGCTTGAGTGTTGCAAACACAGTTAACTCAAAGGTCATTAAGGACAAACGTATCAGCATTACAACTGTTTCTGCAAGCATACAACATGTCACATGAAAAGCTGACAGTATTTGCTAGATGAGTGGAAAATATTTCTTAAAGGAGACCTTTCAGCCTTGTTGAGGTACGAGATTCAGTTTTCTGGTATATGCTGTTCTTGAAACTCCACAGCTGACCTGGTTGCCACCATGCTGTTGGGTGAATGTGTGCATTGAAAACATGTGTGCATTCATTGTTATCTAGTACCTATCAAACCCCATGCTATGAATCAACATTAAATTATTATTTGGCTTTTTTTTTTCTTTTCATTTTGTTAAGGATATTCAGTTAAATGGTTCTTGATTCCTTTGTACCTGCAGAGAAGAAAAGGTTATGGCTGGTTTCAGGACAACACAGGCAGAACATGGCTAAGCCTGGCTGACCTTCCAATGGGGCTGCTTCTCTTAGCAGCCAGTGAATTGTACCTGAATTTAGTTCCTTGCTGCACTGACATTATATGAGAGACAAAGATGAAAGTGGGAATAGCTGGACAGGGCAGGTTCACTGGAAATGAAGGAATAAACTAGGAATGAGGTGACGTCCCTACAGCCCACAGGGTGCACTGAGAAGGCACAAAAAAGTGGCAGGAGTGTGAAAGACAAAAGAAAGCATGGAGCAGAAGGCAGAAGGAGAACAATAGGTTTTAGCCCAATTTCCTGTGGAAACAAGGTTAATGTAATGTTTGTATTCCCTCCTAACATCTTTTGAATCTACTGGCCAACAAAGATGCATCCTCAGAGGTCTCTAACCATAAGCAACTGGGTAAAGACAGTCATCCACAAATTGTTGCCCAGATTTGGGGAAAGCACAGTGTGAACACACCTTATGAGAAAGCAAAAAATCCATGCAGAGAGACACCTCACACACTCTCCAGGCACTCAGAAAGCATACATCTTCTCAGACCACACAAGCCAACTCAGGGACACAAGTCTGTAGGAAATCAGGATTCATTAGTTCCAGTACTTCAGGAGCAAAATGTTTTCTGAGGATGGTTTATCATCATGGGTCTGAGAGATGTTGAAGCATTTTATGTTTTGTATCTTTAATCTAAATTAGATTATTTTCCATTCTTCTATTTGTCCCAGTCTTCTAAGCAGAAGGCAAAAAAAACCCACAACCAGGACATGTGCTTCCAGCTGTTTGGCAGCCCCGCTGATCTGAGGGTACCCGGGTCATGCGTAGGCTAAAATTGGGTGCCCTTTCAGCCTCTATGACATCTGTATGTGTCTGCCTACCCTCTCTGCCACATGTCTGCAATTGCCACTCTGAGCACCGACCTGAAATGAGGGGACTAGCAAGCATTAGTGCCAAAATAAGTATATGCACCACAAGGAAGGAAAGGAGGGTTGGGTCACAATAACCTATGGACTCAGCCATCTGGACTTGCAAGGCTTCTTGCTGACTACCTTTTCTACCAGATTGGAGGGCTCCGGGGCACAAGGATGTCTGTTGTCACATAAGCATCTTTCCACCCTATCTTCAGGGACATCAGAGGCAGAGTATGTCACTAATAATTGAAATAGTTCATCCAAAGCTCCTGTGTCTTTCCTCAAGTTGTATGAGAGGTAGGGAGGCATGAAAAGTGCCTGCACTACATGTCTAAACTAGACAGCGAGTTTGCCTTGTGTGCCTTCTCGTTGCTGTAATCAACTAAGTGAGGCTGATGGGACTGTCAGTTTTGCATTTTATGTCTCTCCCTTTTCTGCAGGGACTGGAATACCCCTGGCCCACTGTGGTGCAGGACACTGGCATACAGAGATGGTGACACAAGGAGGAGGAGAAAGGATTATGAGACACTTAGGTCCTTGAAGATCTTTGCTCCTTTTGTAGTAGAAAATCACCTGCTCAGTACCAAAAGCTCTACCATTTAAAGGTCTCTCTTGTCTCCCAGAAATCGTGATGTTCACCTCATCACAAAACTAAGAGCTAGGAGAAAAAAATGCTTTAAGAAGCAAAAGTAGCATAATTGAATAGAACATGACAGGAATGAAAAGGCAGAATGAAAGGGCACTTCTGGGACTGTCCCTGATACAGGGACTCCTTTCTGGAGCTTACAGCTATTTCCCAAAAGAGAAATAAATGCTTCCATATTCTGTTAGTATCCCACCTGCTTCAAAGCTTGGACTCACTGATGAAGTGGAGACTACAAGAGAGTGTGCTCATCCAGGGCTCCTAAACCTCTTTCTTTCCTTCATAATCCATTCAATCTTCTCAGGCAGGTGTGTCACAACACGAACCATCACCCTCAGCCCTTCTTCCCAGCACTTTCTACCTCCATGCAGTTGGCAAATATGTTCTGTCCTTCACCAGTTCTCTCAACTGTCCATGAACTAACAGTGCTCCTTTGCAGCTGGGGTGGTTTATTAGGTCTAAGAAAATACGCATGGGTGCTGAAAAAGGTTTCCTCCAGCCAGAAAGATTTGGTTTGTTCCAAATGGTACCTCTCAGACATTCTTCAAATTTTCCTGACTCGCTTCTCCAGTTGAGTTATTACAAGCCCCTGACCTCAGAGGTGTCTGGGAACTGAAGCTGATTATGAACAGCATATGTAGCATATGGAGGCCTTCTTCCAAATCATTAAGCAGACCATTACAGCCTAGCTCATTAAATATTTTTCTAATTTTCAGAATCATGTCTTTCTACAGGGAAGGCAGCAAGCATCTGAAAATTATGAAGCAATTAGTTTAGCTTGAACACCAACAGTAACCATGCTCTTGTGTTTTTAATAAATATTTGAAATAATTAACAGCATATTTCTGTGCCTTCTAGAATGTATGTAATTAACAAATGTATTAATCATGACTGCTTTCCTAGAAGGAAGACCTCATGTCAACTACTGTAGAAAAATTTAAACCAAAACCAAATGAAACCACCCTTTCCGTTGTTGCTGAGAGACAACACTTTATATGCTACATGAGACTTTTCATAGTCTTTCTGAAACTCAAGTGGGCTTTGGAGAACACAGAAGTATGGATGCATGGACAATCCCTTCTCAAATGTCCAAAAAGCCAAGAGAAGAGATGTGTTGTGGTTCGGTGGAGGAGGGGAGGTTGCAGGAGTGGTTTCTGCAAGAAGCAGCCAGAAGCTCCCTGCAGGCCTGACAGAGCAAACACCAGCCGGCTCAAGGCTGGAGTTGTTGCTGACCAAGGCCGAGCCCATCAGTTCACAGTCACAATGACTCTGGGAATCACAGAGAAGAGCAAAAAAAATGCAAGCAACAGCTTTTTGCAACCAGAGAAGGGAGTGAGAAGATGTAAGGAGCTGTGCAGACACTGAGGTCAGTTGTCCTGGTTTTGGTCGGGATGGAGTTAACTTCATTTGTAGCAGTGGATGGAATGCTGTGTTTGAGAGTTAAAATGAAAGCAGTGCTGATAACACCCTGATGTTTCTAGTTGCTGTCAGACAGTCAAGGACTTTCTCAGCTCTTCATGAGAAAGGAGGGGCGAAGCCAGGACAGGTGACCCAACTGACCAAAGAGAGTATTCCATGCCAATTACGTCCTGCCCAGGACATCAAGGGGCTGTGGGGAGGAAGGCCGAGGGCGGCTCCGGGACGCGCGGTTCTTGGGGGACAGTCGGGGTCCGGGATGGCTCTGGGTGGCATGGCCTGAGCTGTGGGTTTGGTGAGAAACTGCATTGTGTATCAACAGCTTCATATATTTTTGCTCTAAAGTCCTGTTAGCATTGTTATATTTTATCTTTCTGTTGTCTTAGTAAACTATCTTTATCCCAACCCACGGGCCTCTTAGTTTCTTGGTTTTGGGGTTATTTGCCCCTTCCTTTTCCCTTCCCTTGCCTTTCACCCACACCTCCCTCCCCCCCCCCCCCCCCCCACTTCCCCTTTTCCCTGCTCTTTTCCTTTAAGGAGCAGGCAGCTGCGTGGATCTCGGCTCTCGGCTGGGGTAAAACCACGATATCAGCGGAGAAAATGAGGGAGAAGGCCCTCCAGGAACCACAGAGAAAGATTCCCCTGCAGCCCATGGAGAAGACCACGGTGGAGCAGGTGTCCCCCCACAGCCCATGGAAGAGGACGGGGAGCAGAGATCCCACCTACAGCTCGTGGAGAGGCCCCAAGCTAGAGCAGATGGAGACTACTGAAGATGCTGTGACCTGCACTGGAGCAAGCCCCTGCTGTGACCTGCAGCCCGTGGAGAGAGATAGAGACCCACACTGGAGGAAGTTTGCTGGGGGAACATGGGACTCCATAGGGGATGAGGCTGGAGCAGCCTGGGCCTTAAGGTTGGCACCCCATGAAAGTGACCCACGCTGGGTTGGTTGATGAGGCTCTGAAGGTCCAACAGAAAGGACGCATGTTGGGGAAGCTTGTGGAGGACTGTCTCCCGTGGGTGGGACCCCATGCTGGAAGAGGGTAACAGTGTGAGGAATGTCCCACAGCTAAGAAGGAAAACAACTTGTGAGGAACTGACAAAATCCCCATCCCTTCCCAACCCCTGGCCTCTTTCATGCCCCATGACACCTCAGGGGGAGGAAGGAAAAGAAATCATGAATAAAGTTGACTCTGCAAAGGAGGAGTGGGAGGAAGGTGTTTTAAGATCTGTTTTTACATCTAATTATTCTACTCTGGTTTCAGAGAGAGCGAGTGAGCACGTGCGTGCGAGAGAGAGAGAAAGATTGTGTCTGTGTGTCTTGTAATTCCTTTAATTCTGTGTTGAGTCTGTTTTGCCCATGGCGTTCATTGCTGAATGATCTCTTCCTGTCCTTATCTCGGTGACAGAGCAACTTCAGTGGGCACCTGGCCTACAGCCAGGATGAAACCACCACAAGAGGAAACTAAGAAAGAGGAAGGGCCAGGAACAAATGGAGTACAGGACAATTGAGACACACTGCTTATGATGATCTTGTATTAACTAGAAGTACTCTTAAGAGGATTCTTCCTCATTACAAGTATCTACATGCCCACAGTGAAGGTCCTCTCTGCAACTTCGTTCCCCAGACACTGGATGTGTACCTGCCTCTGCCAATGTACACAAGTAGTTCTTTTAGCTCTCCTTTTTTTCATCCTTATGCAATGTGTACGCACTAACATTATTAATGACACAACAGCAAGCACTGCTACACATTCATTAACTTTTTTATGGATTTTGCCAAGATTTTATGGATGTCTCTTGTAAAACACTCAGTATTCCTGAGCTTTACAAGTAATATTGATCGAATCTTCAACTTTTCTCTAAAACAGGTGGTGTTAGCCTGATTTAATAGAAAAGGGAGGGAGATAGAGGAGAAATGATAACCAAATATGCCAAATAATTCCATGTGTTTGATTTCAAATGCCTCAGGACTGATTTTTCATGTGACATCACCATGCACAGCACTTGATATATTCCAGAACAGCCTGCAGTGACTTCAGTGGCAGCTGGCACAATAGCTTGTTGCTCTGTCAGGCCTGCATTGCAGGTCTTGTGGGAAGCAGGATAATAAGGTAGGGAGCCCCTGAGACAAGGTTGTGTCAGAGGCTGTGTTTCCAGGGCAGCATTCAGCTGCTTGAAGTGTGAAAATGCTCCTTCTCCTCCTGCATCCCTTTGCCTTTGACAACTCCTGTGATTAGGGTTTTCACTTGTTCAGGCATTAGGGCAGATGAGGCAAAGTCTAGTAAAAAGTATATTGGCATGTAATTAGACAGAATACTGTAGTTTGCACTTGCAAAGTAACTTGAGTAACTCTCTGAATTCAGTCCCAGATGTCTAATTCTGCCTTATCTTGTGTAACCCCTGCCAGTCAGGCAGATGTGGTCTCCAACACTCTCATACTTGTCTGGTGACTTCCTACACTCAGTTTGCACATGAAAATAAACCCATAAGGATATAAGACCCAAAGGACTTAAAAACACTTTACTCCTGATTAACCTCAACAAGACCCTGAAGATTTCCTGTCCAAACAGGTAATCAAAACCCTGCAGGACATCTGGAAATCCAGAAGCTTTACACTTGATTGCCAGAGGAGTACTTATCTGGTGTTTTTAAATAACACAAATAATGCATTTCTTACACCACTAGAATTTACAAGATCTGAACAGGAAGCCAAGAAGCAGTAGGCATTGGAGGTGTCTGAATGATGAGCCATCCTGTCTGGGTCCTTCTGCTTTTGATGGGTCAGGCTGCTTCCCTTAGAAATGATCTGAAAGTTAAACTGACCACAGCAAGCCCTGCCACCTGGCAAGAGCAGTGGTCACCAGCACACTAAAGCATGTATTTCACTATTATGTTTAATGGGGAGCTGCATGAAGGAATTCTTCAGCTAACATTTGTCCTCGTCAAATAGCTATAGCACAGTAAGGTCATTAGCCATTCAATAAATGAATTAACTTGTGAAAGGTGTTTCTAGGTATTTCAAACAAGCCCTAAGTCTTTTCTTGCTTTTGGCATAACCCAGGAGGGTTTCAGCTTGGAGCATGTTTTTCTTTGTTGCACGTATGCACTGAATAAAACACTGGAGTAACCTTAGTTGGAGGAATTTCTTAGAAGAAGTAATTAGAAGTGGTAACTGGACCATTATTTTAAGTATTTATTAGCATTTGGATGGTCATAGAGTATTTTGATACATGATAATCACTTTAATAAAAAAGTGTAAACAGGGCATGAACAGCTCAGACCTTCCTTATATGTGTCTTTCAAAATTAGGTTTCTAAATTGGTGGTGATTCAAGCCATTGGTTAAAACAAAGTCTAATTGAAATTTGGATCATAAAATTAGGAGCATAACTGACCACAATGATGTCACAATTTGTCACTTTTATGGTAGAAAAAAAAAATCAGAAGTCTGGGCCAAACAAATTTCTGGGTCTGGTACAGCATCACACTCTTTTCACTATCGAGCCAGCATCCCTACTCTTTCACCAGAGTACCAGGAGAGTTTAAGTTAACATCCCTTAAAATCAATTCCACCTTCAGTACTCTTAATGGTTGTAATACATCTTTAATCAAGGAGCCTTGCATGAAGAGGAAGCATTCAGGATACTTTTCCAAGTACAGTATATTTTGGCTTGTAGCACATTCTTCAAAGTTATGGCAATGAATTTGCATTCTGTTTATAGCTTCTTCCTTGACAGATTACTTGTCTTCATGAATGCATGTGGTTTGCACATTTGATTAATATTTTAATACAGTATTGTATCACCTGCAATGTATGACTGTGGTGTATCACTAACCTTCAAAATACGTAATAAATTCTAACTGTCAGCTGGTTGAAAAGACCAAACCCAACCTTGTGATAATACATCTGTACAAGTGCAGATGATTTAAGGTTAGCAGGAAGTCAGAAAGCCCAGGTGACTCCACCATCTGTACTATCTACTACCTACTGATAGCCTGTACTCCAAATAGATCTTACTTCCATTTTAAAGGGAAAATGCAAGGTCATGTGCTTGCTCAGAGGTAGGATCCCAGTTCTGTTTGTCCTGAAGTAGTTCATTACCTCTGTTAGACGAGAATCCACCTTCCCTTTAGTTCACTTTGCCTTTAGTTCTACATATCAGCTGAGCTGCTTGAGATCCTCTCCCAAAAGGAATCCAAAGCTTTTCACAATATTGTTTTAATATGCTAATTCCTGGAAAAATACCCGGAAGTTGTAAGTAGGTTTGTGAGATGCACATGTGTTTGTTTCCCTTTCCAGCACAGCCAACATTTCAGTATTCAAAGTACTCCCATGGTACATAGGGCCTGAATTAAACCGGGGGCTTACACCATGTCGTGGTTTTGCCCCCAGCTGGGAGCTGAGTACCACACAGCCACTCTATCATTCCCCTTTTCATCTGGACAGGGGAAAAATATACATTGAGAGGCTCAGGAGTTGAGATAAGGACAGGGAGAGATTATTCTGCAATTGGTGTCATGGGCAAAATGGACATCCAATTAAAAAAACCTCTCTGATTTATTACACTACACACCACACCCAGTGAAACCAGAAACAGAAGTGCGACCAGATCTTAAAGCACCTTCCCCCACCCTTTCCTTCTTAGCAGGCTTCACTTTAGTCATGATTTTGCTCCCTCTTGCCCCCACTCCACTGTGTCATAGGTAGGGCCAGGGAATGGGGAAATTGGGGTTTCTGTCAGTTCCTCACAAGTTGTTTTCCTTCTGGGGGGGCATTCCTCACACCCTTCCCCTGCTGCACTGTGGGGTCCCACCCATGGGAGACAGTCCTCCATGAACTTCTCCAACATGAGCCCTTTCTGTTGGAGCTTCAGCTCCTCACCAGCCACCCCAGCGTGGGTCCCTGCTATGGGATACAGTCCCTCAACCCAAACTACTCCAGTCTCGTCCCCCACGGAGGTCTAGTTCAGAAGTTCACAGGATACCTGGACTTTATTTGTGGTACATGCTAAACAAAAATTAAGTTGCTTTCCTGATGACTGTACCTACAATGCTATCTTTAATTGAGCCTCAAGTTTGTATTTAAGCCCAAATTCGCCCTTTATGGTAAATGCTTTACATACCTGTCCGTATCATGACTCACATCTGGAGCAAGCCAAGTACTCAGAGAGTAGAGAACATCAAGAAATAGTATAGATACAAGGGGCTTAAGCCACAGCAAAATCACACCAGCACTTTGGTGCACCAAACAAAGCCCTTGCAGACAGTCGAAGAGGCCGTGCAAAGAGCAGCAAGAGCAGCAGGTACAGAGATAGTGGCCAGGATGTAGTGTAAAGATGCCTCACACTACACACCCATAGCAACAGCACAGCCTAGCCTGCAAAAAACCAAAAACTTCTCTGTAAAATTATGAATAATTGAGGACTTGATGAACTTTTTGTTCCCTCCTCACTGTTAATACCACTTTTACTTCTATAATGCATTCAGATGATCTTAATTTGTAATTTAGGAGAGACTTAATTACCGTAATTGTTAAGAAAAATTAATATGAATGCTTAGCAAAGTCAGTGACCCAACATGCTCTATGCACTGCTAAGGTTGGGCTCAGAAGAATGTACCAGATTTCTTTCCTTCAGGCAAACACCGAGAAAAATGTTCAAAGCTGCTTCTTAAATTGCACACGCAACATCTCAACAGACTTCTCCCTATGTGTAAGAAACCTGATTTGCATGCACAAATACAACATTTAATTTAAACATATCCACGTTATTTCCACACTAAGGGAGCATGCAAAATGATACCCAGGTAAACACTTAAGGCAATTTTCTATGCTTCTTTCATTTGAATAATAATGTTAAATATTGTACTGTATTTTTTCTGAGCTAGTCCTTCAGAGTGCCCCCTGAAAGGAGACATCTGGGTTCTGCACTTACTTCTGCAGCTTGTCATCTGGAGCTTGCTGAAGCCTATGCTTTCCTTGCAGCAGTGCTGTTTAGTTAATGACCGGCATACTTTGAGATTCTTGATGGAAAACCTTTCTAGGAACACCAAGAATATTACTCCTCTTTTAAATAATTTTCTAAAAATCTTAGAAACTTCATTTGCTCTTGGCCTTCTGGGTCTTCCTGCATGTTTTTCTACCCTCTTGCTTTAGACTGAAGTACACATTTCCATCCCCTGCAGGGCACTACACTTCAAACTCTGTCCTCTAGGTAGGTAATAATAGTGAGTACTCTGACACTTGAAAACCACACTCAGCAATTTCAACACCCTTGCTAGTGCTTGGGAAGCTTGGAAAAAGGATTACTGTAGTGATAGGACAAGGGGTAACAGCTTTAAGCTGAAAGATGGTAAATTTAGATTAGATATTAGGAAGAAATTCTTTACTATGAGGGTAATGAGTCCCTGGAATAGGTTGCTCAGAGAGATTGTGGAAAGTCCACCCCTGGAAATGTTTAATGCCAGGTTGGATGGAGCTTTGTGCAACCTGGGCTAGTGGAGGGTGTCCCTACCCATGGCAGGGGGGTTGGAACTAGATGGGGCTTTGAGGTGCTTTCCAACACAAACCAGTCTGTGATTCTGTGATTTGGATTCAGAGTGTGCAAAGGGCAGATATGCAAAACAGATCAGGGAAAAAACCTGGTGAGGAGATATTGGAGACTGGGGAGAGGTAGGAACTGGAACTGGGAGTCCGGCAACGAGATTGGGAAGAAAGATGGAGACTGGATGAGATTTTAATGGAAGGGACATGGGGAAGGCATCAGATGCAGGTACTCACTGCAGTGCAAAGTGATGGGGAACTAGGGAGTTGCATGGGCTTGGGAAGAAGTGCAGAGGGCTCTGCAGAATCTTGAGGTGAAAACAAGTCATTCAGATAACTACCACAGCCAGAGCCAAGAGAGGGAGAACTGAGGTTCCACCAAGAACCATAATGCTGATCCAGCATGACTATGGAGTTCATGGCAGGATGAGTTTCGTTGTGTAATTTTTATCCACGTAGTATTAGAGGCAAAAGTGGTATTCTGAGACCTAGAAAACCAGAAGTTGTAGCTTATTGTGTGAATGGCTTGAACTGCCCTTAACATCTCTACTTCACCAGAATCTTACTCTAGTACAACAGACTGAAATGTAAACAGTCTAGATATAACTAGCAATGATTAATTAGTCATTTTCTCGGAAATGCCTGGTCCAAGCAGCACTAGCTGCACTCCCATTAAATCCACAAAGAAATCTACACTCCGTTACAAAGGCTGCCTTTTTCGTAAGGCTACCTGAATTCCCCCCAGAAGTTCTAAACATCCTTTCCTTGCCTCACAACACAAATGCAGGAGCCACAGCTGCTCTGAGGGAATTTATGAACCCATGGAGGATTGTCCAAGAAAATGCATTTTGGCAAAAGGAAGTCTGATTTGGACTGGCTACTGGGTCTGCCAAGAGCCTGGATCCAGATGTGTAGCTGTGAAGATGCCTCTACATCTTGGGGTGGCTGTGCCAGGCACTTGGAAAGGGGGGTGGCAGACCCTACAGTCCAGCAGTAAAACAGTTTCTGTGGGGTAAGATTTTGACACACAGGCATAGTCATCTTAAGCAGTGAGAAGACCTCTGCCTGGGAAATGGTTGACACCTGATGCTTCAGGCATAGCTTAAAGAACTCATTATTATGAAGTATGAAATTTCCAAATGCAAGGTATTTTCCTCAGTTTTCAGTCCATGCTTTTCACTGATGTCAACTGGTCCCTTACCTTCAGTCAGTCAGAAGGGACAGCTACCATCAACCACGTTTCTCTCCACTCACTGACAGGGAAGTCTTTTCAGTCTCTGCATGTTCATCTTTGTTCCTCCTATTCCCACCACATTTTCTCAATACAAGGTTACCGCAATCAGCAATACCAAATTTACTCCCTTACCATGGAAAAGCTATAGACTGATAGTTGGCCATTCCTAGGTTAAATCCCTGACCCACATAGGCTGATGATTAAAATTGTCTTGGGATCTATCCCAGTGACCAAAACACCTGGGTCCTTCGGCAGGCACTGGATTGAACTCCACAGCTAAATAACACCTCAGGAAAAATTTAATGTGCTAAAACATAATGGCATCTAGAGACATTTTAGATCCAACCATGTCCCCTCCCACTCCCATGCCCTTCAGCTGCTGTTTCACAAGGGAGCAGACCTCTCACAAGTCTTGTGTCTTATCTGCCAGCCCCATTGATATGCCTTAGATATCTAGGGCATGTCAGATGGCAGTAAGTACCTGTGGTTAGACAAAATAACCCCACCATCACTCTGTCTTTGTTTTCCTTGAGAACTTAATTTGAATTTAAATATACATAAATCTTGTACACTTGCAATTCCATGGTGAGGGCTGGAGGCGAAGTCTGGCCCATACATGCAATAATAAGCCACCGTGGCTCATCCGTATTTGTAGAGAAGATGAAAACATTAGTCAGTGTGGCAGATTTTGTATCTAAAGGAATGGAGATATATTTACTGGTAAGTGGTTAAGTCAAGGTTAAGTCAAGGTTTTGCGAAATACCTGCAAATTTGCTGTACTTTTACACTTGTCTATTCATCCAATGACATTAACTTTAGCCATAAGTGTGCTGGTCTGTTGGTAGATATGTTGCCCTTTTTTTTCTTAGTGTGATTTATTTATTCACTCTCCAGAGTCTAATTATATCTTCTCTATTATATAATAGGTTTGAACTCTTTCCCTGTAGACATAACCTGCAAGATCTGGGGGCATAAAATGTAATTATCTTTGATTATTATATGATGGCACCCCTGAAAATTAAGTTAGAGCAGCTGCAAAACATGTGAAATAATGAGACTTATCTATATTACAGTCCTGATGAAATCTTGCGGAGACCTTACAATACACTTTATTGACCTTCTCTGGGGTACTATAATAATACATCCTGTGTCAGATCTACATCACTGTAATTGAATTTTAGAGAATTTCTGTGATGACTCAAAAATTGAATCTGCTCCCTGGTGCCTTTTCTTTCAATACAATCTAAATCCTTTTTTCATTTCCCCTTTTAATTAGGAAGGTGGGGAGACTAGGGAGAAGCGTTATCAGTCTTTCTTTGCCTACAGCCCTTTGCTTATGCTAACATTTTCCCACCAGAGACCAAAGAGTCACTATGTTTTGTGCAGGATGGGCTTGAGAAGTTTTCTATTTTACATATGGTAGGCAAGAGACGGCTACACCACATCCTTCATTTCAGCATTCAAACCCTAGCACATCTCAATAGTATCAAATTGCCTGTCCCTGGTTGGACTTGACTGTGCCTCTTTTCAGCAAGGAGATGTTGATGGTTATCCTCACTGCTCAATGGCCAGCTCATTGGGGTGACCCCATGAGAAAAAGGATCCAATTTCCACAGTGAGGGCAACATTCCTGGCACGGCTTAGTCCCAGTGCATGTCTCAGTATTAACTTCAGACATGCCTACTGCACTTGGAACATATCAAGGGGTTTGGAAAGGCCTGTGATACACCTTCACCCTGGCCTCTACCCAAAGGCACGTCTCTACTGACTTTGAAAAGGCTGGTAGCGATGTTTGAATCTGATGGCATCCTGCAAGTGGGTGTTGTTGCATCTCCCTCTCTCTTCATCCCCTTATTGATACATTTTGTTAAAGAGTACAGACACACACAAAAAAAATCAAGATGAAGTAATGATATGCTTTTTACAAAGCCTGCTTCAAGGATCCAGTTGACCAGAGTGACTGCACTGTAAAAGACACAGCCAAACTACTTTGTCTCTAAAAGCTAATAATGGCTTTCAATAGCAGCAAGTGAGGGAACGCACACTAAGTACATAACGGTTCTTCCTGCTGGGACATCAAGTTAGATAACTTTCTCTGGATGATGCCAGAAGATCCTCTCTTTCCTTGTGTCTCCAGCTATGCTGGATTTCTCTTTGCAACTGTACTTAACAGAAAAAAGCGCCCAAATGTATTTATAAAATGTCTTTTCCTGATAGGAAGAAATCGTCTCAGTAGGGTATGGAGAAAATGCATGTTACTTGTTACCACTCCCCTATGCAGCGAAATCTTTTGAAGGCACAACATCTCTCTCCGTCCCTCTGTGCAAAATCCTCCTTAAGGGACACTGCCACAGCCAGGGACGTGGCATTTCCCAGCAGGGCACATGCTGTTTTCTTTCAGGTCTCTCCACTAAAATCCATTTACTCCTGGTATCAAATAAAACAGACCTATATTGAATAAAGCACAAGGAGCAGTTTCTTAATCTGGTAAGCTACTGGGCCTTGACTTGCACTGCTGTGTCAGGGTGCAGTCATTCCACAGAGTCTATTTTGTCCCTACCCCTGCCAAATCAATGTCCAAGAGCCCTGTGAATTCCCATAACATGCTCGGGAGCCGTCTGGCTGCAAGTGAGTCTTCTCCCTTACTTCTCCTCTCTCATGAGCAGTGACAGAACTGTGTAATAAAACCTTTACAACTGGATCTGGCTCAAATCATTCACAACAATGCTTAGGTGAAACTTGCGTCCTCTCAGAGTTTTTCCTTTCCTCTGGAGCTGTCAAGACAAATAATAACACTAAAATCTGTCACCTTATGTAACTTTTCAGCTTGATAAGAAGCCACAATGACAGTGTTGGGGAAAAAAAGGATTTCTCTCTAAAAAAAGAAAGGCCTATCTTTGCACTCTTTTGGGCACTTCTGAATTTCTGTAGACTACGTTTGCCTCAGCCCTCCTCTTCCCTTTTTTTGCTGCTAAAATGCAAAGTATAGATACATTTGTCATCTCTGTATTTGAGGGAAAAGTTCCTATAAACCTTCTGAGAACAGAAACTATTTTTGTAGCTGAGAAAAGCGCGGTTATGTCTAGGCCAGAGCGGGAAGCAGCAGCTACCAAAGAAATCCCGTAAATGCAGGGCACGTTTATAGGAAACCCAGTAAATACAGGCCAAAAGTCATTACAATTATAAACAATGAGAAAAAAAAAAAAAAACAAACCCAACCCAATGTGTTTTCCCTTCATTCTCATCCTGAATAGTTTGTGATATCTGTGCGGATGCTACAGATGCAGCTGTTGTGACTACAACTGCATAGACTATGCAAAACTGTATGGCTTACATAAATGTTGGATGCTTTTGATGAAATTAACAACTTGAAGTATCTGTTGCTTTTCCGTACCACAAGAGGCATATTTTTTCATATTCCAGAAAAGAAGTAAATATCTCATTCCATAAATACTTCAGTGAGTCTTACACTGAAGTTTGCCCACAGGAGAACTGGCTTTGCCTCTGGTGTTAAAATGACTGATAAAGAACTTCAGATAAATAATTCATTGGAGAAGGTTGCATAATAATCAATCTTCAAACTGGAGATGGAATTAAACAACTTTGTAAACTGGTTCATTGTGCAGTTGTAGCACAAATAAAGCAGTAGTTACAGCTCTATAACCTATTGTGATTTTCTCGGCCTTTTAACCAAGACGAATCAAGACCAGTCTTAGATACTGGACTTCAGTAGCCTGAGTTTTTGTTTTGATTGGTTTGGTTTTAATTGGTCTGTTGATATTTTACAGGGGCTGAGGATTCTGGAGGTATAAAATACATATTTTGTGCACTTCAGATATGCATTTTGTTAAGATGTAAACCTGAAAATGTAGTGGGCTTAGAAATAAAAAAACAGAGAATAATGTGTTTATGTGGCATGAGGCTTGTGTTAATACAAAGAAATAGGACTGCAGTGCTGGGTACGTGCCATGCATTGTGTTGTGTTAACCAGTGAGAAATTTGGTGGCACCTGCATTGGATGACCTCTAGTAGGTCTTTGCCCTCACTGATTATGTACAGCGCCTTCAGAGTGGGCAGGCATATAGAGCAGGAGTAAGGGAAAGCTTTTTGGTTGAACTAGCTATCCAAAACCCTGAGCGAGGTGGTTTTGGAGTTTGAAACTGATCTGGGAGGAAACGGTGTGGATACACATGGCAGATACACATCATGGATGCAGTGCCCCCCTTCCAAACATGGTCACCTGAGAAGGTGTCCTGTGTGCTAGGGTCAAGCCCTTCACCCTCTCCAGCACAACATGAGGTGTACATATCCTTCTGTCACCAAGACGCTTCCATGCACAAAAGGTGATATAGGAAGGCAAATTGTGGCTGGTGTTCAGATGCAGCTTCTTCCCTCACTGTGTAGGACGTTTCCAGCAGCGTTTCAGCTGGTTTTGTTTACCAGAACTCCCCATACTCCTACAGTCTAGCAAGTTTTTTCCAGTTTCCTGGATTATAGATTTGTGAAAACTGGTTCCATCAGTGTGGAGATGGGTTGTGCTCTACCAAAAGCTAAAACTTGACCTAGGTCCTTCAATAATAAGGTGCAAACTAGCTTGGTGGCCCACCTAGACCTTTTTCCCTGGCCCCAAGGAGGGAATATGGAGCTGCTATAGCAAAGTTCATCCGTGGTATACATGGACTGCCTGGGACACACTATGTTTTTGGACCACGTTAGAGTGCAAGATTTGGTCCAATTCTGTAGGTTTGGTACTTGCTTCTGATCCCTTCTCAGTGTCTCTTTTGAGAAGGAGATGGGTTCATTGCAATTTAAAAAAAAATTATTGTAAGAGGTGGCTGTGGAAAGACACAAGTGATATTCTTTAATAGCATTTGTTTTTGTGGTGCTTGACTGAAACACTCCTTAATGACCTCAGTCTGTAAATCATTGACTGCTCGGCTTTAGTAGATTCTGTGCAGGATGAAAAAAAATCTCTAGGATTAGGCCCTGAAAGTACATTTTCCTCAGGTTAACATTTTTTCCCCTTTAATAAATAGCTGTATTACCTAGAGTACTGCCTTTCAGCTCCTGCCTGTGTTAAACCAGTCATACTAATGATTTTGCCTATCATAATGATTTTCTCGCGAACACGGTGTTATTAAAAGGCAGACGAAGTCCATTACAAGTCTCATTACATCCCCTGTAAAGCTAGCATTATATATCAGATATGGAGAGAAAGACAGCAATATAATTTGCTGAGGGTAGCCTCAGTAAGGATTTGCTGGATCTAGCCCTCTCTCCAGAGAGCTGCTCTGCCTGCACAGTAGTAGCTGTACATTGGGGCTGCCACTCAAAAGCCTGTTCCTTTGATGATTAGATTTTTATTTTTATTTTACCTTGCAATTTCTGCTCTTACAATTTTAATTGGAAAGGCATCCATCATGAATGATAAAGTGTAATTAGGTCTCTTAAATAAATCTTCATTGTCTCCCATAAATCTAGTAGATCCAAGTCTTCTGAAGCCATTAGTTGTTTATTTTATAAAGAAGCCAATGTATCGGTTATTAGTTTGGTCTGTGTGAGCCTGTGAATGATAGAATAGGAAACCAGATTCTACATTCTTCAGATGATGTGGTTCTTCTCTTCTAGGATTTTTAGAATAACAATTAGTCATGAAAAGGGGAGTGGCACGCTTTTGAACAGAAAAGTACAGAAATTTCCAGATTCTCATTAAAAACATACCTTTAATCAAGATAATTTTTCAAAGCTTTATCAGTAACTTTAAATAATTAAGCTTTTTAATTATCTCATCCGACCATGGAATGATTTTTTGTTAAATTAAATAATCTCTCTGTATGGATGTTAATTTAGTCTCCTTTAATAAATGAAATACCCATAATTTGAGTAGTAAAAAATGTATTAATGTCACTAATTCTAGTTCAGGAGATACTGAAGTCAGAATAGATTACTGAAAGAAATAACTTTACAGGAAAGAAGACTTACTATAATTTAAATTGTGAAATATTCTTAATGCCACTAATTCTCCCTCAATCATTTTCTGTGTAACAAGCCATTTATCATTAGGATCATTTCAGTCAGTTGTGGTGATAAATGGGTGCTGATTTAATGTGTGGATAAAGCAAAGTTTCTAGTACTAGATTTAAGAACAGCACTAAAAGTTGTATGTCTGTCTTCCTTTTGAGGTTTTCTGGGGAAAAAAAATGGTGTCCTTTTCATTTCTTAGATGTTAGTTCCTTGAACATCTGTCAGACTGAAGTCTCCTGGCAAACACAGGTCTTTCATGCAAACTCTGTGACTCTGCTCATCCGCAGCAGGCTCTGCGCCTGCACTTCTAGACACTATGCAATCCCACTGCGGGATACATCTTTATACCTAAGGAATAAGCTGAGCACTGACTCCTGCTTAAGAGGTGATGGGACAGTTAATTATTTTCTATTGTTTGCATCATATCAAGTGTGACTGGAATTAATCTTTTTGTTTTCTTTATAGAAGCCAGGGGAGGAGGGGACATCATAGTTTCCAGGCTCCAGTCCACGATGGCTGGTGTGAGTTACCTCAGCCTAAAGCATGTATTCTTGGTGAGGCTGTGGTCTCAGTAAGTGACAGACACTAAGAACATCTCTGAAAGATGCATGACCTGTTTCTCTTCTCTAAAAATAAAATGAAGGAGACCCGCACAAGCTCATTTTCCCAAAGTTCGGTGTTTGAATGAGTCCTCTGAGTCTGAAGGAAAAGGGGCTTGTCAAGGCTTGGTTCTTACAAGAGGTGAGAGCTGTTTTGAACTACTCTGAGCTCTCAGGTTTGTTCTTCATCAAAGACCTCTGTGCCCCTCCTAGACACTTCTCACAGCAAGAGCTGCCAAAAGAAAGGGAGAATTACTGGAGACAGAAGCGATCTGTGATACACCGATCCTGCAAGAGAGCTGGTGCTATTCTGCTGATTCTTCGCACCATACTTTCACCTACTATTATTCCCTCTGGGTGCCCACTGATCATGTGTAAGGCACGAAGAGAAACTCCTTTCTGTCATCTAAATACATGATTTGCCACCAGCTGCTTCCTACACACTTGCTTTTCTCTGAGGAGGAGGGAGATAGGGCATAGATAGGGGATACTGATGGTGTAACACTCTCAGGTGCATCTACATCAGCACTTTAACCCAGAGCAGTAATGCGGTTTTGAATTGGTGGTCCTGGTGGTCTCACTGTGGTGTGGGTTGTGTCACAGGAAAGCCACTGGGTGTGCAAATGGGATTCCTGGAAGGAGACCAAACTAGAAGTGTCTCAGCTGCACAACTAACATGTGGGGATCAGACTTAACAGTTATCCCCCTAACCTGTGTCATGTCAGTGAGAGCTCCTTTGCACCAATGGTTTTGCTCTACAAATCCATGTTTATGGAGTTTGTCACTTGCTCGACATACTGCATCCAGTTCACACACAGAGAGTTAAGGCAGTTTGTGATCTAGGGTCAGAAAGGGGTTGTTGTGCTGAACAGTTTGGCAGGGAGGGGCGGACTGTGTCCCTTCTTCACAATACAGGTCATGATATACCTTGATATCCTGTGACTGCAGGAACTGGAAATGTTCTCAATTTCTCCTGTTCTTTCCTCTGCTGCATTACAGGTATCTGTGGAGAAGGACCTGGGAGTCCTGGTGCACAAAAAGCTCTCCATGAGCCAGCAGTGTGCTCTCGTGGCCAAGGTGGCCAATGGTATCCTGGGTGCAGTAAGAAAAATGTGGCAGGTTGATGGTGGAAAGAAAAGGAAGGACTGGAGAGAGGCGTCATAACTTTGTCACCTGATGTGTTTTGCATTGGTGGTTGCATCGTGTGTTTTCCTGGAAAATGGTGCATCTGAGCTGAGTCATGCCCATCTGCCCCACTCTTTGCACTGAGGCCTCACAGAATCACTAGGTTGGAAAAGACTTTTGAGATCATTGAATCCAACTGTACCTGTCCTCTACTAAACCATATCCCTAAGCACCTCATCTACCCATCTTTCAATTACATCCAGGGTCAGTGACTCAGCCACCTCCCTCAGCAGCCTGTTCCAATGCCCAACAACCCTTTTGGTGAAGAATTTTTTCCTAATGTCTACTCTGAATCCTCCCTAGCACAGCTTGAGTCCATTTCCCCTTTCCTGTTACCTGTCACCTGGCTGAAGAGACCATCACCCACCTCTCTACAACCTTCTTTCAGGTAGTTGTAGGCAGTGGTAAGGTCTCCCCTCAGCCTCCTCTTCTCCAGTCTAAACACCCCCAGCTCCCTCAGCTGCTCCTCATAAGGTTTGTTCTCCAGCCTCTTCACCAGCCTGGTTGCCCTTCTCTGACCACGCTCCAGGACCTCAATGTCCTTCTTATAGTGAGGGGCCCAAACCTGAAAATTTCTTCTGACAAAGTGATGCCTCTAGACATGCCTCTACCTGTTTTGTTTGGGCTGTGAAAAGAGATCCCACCTGGGCTGTGCTCTTCTGCTCCTTGGCAGATGATCCTCTCCTTTTGTCTGCCATTTAAAACTATTGGCAAATTTTGCTTTGAGAGGACAAATAATAAAGTTGCTTCAATCTCTCACTGTGATCACAGTTCCTTTTTATGCAGAGTTTTAAAAAATACTCACTTCTCTTTTTGTACAAGGTGGTTTACCTTAAAACCTTACTGATCTCTGAGAGCTCCTTTCAGAAAGTGACAGACAGCTCTTACAAGCCTCCCACAAAGCCTCTGCAAAAGCTTCCTACTTGCTTTCTGAGGCAGAATGCAGCTCGTTCTGTTAAAAAAAAACCCAACTGGGGTGAATATATAATGTGTTTTTCAAAATGCCTATTGCGTTACTAGCTGCACATCCACTTCATTGGGTACTGTGAA
Source organism: Gallinula chloropus (assembly GCF_964237585.1). Taxonomy (NCBI): domain Eukaryota; kingdom Metazoa; phylum Chordata; class Aves; order Gruiformes; family Rallidae; genus Gallinula; species Gallinula chloropus. The sequence goes on from NC_140085.1 coordinate 147,945,621, forward strand.
AACATAGAAATAAGAACCGAAAATGTGCTAGGTGGAGGGGCTGAAATGCATTGTGCTATCAGTACCTACTTGTGGATGGTTTCTACAGCTCAGCCTGTGAGTTGGTGCTTGCAGAGCAGATGCTACTATGGGACAACTACGATGAGTTATTTTTGGAGCACACGCTTGGGGCCTTTGTCTGGAGTGCAGTGGGAGATGAGGGAGTGCAACCGAAGAGTTGAGGGTGTGTTTAGGAGGGCAACAAAGAAATACTTCATCATAATAGGCATAAATATGTGTGTTTCTCTGTGTCTTGTGGGGGAAGTCTGTCCCTGAGCCAGGCAGCTGCTTCTGCCAGGACCAGGCAGGGTACCAGCTGCTCACAGGGATACACAAGCTCGCTGAGTGATGGACCACCTCCTCCATAGCAGGGCATTTGTTCAAGCTGCTGAGCACATGTTGTGAAATATCCCTCTTTTTCACTATTGTGGGAATTGATTGCATAGGTGTCTGTAGTGTCTTTGGCAGGGATGTGCCTCCAAGGGAGTGTTAGACAGTGTTGCTAAAGTTGTTGATTTAGCCAAAGCAGATTGAACTAGTGCTGGCCTTGGTTCTCTTTGATTTTTCTTGGCATCCAATTCCTCTTAATACTTTTCCTCCATTTCATTTTATGCCACACAAGACAGTTAAAAAAATATGTTTCTGTGGAAGCAGAGACTAATGCTTCCTTCAGATCTAAAGCTGTCAGCCACCTGAAATGAAAATAGCTAATAGAAAGACCCAATCTGAACTCTGCTTGTCATTGAAAGCCCTCCCTGGAGGCACTAGGCCTCATTCTTCCTTTGCCAGGAAGGAGTTGGCTGTTTGGGCCTCTTTTCCCAAGACAGGTGGAAGCTGCTTTGTCAGAGCCCACCAAAAGGGAGAGGAACTGACAGCACAGGTTTACATTTCAGGCACTTCTAAGGTATTGATGGCAACATCAGCCCACGCTGTTATCGAACACTTCCCTGCAGCTGAGGCTTCATGTTCAGCCACTGCCTACAGCCTCCAGACTCTGCAGTGGTGAAGGATGTGGTTGCCCCTTTGTGTCTTCCCTCATATGCCTGGAGATGATCAGCACATCTTGAAGTGTCGCAGTCTTTGATGGGAAACTGTCCCTCTCCTGCCCGTCAGAGAGCTGCAGGGACACCTTTATGTTCTAAGCTTGGCGGTTTAGCATATTATTAACATTTGTTAGCATATTGAAGTCAGAGTAAAAGCAGGAAGCAGTAAAGCTTCCTCTCTTTTCCCAGCTCATTTTGTCAGACATCTATATAGCAGTTTGGCCCACCGTGTGAGTACTACAGGGCTTGACTGGTCCATTTGCATAAACAGGCAGCATGAAGTGATTAAATCAGCCTCAGCCCTGCTGTCACAGAGGTCACATTACACTGCCTTTGCACTTCTTGGTTGCATGACTTACCAAAAGAGCACATGACAGCATTGTTCCTGAATAGCAACCTGACTTTTAAGCAAAGTGTGTGATTTTCTAGTAATATTTACTAAATGTTATCACTTGCAGACCTATCGCCAACTAGCCTTGGGTTATAAAACCCTCTCCTGCATTCTGCATTAGCCCAGCAGAGGTGAGTTCCCAGCCAATTTTTTTTTGAGAAAACAGTTTATATTATGATTTTGCTGGGGGAAAGAAGACCTTCTCTCAAATTTATTGTATTCTTGCACCAGCATACCACCAGTAGCACCAACAACATGGAAATGTGGCCTGGAAAAGGAATGGTGTAGAGTCTGTAATTTTATTGATTATACTCAGTTTTATGTTATGGGGTGGAAAATCAAATGTACAATAAATACCCTGGACTATATAATTTACACTCTGTAGATGAGGTATAAATGCTGCTCTGCTGGGCCACATTGTTTTTTGCATGAGGGTGAATTATTACAAAAAGGGTAAATCCATATGAACTGGCCTTCCAGTTATAAACTATTACAATTTGGCTTCTCAGATGGGAAATAAAAATGGAGAAATTAACACAGTAGAAAGAAATACTGATTTTTTTTTCTTTCTTTTGTAAATATCTGGGTACACAGTGAAGAATTTCTGCAAATGAAATGTGCTTTGATTATATTCAAGACCTTTTTGTGTTTTCTTTCCGTAAGTGATCTAGCAAATAAGTGCTCTGATTGTAATGCTCATGAGAAAGGTAAATCCCAGAGAAGCACATGAAGAGCGAATGCTGATTTGTGAAGGGGTACTTATACAGAAAACCCAGTACAATTGATCACTCTATCCAGAAAACATGAATGCCTCTGTGTAAACATCACGTGTGAAAATGGGAACTGAATACTTGATTAATTACTGTATTACAGGCAATGCATTTTTTACATGATTTCCCCAGTAAATATTTCTGATTAAACAGAAACAGATTTTTTTTTAGTTTTGCTATTTTTTATATATATAGAAATTAAACAAACCTTCAAATGCATCCTGGATTATTGGCTGGTAAAAAAGTTTAATATTTCAACTTGGGGAGTCACCTAAACTTTAAAAGTGATATCTAAATCAATATGAAAACTAATGTAAAGTTATGAAAATAGGCACAGGGCACATGAACAGCAGTGGAAGATTTTATTGCTCAGTTTGCCAAATCCTAAAAATCTCAGGATCTTAAGACTGTGTTTCCTGTAGAAGCAAAAAACAAAGATACAAAAATCTGAAGTACTTCCTGATACAATTTCTCTGGCTAGAGGATGTGCACCCCTCCTATTTACCGAGGACAGAGATGATTTGGAGCTGCCACTACAAAGCACCTTCTCCTCTCTGAAAGCCCTCCATGAGGCAAGAAGTGGAGGCTGCTTCAAAACTTCACTTTGGGATTATCTTTGGCTCCTTGTCCTCTGCTAAATGTGTAGACAGCCTTACACTACAGCCGAGGGCGATTTCCTATTCAAGGTTTAAGGGCAAATCAGGGGGTAGATACTTATCCGCAGGAAGGGGGGAAGAAACCTCCCTTCTTTAATGTTACTGAGGTGGTTGAAGCCATCTGAGTTAACTGTTTCCATGAGAGCAACCGTGTCCTTTCACCATGCGATCCATTTTCTCTGCTATTTTGACAGAGCTTGTTGACTTTTATGGCCTCATTTACAAAGGCAAGCGGCAGCCACGACTCTAGTTGACCTCAGCAAGAGCTACCAAGTGTTCAGCCTTGCTAAAAAAAAAAAAATTTAAAAAAAAAGCAGGTAATTAGAGCACAGTATGAGGAAAGTTTATGTCCTGCCACCAGGTTTTGCATGCAAAGGGAGGTGTCAAGCTGGATTATCATATTAGGCTGAGTTATCATATTCATTATTTCTGAGTAGATTGTTTGCTTCTCTGCTTTAAAGAGCCAATCAGCCTGTTAAATTGTGTATGCATCCAAAGAAGCTGGTAATTAGTGAAATATAAGTAAATAAGACATTTTCTACCAAGATTACAAAGTATTTCTTCAGAAAACTTGGCAAGCTATAAAGAGGAATTTTTTTTTCTTTCCTTCTTTCCTCTCCTCCTAGTTCCACCTGGTGTTTCTGCGTGGTATTGTTTTCCTTAGCTGTCTTCAAATGCTAAATAATTCCTAAGCTACATCTATGCTGCTAGACAGTTATGGGCCTCCCCCTCAAATCACTTTTCTCTGGATATTCCAGACTGGTTTTTTCAACTCACACTGCTAGCAAATACGAGTTAGTCTCTAGAAGTGCCTAATGACATATAATAAGATGTGTAAGATCAGCACAAAGAGAATCGGGGCAAGAGGTTCCTTGGGAAGGCAAATCGTGACTTGAACTGGAAACGTTGCTTGTGTGTTTCTTATTGCAGGCATTTCCAAGCTGATGGAAGATGGGATGACATTTATGCTGTTTTCTTTCATCTTGCAAGCTGCACCAAATAGCAGGAAATCACTTCTTTATGTGGTGGATTTGTCGTTTCCACCTTTCTAATATTTGTCTATTGAAAGCATGGCATTCATATGCTGGCAATATTATTACCAGGCACTTGCAGAATACAAGTACTACAGCTTCTCTAGAGATGAGTCATTTCTGAATTTTAAAGATATATATATACACATATACACAGAAGAAGGATAAGTAGCATAGGAAGAAACTAAATACCACATGTTTCCTATTCCTCTTCACAGGCATTGGGGAAGCAATTATCCCAAATGGTGGGAGGGGAAGAGCTGTAGCTGCAGTGAGCGAAATTCTGACAGCTTCTCTGTGGGACATGCTTCTCTATGTGCCTTCGGAGACCAGGGTGGCTCCTCCTCTTCCTCAGCTTGAGATTAAAGTCAGGAAACCACAAAACTGGTTTTGGTCACGTCAAGTCAGGCATTGGAAGGGAGAAAAGAAAATATTAAGCCATGCCTACTGTCCTTTCAAGAAATAAGTGCTGTACAAATACTTTTAGCTCCGCACTGGAGGCTGGCTGACACTCATGCTGGAAATTAGGTCCTTGCAAGATGCCCAAATGCTGCCTACGAATGAAACATCAAAATACCTCTTCCTATGTAACAGGCCACGCTGTAATCCTGGCAAGCATGCCCTTGTCAGCGCAGAACTTACCTCTTTATTTATTATTCATGAATATATTATGGTGTCTTCAGAAATTTGTTCTGCAGCAGGTGATCTAGAACAGGAAAACAAAATTGCCTATGTCTAATTATAAGCGACATTGTAGAGCTCCTGTAGCAGCGTACTTCCTTAGCATGGGCAAAGCACTGCATTATAGATTAAAACAACACAGACATATTACAGTTTGTGTAGTGTTTCACTTCTATTGGGTGTATGTTGCTAAGAAACAAAATTGAAATGTCTCTTTTGAACCTGAAGCCTCTCGGGAGAGTGGCATTCATGTGTAGTAAATGTTTTTCACTTTAAGAGGAATTAAATGGGAGGCCAGGAGAAGCAGGGAGGGTTCATTAGTATTGCATGTTTTCCAATCTACTGCCAATGAACCCAACTATTACGATAGTAAAAGCTATGTAAGGAGCTTCAGCTTGTTCTTGGATGAAGTGTTGACAGCTGCTTGTTTGAATATTAATAAAGTCTATTGAGTTATTCCCTGGCTGCATTGTCTGTAGCTTGAAACTCTGAAGATTTCCCTGCATATTGCATCTTCATGTTTCTAAGTACACGCCTTTCTACGGAGATGGTACCCGTTTTGTTCCTAGAGATGGTCCGCCTCGTTATAGAGAAAATTATAGCCTTGTGCTCCATTAAACATTTATTTTGGCAGCATTGTTGGTTGCTGTTTCCCCCCCTTGATTTAAAGAAGTCGGTGCTGATTGAAGGAACACATGTTCTCTCTTACATATGGTAATTAATCTTCATTCTTCCAAACTTTTACAAATAAAAGTCAAAGTTATTCCTGAACCACATGCAAGAAAATAGAAGTTAATTCTCCTTTTATTTAAAAAAAAATTTTATTAAGTCAGAAGCGTGATACAGAAATCAGGAATTGTACAGTGCTCATTGTTTTTCCATGTTTTAGCTGCAGATGGCTTGTTAACTCGGTCATGCATGGATTAACTTACGGCAGAGCAGCAGTTTCTGCTGTCTGGGTGTGCTGGTTAATGATGGAGGAAAACACTGATAAGGCGATGGTTTAGGCCCTGCTGGGAAGGGAGACCTGGAGACTTTCCCTTGCAGAGGCAAGAACTAGCCACCCAGGCACTGCCACAGCCCCACAGGCACAAACCCAGCTGCTGGGCCTGTGCAGTACAGAGGTGGGCACTTGGGGGAAAAAATGGGGCTCCAGGTAAATCAGTTCTCTTGGCTGGCTGCTGTAAAGTTAAGTAACGGGGTAACCTGACTAACACTGGAAGTATTACACATCCCCACCTGAACAAAGCCCAGTCTCTATGAGGGCATGCAAATCTGAGAAATTCAGATGTCCAGTGTAAGTTTTCTGGCAACCAGACCTTTAAAAACCACACAAGAAGATTAAACAGTTAATTTTATACCCTTAAAAACTTCACCATTTAAAAAAATACATCGTTTAACCATCGCAACCTCTTCTTCCCTGCAACAGATTCCTCTAAAAACAATCTGAAGGGTATGTCATTAGCAGTGGGGCAGTGACGAAAGAGTTTGTCTTCTCACCATTGCGACAAGAAAAACGTAACGGTGGAACAATCACGACGCCGTGCCTGTGCCTCTGCTCGTGGGGTGGCCCTTCCCACAGCCATGCAGCTTTGCCAGCTCAGGCATGTTCTCCCTGCTGCCGTGTGGCATCTGCGGTCTTGTCTCTGACTTTGTCAGATGTCCTCAAAGACGTGGTTAATTTTACATGTGAGTTAGCGGGGAGAAATCGACGAGTGGAAAAAGCACTTTGATAAATGGGGTAAATGAATTAATCACTAACAGAAGTATCTTTCTTTCGATGTTTAAGATAAATTTGCGTGGTGAAGTGAAGGCAATTTAATCAAATTTATGACCTACAGAGAACAGAAAATAAATGGAATGGATTTTTTACCCTCCTATGGAACTGTAGCTGACTCCTAGAGAGGGCGAGGAACTAAGGGGTGTCACTGTAGTCATGACCTCAAAAAGTTCCTCAGGTCTAGAATAATGCTCCTCTTCAGCCTTTGATGCCATCGAGCTCATTTCTGCCAAGATAAAAAGCTCCTTGCATCATTTATGCCAAATTTACTGCCAAGAAGGTAGCCTCATAAATGTTTGAAGCTATTTTTCAGCCCTTTCGAGAAAAAAAATCCCAAGTTATAATAAAAGCTGTCTAATTATATAAAAAAGAGCAAGATGCATCTTGAAATCCCTGCAAAAGGAATGTTTTATAATGACACTGGAAGGGCAGAGGGCTAGCTGGATGTGCAGCACAACAGACAACGCCTGGCTTGCCATCGTCCACATCTTTACAAAAGTTAAACTAGAAGGAATGTGATAAAACCTGTTGAAAACCTGCAGTGGTTTCCTAGGCTGCCGTACTGAGACTGGGGATGGATACTGTGCATTCTCAGAGGAAGTTCATAAGTTTATTGAAACAAAACCACAACATAATACAGTTATTTTCTGAATGTACAGAGTTTTAGCATTTGTCTGTCACTCTTATGGTCAAAATGATTTGCATTTTTTTTTCAGGGTTATTTTTTGTCTGGGTGAGTTTCATGAAGACAGGCTGACTATACAGGCAAGGTGCAAGGGAGGGGAGAGACCAACCAGCCAGAGCTGTTGGGGAAGATAAGGCAGGGCAGCTGCAGCGGCTGCCTGAACATCTGCTGCCATTCCCCAGCCCTGTTAAACACACATCTTCCATCTTCCTGACCCACGGCCAACATGACCAGCATGCGTGTGAGGAGATAGCAGAGGTATATGGATGTCTTCCTTTCTTTCCTGATTTCAGTGCTATGGTTCAACACGAAGCAAGCAAAGATTTTCTCTTCGGTGTTAAAATACTGCCAAGAGAAATTTAAGGAATACATCCTCCTTCATCAGTCTTTTAAGCTGGCATTGAAAAAAAAATCCAGAGTCTGACTGAATGGATTGTCTATTTCTGCCTTATAAGGGAGATCTCAGATATACTCTCCAGGCTTTGATGCAAGGCTAGGCTGTCACACACACCTTGCCAGGACAGGTATTGCAACAGCCCAGGTACTTGGGGGACAGTGGTCCTGCTGTAGCTGTACTGTAAGGATTTTCAGCCACTGAATCAGTACAATCTGTCTTTTCACAGGCAGCACAGAGGTTACCCCTTCACTGGGTAAGAAAAGCCTTTTGGCAGAGCTAGACTTCTACAGTGTATGGTGGTGGATAGGTAGGTAGGTAGGTAGGTAGGTAGGTAGGTAGGTAGGTAGGTAGGTAGGTAGATAGAGAGACAGACAGACAGATTGATCCCGATCAAAAATCTCATCTCCAGTCAAAGGGGAAGACAGGAGATCCCATCATTAGGCATCTATTTTGCAGAAGTACTGCCATGTTCTGACATCACTTTGGTACTTTTTGCCAGCTGCACCAGATTGTTTAGGTCCAACAAAAGGAAAAAAAAAAAAAAGAGCTAGCACGTCCCCCTCCTTCCCTCTGCTCAGCACTGATGTCATTTGCTTCAGAAGTCCAAGACTGCCATCAATTTTTTGAATCTAAATGTAAATAAAGGAAGTAATGTAAGCATAACCGAATGGTCGTTTAAACATATAGAGAAAAATGCAATAGCAAAAATGAACTGCTGTGCTTTCCACCGCAAGTTTAATTACATTGACTCATTCTAAAATAATAATGCCTACCATTCCTACAGTGCTTTACAGGTTTGGAAAGAGTCGTACAAATAAGAGCCAGTCGATGTTATTTAGTGGGCAAATGTTCTCCGGCTGTGCAAACTCAATAGTTATTGTGCTGCCGACCCTTACAAGCCGAGCGAGCGTGCAAAGAAGGATCGGGAATCATTTCTGTATTACAGAATCCCATTTGGTAGGAGATGGGAAATGAGCTGCAGGTATTCAAGAGCAGTGAGCAAATACACGAAGGCAAAGCTGAAGGTGTGATGTCCACTTACTGTCCTCCAGAAAATGTCTTCGAGACCAACATGGATACAGCTGCAGACAGAAAAACCTCTCAGTCCCCCCTGCTCTTAGCTGAATAGGGAGAAAGATCATGCAGGGAAAACAAGGGAAGCAGAACAGGTTGTTTGGGGTTTTTTTTAATTATTTTTAATTGAGACACTAAAACCTCACACGTTACCATAATTTAAGGGCAACTACAAGTTAAGTCTTCAACCAAATCAGGGTCGCTCCACTCTTCTGCAACAGTATTTTGCATTTTTGAGTTGGCTTCTATCTCCAGGTACTGTTCAAAGTTAATGCATCAAGAAGGATTTGTTTCATCTACTATGGGAGTGAAGCCGCTTCCACAGCCTGAAACAGGAGTCGCTTATCAGCTGTCTCCTCAAACACACTTACCAAGGGATGTACAGAAAATTGTGCGGCTCCATCCCTGTGTGTAAAACAGCACCTCTGCTTAAGAACCGTGTTAATCACATTACTTAATTAGTCCACAAAAAATCACTTCACACTTATAATCTGAAGCTAGATGTTCTGGCAGCTGAGACAGGGAAATTAGTAAAAGCTACTTTAAGTGAACTAAAACCTGTTACATCTTCTGTATCATTTTCCATCCCTTTCTATGTGCTTTATCTCAGGCTTCTGAGCATTTTATCTTTTTTCCTCTTTCTAAATTTACCAATCTGTGTATTTAATTCCTTAATATTTAATGTAACGTTTCCCACGGTCTCTTTGGCAAGAAGAGAAAGTATGTGTGATGATTTTTTCCTCCCTTTTCATTTCCTTCGGGCCTGGCTTAACTCTTGCTTAGGCCCATGCACAGGGATGCACAGCAGCACAAGCAAAACTTTTGAGGCATGAAAATGCCTCTGACATTGAAGGCTATTCAAACACTCCAGAGGTGTTATTTTCTAGTTGGAGCCCAACTTGCAAACCTCTCCCTCCTTTTCGTAGAGGTTTGCTTTTACTTATCTCTAGTCCCTTGTGTAATTTCTTTATAAATCTATCCCTCTTTTAATCCTTTCCTCCTTTCTTTTTTCCTCACCTCTTCTCACTTTCCCTTCTCCATAGCCACCTTGGGTTCCCCATTTCCTCCCTCACATTCTTCGTGGAGGTTTGAGAGCTCCCTTACATCCTCCCCCTTGAGGGGGTCTGCTGTAGCTTTGCTTCAGTCTTAGCTTCTGCTTCTCTTCTGTAACCAGCTTGTATTCAAGAGGGTGCTTTACAGGTGGATCACAACAGGCTCTCATTTTAAGTGTGTCAGCAATTTCTTCCACTGAATAATAAATGGTTTGCACATCTGGGACTTTTTTAAAGCTGTCCCAGTGTGAAGGGACTCCCTCATCATCTTTGGATGCTGGTTCTCTAGTGGTTTTCCTGATTTGGAGATACATAACTGGGCAACTCTGGGATACCTGGTGATATGTTGGTTTGATTGCAAACCCTGGAGCAACCAGAAGGACAGATGGATGAAGACAGCACTTCAGTTATTGAAGGTACTCCGGATTTACACTGGTGTGTAACAGAGCACTTCTGCCTTCTGTGTTCTGACAGTGACATTTCCGTTTTCACCCTTGAAGGAAGAAACCTGAGGTCCTGAAAAAACAATGCATTTCACTACAGATTTTACAGTATTTCCCTCTCCTTGCCGAAGCAATGCCTTTTATCCTGAAAAGTTCTCCATTACCACTTTTTTCTTAAATTAACCATTTTACCTCAGAGAAAGCCCAAGTCCTTGATACTGTATTTCACATTTCTCCAGGCATCATTGTTATTTATAGTTTAAAACTGTTGAGTTCGGAATTTCTTTCTGCAAGGACATAGGTTAGATTACTGGACATTACTCAGCAGCAAATAATGACCTGAGCTCTGCATCAGGAGCTTTGCTTTGCCTATACACTTACTCTTTCTCTTCTAGAGTAATGCAAGAGCAGCAAGAGATTCATGGGGGTTTTTTTGCGCACTGGAATTTAGTGAGTTTTACAATCCAGTGTCCGGATTGCCCTTACCACAACAGGGTCATCTCGCTATATACATCACAAGTTAACTGTAAAGCTGTAAAGCTGGTGGAAAGATTTTGTGCAGCCTGCCTGGCACAACCCTCACAAAATGTCAGTTTTACAGGCGTCACATGAGAGAGGAACGGGAGGGCTTCTGCCGGAACCGCAATCCCGAAATACAAAAGGGCTCTGACACACCGCCGGTGGAGAAGAGACCTCGGGTTAGGGATTGGACTACAAATTAAAATTCTCTTTGGCAAAACTACGACATATTTCATTAGCAGCTCTTCTGGCTTAAGTAGGCCCTTTAATTATACTAATAGCCAAACATTAGCGAAAAAAAAAGAGGGATTTAATTATTATTATTTTTTTATAAAGCGGCGTTTATCTGAAGAACGTTTGTCTGAAGAACGGGGTGTCCACCGCAGCCTCCCCAGGGCAGCTCTGTTCCTACCCCACGCATCCCGCTCCTGTAAAATCTCTCGTGCTCAGGGTGCAATCTGGACCCGTTAACTCCAAAACCGAGGGGGTCTCGTCCCTTCCAGCCGTGCGTGGGCACCCGCTCACACGGGACCCGCATCCGGGACGCGGGTACCGGGTGGAAGCCAGACGGTCCCGGGGCGGGCTCCGAGCAGTGATTACCTGGGGTGGCGGTGGGTGGGGGGCGACGCACCGGGACCCCGCGCTGCGCCCCGCCGCGCCCACCAGGGGGCGCTGCGCGGCCAGGGATGGCGGGGCCGGACGGCGGCGCGGACCCCGGCCCGGCTCCCGGCCCGCGGGGCAGGCGCTGCTGCCCCCAGGGGCAGGTTGTGCCAGCGGAACCCTTCCCGGCCACCCGCCACCGCGACCTCCGCTCCCCGAAGCGTGCCCGGGCTGGGCCGCACTGCAGGGGCTCCCCGAAACCCCAGCTCGGGTGTACTCGGCTTCCCCGAGGGGGTCTCCACCGCCTGTCCCCGGTAGCGTGCGGCCGCACGGGCCGTTCGGCAGCCTCTTCCAGGAGGAGGAGAAGGAGGGAGCGGCGGCGGAGGAGGAAGGCGGGCGGCGAGCCCTGCTGGGTCGGGTTACAGGGAGCCATGGAGCGGAGGCGAGGCGGCGGGGGCGGGAGGAGACCGCCCGCGGGGCGGCCGCCGTGCCGCGGGCGCCCCCCCGGGGCTCCCCGTCGCTCCCCGCCCCGCGCGGAAGCGCGGCGGGCGGCTCGCCGGGCCGCGCCGCGCCGGGCCCCGCCGCAGCTGCTGAGCCGCGTCGTGCCGAGCCGAGCCGAGCCGCGCCGGGCGGCGGGAGGAGGCGCGGGTAGGCAGGTGCCCTCCTCCCGCACCGCTCCGCTCCGCTCCACGCCGCTGGCATCGCCGCCGCGCCGTACGGCGGTGGGCAGCACCGCCCAGGCAACCCCCGAGGTCGTCGCGGCCCGCCGCCGGGGGCTGCCCCGCCGCCGCCTCTCCGCGCACTCCCGCCGCCCCGATGGCCCCCGCCGTGCCGCCGCCGGCCTCCCCCCGCCGCCGCCGGCCGCGGCGGCCCTAGGGGCGTCGGGGCCCTGCGCTGCCCCGCGGAGGGGAGGCGGAGGCGGCGGCGGCGGGGCGGGGGCGGAGGCGGAGGCGAGGGGGCGGCGGAGCGGCGGCGGAGCGGCGGCGGAGCGGGAGCCGGCGGCGGCGGCGGCGATGGACGAGTCGTCGCTGCTGGACCTGCTGGAGTGCTCCGTGTGCCTGGAGCGGCTGGACACCACGGCCAAGGTGCTGCCGTGCCAGCACACCTTCTGCCGCCGCTGCCTGGAGAGCATCGTCAGCTCCCGCCACGAGCTGCGCTGCCCCGAGTGCCGCATCCTGGTGGGCTGCGGCGTGGACGAGCTGCCCGCCAACATCCTCCTCGTCCGCCTCCTGGACGGCATCCGACAGCGGCCCCGCGCCGCCGGGGGCGCCAGCGGCAGCCCCAGCGCCGCGGCCCCCGCGTACCCCCAGCCCGCCGCCGCCCCCAGCGCCGTCGCCGCCGCCGCCGCCTCGGCCGCCGCCAGCCTGCGGGAGCTGGCGGCCGCCAGCCGCAGCGCCCTGCTGGGAAAGGTGGGTGCCGGGCCGGGGGCGGGCGGGCCGGGGGGAGCGCGGCCGGGCGTGTGCGCGGCCCCGCGGGGCGCCGGCGGGACGTCCCGCGGGGCGGCGGAGGCTGCTGCCCTCCCCGCGGGGCACCGCGGCGTGGGCTTCGCTCCGCGCTTGCGGCCGGCGGTTGCGGTGGTGCCCCCGCCCGATGTAAAGATGGGAGCGAGGGGAGGCTCGGCCTGGGATGTCCTCGGAACGCTCCGGGCGGCCGCGGGAGGGGCCGGGGACTTCTCGGGGGCCGCCGCGGGGGCGCGGACCGGCTGTCCGGCAGCTGCCGCACCGACGGGCCCTGAGGTATACGAAGCTAGACGGGGCTCCCGGAGTTAAGGACCACGAAGTGCCTCGAAAGCGCTTTGGTTCTGCGTGCCGGCCCCTCCCGGGTGCCTGTCAGGTGCAGGCAGGAGCTGCCTCCCGCTCTCCCGCTGCCTGCGGGGACAAGTCGCTGCTACCCGGGCACCCGGCCGGGCTGGTGCCCGCCGCTCTCGCCTCAGCCCCGAGTTTTCCCCTCCGGAGGCTCCCGGGGCGCTGCGTGTGCGGGGACAGCCCCGCACCGCCCTCCCGGCAGCCAGGACGGAGCGGGGTGTTGAAGCTGAAGTTTCCCCTCCCGAGGGAACGTGATTCCATTTCTATGTATGAGGTGTGTGGCTCACCGAAGGAGAGTGCTGCAGTGTTTGCATTTATGTGTTCTGAAACTGCGATCGGCTGCCCGATCTTGCGCCCTTCAGAATCAATGGTGAGGGCTTGATTGACTCGAGAGGGGACAAGATCGATTCCCCCCCCGCAGTGTTTTGTGTTATTATATAATTCGATATGATAAAATTTACTCTAGGACCTCTTTAGGAGACTTCGGCACGGAGATTTCTCAGAGGGCTGTGAACCACATCTTATTATTTATAAAGTTGTATATATAGTGGATATATTTAATTGTCTTCGATCTGTCATGAAATCTGCTTGAGCTGGAGTTTACCACGCAGGCTTTTGATTTGGGAAGGGATTCCTTGTGAAGTTGTATCCCTATAGTAAATGTTTAAATTAATTAATTTCCTTTTTTTTTTGTTTGTTTGCTCTTTTTCTTTTGCCCCCTGAGAAAAATGCCTAGACCTGTACCAGCGTTCTGAAGTTCTGCCTACAGGAAATGATGGCAAATGCCATACATTGTTCCATAAAATTCAATTTGGGAGTCTGAAGTGAAATATGCTTGGCAGTATTTCTGTAAGGGTAGAGAGTCCCTTTATTACTGAGCTGTAGACCACAATGATGTTCGGGTATTTAATAAGGATTTGTCCAATTTAAAGAAGTTTAAAAAAAAGGCAATGGGATTTTGCCCTCTGTGTTTTAGCGTATTTGTTTTTCAACCCATCTTCGGGTTGTCACTTTGTCATAGCAGGCAGCTCCTGTCATCTTGAGTTTCAGCATTGCAAAAAGGGAAGTTTGCATTCAGTAGGTGGCTAAAATATGGTATCCTGATGGTCTGGCTTGATGTCCAGATAGTAAGTAGTCTGTTACAGGAGGTAGGGTCTGCATGGAAGGCTTATTGCACCTGCGGGGTTCGTGTTGGGGAGATGGGGTCTTGCAGTCTGACCAAGCTTTTGTGACCATCCAGCAAGAAGGCAATTTCTGGTTTTCGTTTCTTTCAGTCCTAGTTGAGTTAGGGTATTATGGGGTGGTGTGTATGTAAGGAGATGCTTGATGGGGAAAGTTACTTGAGAGTAATTTTACGTCTTAACTCAAAAGTTGGATTTTCATTATTATACCATAAATTGGCAGGTTTTGTACGACTTACTTCCGTAGCCAACATTTCAGATACCACATTGTAAATAAAAACACATCATGTTCTATCGGTTTCTGACTTTGAACTGGACTTCAGTGAGCATCTGAATTTCTCTGTGTGGGCTGTTACCGGTCTGAATTTCATAGAAAGCAAAGTTGTATGTGTCCTGAAATTCACACTTTGACTTTTGTAGTTAACAACTGCTACTCTTTTTTTTCCCCCCATAGGGGTGATTCTGGGGCAGTGGGTCTGCTGGGGCACAGTGGGTCTGTGAAACTGTTTGCTTGGCCTTTTGACTGACCGCGCAATTTTATCTTGGAAATCAATGCAGTGTGCTTGATCCTTACAAGGTTCATTACAGTGAAAGAAAGTCTGAACTAATCTGCTTTTAAAAAAAGCAGCAGGGGAGAATAATCCTCCTTGGAGCTGCTGATACAGCTGATCGCTGAGCTATCCTGGAGACAAGAGTGCAGCACCTCTCTCTGTACTAAACAATAGATGGTACAAACCAGCCTAGAGTTTGGCTTTTTGAGGCTGATATGGAGGAGCAGAATTGCATCCCTTTCGGTCTTACATTGGTCTTTGACAGCTTTGCTCCCTTGGAGAGAGCTGAAGTGATTCCTTATGATATATACTTTTTTTTTTTTTTAATTTCAGAAATTGCTGTAGATTTGCTGCCTGGGGCTTAAATGCAAATTACACTATTTTACTAATTAATACCTTTAATTTCAGGTAATGCAGCATATAAAGTGGGGCATACCATTATGGGCTTTTTTTTTTGTTAGGAAGGAAAACGCTAAGAGTGAAATGTAATGGCAGGGAGCCAAGGTCACATCTATCACACTTCAGTCTTGCCCAGACCCTCTGACCGATATGTTAGAATCACATCAGGGATCTGTTTCTCTGAGAATTTTAATTAACCTTAGAAGACAGAGCAGGGCCGGCTCTTGTCTTGCTATTGCGCCTGTGTTTTGCTTCTACAACTTATACTTTGGGGAAGCTGTCTTTGCATAGACAGTATTTTCTAAAAAGAATGAATGATGTCTATCACTTTGGCAAAACACTGAGGGTTTTGTATTTCTTTATCTGGTCTTTGGTCCTTCTTTCAGTTTGTTGCAGACCCAGTCTATCCAGAGTGCTGAAACCCAGCGTGAGAGGGGCTGGGCTGGCTGTGAACCGGCACTGGGGCTGCTCCTGAAGTTGTCCAAGACAGTTCTTCATAAACACATCTGAAGTGTTGTAGGCATTTGTTGTTCTGCATGAGAGATCTGGAAGTGGTTTTTGTTTACTAACAGATGCTTGAAAAATATTTGGGATGCAATTGATATATAGTAGCATTTGGCCTTCGATAAACCAGTTAAGTCTCCCGGTGCCTTTATTTCAGCCTGAGAAAAAAATAGTTGTCTGTTTATAACTGGTACAGTGTGTTTTGGAATGTTCCCCTTAAAGATGCTGTGTAAACGCAGGGTATCGTGTTAGACGTTATGAAAAGGTCTTGCTGCTGAAAGAGCACACTGGAAGAGTGAGAGAAAAGAAATCCAGCAATTGTTAGAGTGCCCCCCCCCCATGCCCCCTGGGAATAAAGCAGGAGCCTAAGAGTGGTTTATAATGGTAGGCACATTACACAGAAGGTTATAATTTATTGGCTCCTCCGTTTCCATTACCACTGTAGGATCACTTGGGGAATTCAGGTTCTGTCAAAGTAAATGGCTCCCTTAGACTGTAGAGGCATTATGGTAAATCTGCTGCCTTCACTGAGTGCGGGGTTTGGGTTTTGTTGGCTTTTTTTTTTTTTTTAAACAATTACTGCAGTTCATCACTTAGAATTTTTTTCAGGACTCCTCAAGATCTAATAGCCAGCTAAATGTATGCAAGTTTAGTAATTTCCTCCCAAACCAGGCGTCTCCCACTCCAGGTGCAGGGTTTATTGCTTCTTTGCTTGCGATACAAACTGAGAACAACATTTGCATGAAAAAGAAACAACCTAGAAAAACAAAACATGTCTCTTGGTTTCCCCCGAAGGAAGAAAACATGGCCGGAGTGACGGATAGGCACGTGGGCGGGGGGATGCAAAGGGGTAAAGATGGGCACATGAGGAAAATGATGTGTCAGCGTGCTCGAGTGAAGTGGTGGATGGGCTGCACTCCCCCCGTGTTGTGCTGGGTGTATCACCCGTGTGTCAGCGTCACAGAGCTGTTTCACCATGGCGGGTGGGAGGCCCGGGGAAAGGTTACTAACCTTGGCTTCACAGGAGTGTTGCAAGCAGAGGGAGCAGCGCTCGTTTGCTGTCTGAGCTTTTCACTGGCTCTGTTTGTAGACATCCTCCCAAAAAAGACATTGAGTTGTTAATTTTTATTATAGAATCATAGAATGGCATGGGTTGGAAGGGACCCCAAGGATCATAGAGCTCCAACCCCCCTGCCACAGGCAAGGCCACCAACCTCCAGGCCTGGATCTACACAAGGTTGCCCAGGGCCCCATCCAACCTGGCCTTGAACACCTCCAGGGATGGGGAGGGCATCCACCACCTCTCTGGGCAGCCTGTTCCAGCACCTCACCACACTCTCTCTAAAAACCTTCCCCCTAATATCTAATCTAAACCTTCCCTCCTTTAGCTTCAGTTCATTCCCCCTTGTCCTGCCATTGTCTGCCCTTTTAAAAGTTGAATCCCCTCCTGTTTGTATGTTCCCTTCAGGTACTGGAAGGCTGCAATGAGGTCCCCCTGCAGCCTTCTCTTCTCCAGGCTGAAAAAGCCCAGCTCCCTCAGCCTCTCTTCGTAGGGGAGGACTCTTTATCAAGAGTCTTACCTCACCCTATGTATGTCACAGACAGTTGAACAGGGAGTAGACCTTGAGGTGATTTTCTGCAGCCACATTTCCTTCTGGGATACATTGTCTGTCAGGTGAAGATCCCACCCTGGGTTACGCCAGTGGCAGCGGATGGGGTCTGGTGTTTACATACATTTGCTAGGAGCAGTGGTTGGTTGTGTAGGGGATGCGCTTTGTTTTGGGCAGAGGAGACTCTTCAGTGTGTTTTTTTAATGATCAGATGTGCATAGTGAGGAGTGCCATCCTTGTCAGTAGGGCACAGTATGCACAGACGCAGGGACTTAACCCTACTTTTGTTCTTTCTCTCCGATTTATCTGCTTCTGATACTGTAGTTTGGCTGGCCTGTGCCTGAACTTTGTCATAAAGCCATCCAAATAGGACTGATACCCCATGTGTCAAAGTCTCTGATCTTGATTTTTTTGGGTCTGACAGATGGCTAAAATTTGCATTTCAACGCAAGAGATTAGCAATCGCACTAAAGGGTATTGTGAAAAATATAGCCAATAGTATTTAAAATCCCAATAATTAAAGCTGTCCTCACAGAAATGAGTGAGTGTGGGAGAGGAGAATGCTGAAGGGCTGTCAGAAAAATTCACCATTCACTGAGTTCTTAGGCCTTTCAGAAAAGCCACCATTTGCAGATGTCATATCCATTATGTTTTCTAAAACATCAGCATTTTTATCCATCTTTGGATGACGCTGTCAAGTTTTACTTACAAGCTAGAAGAATGCAGGATGGGCCTGACATGACCAAAGGGTGCCAATGTTGACAGCGGCTTCTCCTCCTGGACTGGGATGACCAGCAGTACTTCAGTAAGACCTAGAAGAGTTGTGGGGCCACGAAGGAAGCTCTGTCACTAGCTCCAGACCCTCCCTGGTGGTTTGTGTCAAGTGTAGTATGCCTCTGTGGGAATCCTCTTGTTGTCAAAGGCGAATGCTGCTTTTAATCCACGCACATCACCCCTCCGCATGATTCATGATGAACACCAGTAACGCGGAGTGTTTGAGTGTTTGGTAGCTGGGTACTCAAAGGGAAAATGGATGGACTTTCAAGAGTCTTAGCCCTGAAATCCTGTGCTCATTTTAATTTTGGCAATTTCTGCCCACCTCCCCTAAACATCCGCTCTTTGGGGAGACGGCACCATTGTGGTTTTAAGACTGAACTTGCATGGAGAGTGTGGTCCTGTGTGGGATGTGGCCATTGACCTGCGATGAGCTGCATGAACTTTCTGAGCTCCACATTTCCTGGCTGAAAAGCTGCCCCAAGCACTCCTCTCCCCTCATGGGCTTTGCAATCTCCAGAGGTCACCTGCCCTACAAACACAGAGTTATTACTGGAGAGGCTGCTGTTTGGGGAGATTAAATGTGTACAGCAGAGCTACGACAGCTATTTTCTGCTGTGGAATGAGGTTTCAGCAGAGATGCTGCACTTGGTTTGTGGGGAACGTGGGTGCGGAGATGCAGTGATGAGGTCTGTGTATAGGCTGTAACAGTACTCTGTATTCCTTGTTTCTAATCTTATCAGTTCATGTTCAGGCAGACTCCTGGTGCTGGCCGGGTGCCCATCAGGTCAGAGCGGCTGCCGGCGCTGGCTGCTAATGCCGTGTGTGCCTGTGCTTGCAGGTCAGGGGAAGGCTACGCGTGCTCTCTCTAGGCAGAGCCCTGTCCGTGCGGTCAATAAGCTGCCACAAAAAATGCTATGACAAAAATTTATTCATGCTGTGGACGATGTTATGCTCTGGGAAGGCCTTTTCTTACAGTCTAGAGTTATTTTTGTTTGCTGTCTTACAATTTGAGGTTAATAATCCCATTGCAGTTTCAATTTGAAAAGTCTGTCTGGGTACTCCGTGAGTTTTACACGATTGTATTTAGAACATCCCCCCCCTAATTTCACCGTTCTGTTCAAAATTTCATGCTGTCTCTGCTAAGAAGCACAGCCAAAATTTCAGGTAAAAACCCATAATTCCCTCTTGCATTCCAGTAGCCCACCTGTAATATCTGCAACTGTGGGGCAACACTTTCTTTTGAAGTTGTAAGCTTCTTTCTTAGAAGCCTTTCTTTAAGCTTCAGGGGGACAGTTATAACTAACATTTCACTCTGGTTAATGTCTTTAAGCATTGCAGCATTGTAATTGCTGACCTCTACTGCACTGGATTCAGTCAGTTTTCAGGGACTTGGTGACTTCTGCGGACCGAAACTGTTTGGGATGCAGGTGGTTTCAGCTTCCCAGCACTCACTCATCACATATCAAGCTGAATTTTTGCAAGTGTTTTCAATGCGGTCTTGTTAAAATCTGATATTTTACAACAGGTTTTCCCATTCTGGGGTAAGCTGTCATGGGAAGAACCCAAGATTAGTTCTAATAGGACATGAGAGCCTGGACAAAGATAAACTACAGGATTTGAGAAAGCTGCATGACCTTGGCCTTGCCCCAGCTCCCACAGCAGCTGTGCTTCTGCAGCTGGGTGGGAGCAATGGGGAGAAGCAGTGCCAGCTGAAAGCTGCCTATTTGTCCCTAGTCTTGTACCAAACCAAACTGGTCCCAGTAACAGAAGCCTCTTGCGTGGAGCAGACTGGTACTATGGCTGGGAAGTTACTGGCCTGACATAGTATTTATTTAGCATAGTAATGCTAAAGAAAAAGTGTGTGGGGGGAAACAACAACCAAACAAAAAAAGAGAGTGAAAAAAAACCTCAGAAAAATTTCTTCCCTGTGCCTTGTGCAGATGGGCCTGGGAACAGGTTCTCCCCATTCACCAGCCCCAGATCCTCTTTCTTCTGCCAGTTTGGATTCCTCTGACAGCTTGAGCCGTGCCTTTTCCTGACAGTTCGGGGCGGCGAGGGGGTTGCTGATGTGCTAGTTTTATTTGCTTGGCTCAGTTACCAGAGTAATGTTAAACTCGTTACCTCCTCTTTGCGGGAAGTTTTGCTTATGTTGCTAAGGCATTGCTGAAAAACCTTCAAAATTGTTTAAATAGCTATAAAAAAACCTCTGCTGTGTGTGCCCAATAATTAAATCTAATTGTCCTTGTATGTAATTTCAACGTTTTTATTCAGTTAAAAAGGACAAACATTAATTTAACGATACATGTACATGAGATGCCTCTCAGTTCAGGGGAAGGACAGAAGGAGGGAATATTACTTTTGGTATTAAAAAGGCATTTTGTTTTCAAAAGTAGAGAGAAAAATGTAAAACATCTGGAATTAAGAGCACTTTCTGCCCAGTCTTTTAAGCACAGCTTCCATTGGTTCCCCAGAGCTTGCTGCATGCTGGTCTCCGTTAGCCAGGATCACCTCTGAATTCAGGCGATGGGACTGATGGGGCTGTAGCCCTTCTCTGCTTCCCCAGGGAAGGCCTGGTATCTGGCACCAGGCTCACCCCTCTGCATCTGTAGGCCAGCTTTCGAGGGGTTAAATAGCCAAACCCACGGTTGGGTTTGTCTCGTAACTGGTTTCTGGCACTTTCAAAGCATGGGTTGGCCCCGGCTGGAGTTTGGCTTCTTGTCCAGTCGGAGTGGTTGGGATTTTTGGTGCGACTGATCCAGTCTGTTTGCGTGTGGTTGACCCGAGGGCAGAGGTTTCTGAAGGACACGCGTCCTCATGGACACCGTAAGGCTGCTTCTGCAAGCAGGGCTCTATCTTGTCCCGTTCGGGAAACTGGAAGGCCCCGCAGCTGGGTGCCAGGAGAGGGAAGGCTGTGGGATTCACTAATTAAAAAAAGAGAGAGAGATGGGGAATGTTTTCTTTCACCATGGTGATCGTGTAACATAACTTGACTCAGGGATGCCGAGGAATTTTCGTCTGCTTGCGAGGGCCTCGGGACAAAGGTGCAGAGCCCTTTTCCTGCTCCGCGGCGTTCGGCCGCGTTTCGTTTTGAAGACACCCTGAGGATCTGTGTTAGTGAGGAACTTGTCCCTGGTGTTGGCTGTCAGCTGGAATATGATTTATTGGCGAGCAAAACCAAGGCTGTATATGGTTAAGGAGTGCCTTTCTGTGCACAAAAATGGTGTTTATGAGAAGAGGTTGCTTCTTAGTTGATGCATAGAGTGTCTTTGTGCTGCTACAGCAACAGGCAGGAGAGTCTGATTGTTCAGGCGAGTTAGCATTAACTTTTTTTCCAAGTTTTTTTTAAAGATGGGATCCAAACCAGTATGAATCGGCCGTTGCTAATTTTAGAATGGTCTGCTTGCATGAGATAACAAATCCCAGTTTTAGTTAAAAGAGAAAATATTTTAACAGAAGGCTGGCAAGATCGTTATCAAAATGCTAATGATCATTTCTCCTACAGTCTCGGTTATTTTCAGAGGAAGGACCAGAATAGACACATCATCTGAATAATATTGATTTTAATATGTATTACTGTCTCATTAAGCAGTTAAAGTCTTTCCCCTTCTGGACAAAGGTTCATTAATCGCTGCAGTTGATGTATCATTAAAGTGGGTTTAGCTGCAAGATGGGTAGAGGGAGAGACGAGATCTGAAGCGCTGATTGTGCTGTTAGGATGGGCTGCGGGTGCAGATACTATGGCCTTAATCAAAAAGCAAGGGAGGGTGCTGTGCTTGGTGTGCTGCTGCCTGATTGCCTCCCAAGTGACAGCCAGGTCAGCCAAGTACAGGCGCTATTGTATTTACCCTGCTAAATGATCGTTTCGGTAAATATTATTGAGCATGTTTATTTGCAGATTAATTTCAGGCTAATTCCAATCAAAAACTCCTCAGTGAGTTACTATAAAAAAAGACGTGGGTTTATCAATTTATTTTTTAATTTCTAACCTCATTTTGGAGCCCTTTTTAACAGGCTGCCTTTTTATTGGCTGCCTTATTACATGTTTTGAAATGCTTGCATTGCATGGCAGCTTGACTCAGGTTTGCTATATTGTCATCCTTATGAGCAAATCAATACGTTTTCATTTCCAGTGATAGTAATAATTTATGAATTTTTAATTATTTGAACCCAGTAAAGTAAAAGGAAGATTTTGTTTCGATTGATTGCGTTTTGATAGACTTCATTTAACATTTGTTTTTCTGTGAATAAGACACACACATATAAATGAGTGCATGTGTGTGTGTGTGAGATAGATATATCTCTTTATGTATCTCCCTGAACATACAGGTTTTTTACAGAAAAGCCTGTTCCATGCATTCTTCTGGAGTCCTTGTCCAGCTCAGTGAATCATGCACTCCTGTTGCTGTGCGATGGGCATGGATGTCATGTTGTGTCATGGCGCGGTGGCCGGTCCTGCTGCATCTCTGGATGTGTGCCCACTGTGACCGCCCTGGTGTTGGAGTATGCCTGCTTGAGGGATGATAGGTGTGCACGTAGGCAGCCTCTTCTTGCACCCCAAAATAAATGCTTGTTGTGTGAGGGAGGAGGGATGTCCAGTAAGGGGAGCAGCAAGGAGTTGGCTGGAGGGGCGGCAGGGGAATGGGTACCAGCTGCCTGTCCCTTGAGGATGGTGAGGCCTGTCGTGACGGGCTCTTCTGGTCCTCGCTGCTGAGCTTCCCTGTGGTTTTGTGCTAAAATGTCGTGAGATAAGGGACGGAAATAGCACAGGCTTTCCTGGCAGAAGCGTGAGCTGCAGCACGTCGAGTGGGCAGGATTCATCAGCGCTGGGACTGCTGCTCCTCAGCAGCTCTGCACAGGGAGGGTGCAGCGCCGCAGAAGAGGCAGGCGTGTTCAGTCCAGAGCATCTTGTGTTGCAGCCAAGAGTTTTCGTGTGAAGAGCCTTGTTCTTTCACATACTTCCTTTCTAAAACAAATCATAAAAAAAGCCCTTGGAGAATACAGTCATACATACACGTCATAAAATACAGTAAAATAATAGTTGACAGCCATGAGATGAATTTCTTTTTGCTTATTCTCTTCTGCTGTGTAGGTAATCGTGGTGTTAGATCATAGTGGAAAACATCTGATTATTTATATTTCACAGTCACTCAGCAGTGTAAAATCCAAACCGATCATACCTTTTTAATAATCAGTACCTTATTTTATAAAAGGGAAGTATGGTACTTCTGATCTGTGTTGCAGAAAGGATACTTTGCTTTTCCCTTGCTTTGGTTTTTATCTGTTCTTTTGATAAACACAGGACTTCCTTTTATATGCGGTCGACCTCACTTTTATCTGAGTATGTATTTTCATGGTGGGGCTATCACTGCAGTTGTTACTGTTAAAAAAAAAATTAGCATACTTTAAAGAAGGGGCTGTGCAGGTTTCAGCATCTGTAATAATATTGTTCAGCCAGGGAGAGATCATTTTGTGCTTTTAACAAAGAAAAACTCATCAGCCAGGGTTCAGTGGCCATCTCCCACTCCTCCCAGGCCTTGAAAACAAGGAAGCAAGTAGCTAAGGGGAAGGTCAGTGTCTTCCTCCCTTTGTCTTGCCAGGAGCACACTGAAAGAGACGCAGAGGTGTAGACAGCCATACATACAGCTTTTGCTTTCCAGTTTCTCTGCTTCCAGTGTTTGTTTCATATGGATTTTATATAGCTGAAACCTCGGTTGCTAAGAACTGGGTCTGCCTATCCTTTTTTTTTAAATACAAAATATTGTATCGTATATGCTGCCTTCTGCAGTGTCTGGCACAGAGAAGATGAACCCTGTCTACCCCCGAACATGAGTGGGAAATGGGTTTGGTCCATCTAATCACCATGGTCTTCTAGGGACCAGGGTGGAGGGGAGTTTGTGATGCTCTTTCATGCATCTCCTCTGCCAAGTGTTTTGCCCACCTTGAAAATGTTACTAAAAATAGGAACTCCAGAAGCAAACTGCTGTGTTAGTAGTGATAACAGATGATCCAGGAAAGGATCTGTGTCATCATCCCCATACTGCAGCATTCTGCTGCTGGCTGAAGACATGCAGAAGGCAAGAGTGGACGGGAACAGCCTGTCCAAGGGGTGGGCTACACATCTTCTGTCCCCCTTCTTTCTCCACATGCATCCTCAGTCTCCAGCAGGCCAGGGCAGCTGCCAGTGTCAGGAGGAGAGGAGCAGGCACGGGTGGTTGTTGGATTGTTAACCTCCCAAATGAACACACATTTGAGTCCTTTTTAGCCTATACTGCAGAGCCAGCCTGGCTTTCAGGCAGGGCATTGTCACTCCTCTCTCCGCAGTAGGCACAAAGAGGGACCGGGGGGACACCAGGAAGATGAGCTCCTTCCCAGAGAGGGACCCAGAAGATGAGCTCCTTCCATGTGGATGATGAAATGCTTCACGAGTCACTGGTGATGCTAGTGGTCGGGGACCTTTGGGAGAGGGGTGTGCTTGGCGGTAGCTGATGACGGGATGACTGTACCAGGTTTAGTCATTCTGAAAGGCAGCACGGCGCCACGCAGAAGATGAGAGGGGATCATTTTGGATGTTTGGTTTCCTGTGGGAGTAAGGCTCGTGCGATAGCTTAATCTTAAAAATATGAAGGGAGTGTTTATGGAGAATGTGCCCTGACAGCGTTGTAGGCTGCAGTTCATGAGTGTAGTCAATAATAAAACTAATCAGAGCATGTTCTCCCCTCTCCAAGCTTGGGAACTGCTGTCACACCAGGGGCACATCTGACTGTTCCTGATGAGCATCTCCCTCATTGCTACAGCTGAAATGGAGTTGGTGGGCTTGTGCTGTGACACATTTGTCATTGAATTAAAACTCCCTAGAGTCACCTTGCTTTGACTGCTCTTTATGTGGGCCACCACTTGCTTAGGAAACAGTGGTAGTGGCAGCTGTCTTCTGCCTGTGGGCACAGGATTAAGGATCAGGTGGTAACATTCATGCAGTGCTGGGCAGTTGCTGCACCAGGACACTGCCCTTTCCCTACTTAATTAAACTTGAGCATGAATTCCTCTGGTTATCAAATTAGTTTATCCAGTTTATGCTGAAAGTGGGATTTTGCTAGCATCAGTCCATTGTCTTGTCCTTTTCATTTAATCCTCTCCATAGCTATCAGAGGGAAACTTCTTGTTGGTACCGGGTTGGAGTTACAAGAGTCTGAGCTCATGCTTACAATGAGAGATTGTGGGAAATGAGATAGACTTGAGGTTCCTCAGCTGCTCTGATGCTTTCAATGAACATGTACTTCCTTGATGAGTCAACCCATGACTTAAAGGTTTCGGATAGTGATGTCGACTCCCCAAATCAGTGATTCCTTTCCAATACTGGTGAAATAAATAGCAGCCGAACACAGAGGGAGCAAAGATTGTGGTTGCCCTGAAGCTGTCTTCTTAGCCCATAAACCCAAAGCAATTGGCAGTGAGCAGATAAAGAAGAGAGTGAATCTCAGGCAAGATGGCAAAAGCTACGTATTTTTATTGTTGGGGTTTTTTTCCCCTCTGAAGAGCTTGCTTGTCTGATGAAGTACATTAAAAGATGCCTCTATAGCAATATTCCACTTTCTGAAGTTGTGTAGCTGCAGAGCCAAGAAAGTATGGGGAGAGCCTGACCTTCATAGTGTTCAATATCCTATCTGTTTAGTAGCTTTGTCTGACTGAACTTCAAGTAAACACTGTTTTGGTTTTTGTAGCTCTTTTTTCCCAGCAATTAATGAAGGAAAGTGAGTAATCTGCTACTTGGCAGTGCTGCTAGGCACGTGGTAGGAGAGCAAAAGTCTCTCTCTGTAGTAGAATGAATTGATTTCTTTTTTTTACTTCTACCTCCTCTTCCCCTTCAATCCCTGTAGCTCCAAGGGACTACAGTTTTCAAAGCTAAGAGTGAAAGAGTCGTGATGCCCAAGCTGTTCCTAGGGGCACGTGAGAGCCTCGAAGGCCTCTTTGGGACTGTGACTCAGTTTTGGTGGGAGGTGTGAAAAATCACTACTGTAGTAAGTAGCAGTATCGTAGCACCTCAGCAGAGCCGATTTTGAGAGTGTTGCTGGAGGGAAATAGGCTGCTTCCTAGGAAGAAAAACTTGGGGAACGCTGTTCAAATAGCTTTGCTTCATTGACCTGTTGCAAATACAGTTCAGCATAATGGTTGGCACTGATGGAGTTGCTGTATTACTTTGCTTTAGGCCTTTCAGGTGTTACTATTTTCTGCTCTGCATGCCATGAATAGATTTGACTTTTCCCTCTTATTTCATCTATTTACTTTCTTTGTACATGCAAGAAGCGAAAGGAAGGGATTTTACCAATGATCAAGGTCTCTCATGGACGCTGTGCCCCTGCTGCTGTGCTCCTGTGCGTTCAGACTGAGGAGGGGTTTTATTAGTTCTCCCTTGGGCTCTGGGGAAGCATGTTGTATTTTCACTTGGACTTGATTGGAGGTCACAGCTGAGGAAGCCCCCACAGCCCAGCTTACCTGCTCTGCATCCCTGTGAGGTCCCATTTGTCAGTGCCCCTTGCTGCTCACAGCCACCTGGGCAGCAGCAAGGTCTGCCAGGTCTATTGCCATCACCCCTACCACCCCTTAACATTGTTCCCCTGCCCCATCACCATCATCCCTTGTTTCCAGGAGGCCCACAACATGGGGTGGCAGATTGGCAATGGCACAGTGCTGTTTGGTTGCTCAGATATTCCCTACCCATTTGTACATGAGTGGTGCCATTCAAAATACTTGAGAGAAAGGATGCCATCCAGAGAGACCTTGTCAGGCTTGAGTGGCCCCATGCAGACTTCATCAAGTTCAACAAGGCCAAGTCCAGGGTCCTGCACCTGTGTTGGGGCAGTCCCCACTATCAGTAGAGGCAGGGGCATGAAAGGATTGAGAGCAGGACTTGGGGGTACCAGTGGATAAAAAATCGGGCAAGAGCTGGCAAAGTGGATTTGCAGCCCAGAAAGCCAGTTGTATCCCAGGATGCATGAAAAGCAGCATGACCAGCAGGTCAAGGAAGGTGATTCTGCCCCTCTGCTCTGCTCTGGTAAGACCCTACCTTGAGTACTGCGTCTCGCTCTGGGGTCCTCAGTACAAGCAGGACATGGACCTGTTAGAGCAGGTCCAGAGGAGGGCCACAAAAATGGTCAGAGGGGTGAAGACTGCTCATACGGAGAAAAGCTGAGGTAGTTGTTTAGCCTAGAGAAAGCTCTGGGGAGATCACATTGAAGCCTTCCAGCACATACAGAGACCTTAGGAGAATGGTGGATAGAGACTTCTTACCAGGGCCTGTAATGAGAGGACAAGAGGTAACAGTTTTAACTGGAAAGAGGGTAGATCTAGATTAGATATAGGGAAGAAATTGGTTACAGTGAAGGTTGTGAGGCCCTGGCACAGGCTGCCCAGAGAAGCTGTGGCTGCCCCCTCCCTGGTAGTGCTCCAGGCCAGGTAGGATGGGGCTTTGGGCAACCTGGGCTAGTGGAGGGTGTCCCTGCCCATGGCAGGGGGTTGGAACTAGATGGGCTTTGGAGTCCCTTCCAACCCAAACCCATCTGTGGTTCTGTGTCTGTGACCAGGGAATGGGCACAGAAAACACAATGTGGCAGACAGTGAAAAGTAAACACTATAAAACGCATGTTTATGTGTTTTGAGAGTTCACAGTGGTTCAGATCTCTATTGTTTATTCCTCAAACATCTTGATGCAGTGAAGATGCTATAAGGAAAATTACATTTTCATGGTGAAGGTTTTCTTTGGGTATAAATGCTTCCAAATTAAATACAGAACTGAATAAATACGGAGTTATTCTCTTCTATTTCATCACAGCTTTGCTGGATTTCCAGAAAGGTTTATAGTGGAAAAATTGCTTGACACCTGTAGCAGGTATAGTCTCATCCTTAATGGGTGGTTTAAATCTCCCAATAGGCATATTCTGTTTCTGAACAATAATAGTAAATGCTTGACCTTGTTTCAGTTTCCAGTTCTTTAATAAATAGAGCTACCTTTAGTTAATGGTTCTTAACTCCACAGAAAATGTTATAGAAAACAGTAAACATCAGTGCTACCTTTGTAGATGAGAAGCTAAAGCAGGTCCAGAGTGACCCAGTGCCAGCGTTGCAGAGCCAGGGAGCGATCGCAGGCCTCCGGACTCCAGCGCCGTGCTGTTGTGGCATTTGATGCGCTCAAGCTCTTGTCAACATCCTTGTGTTTGGAAGGAGCACGACAGACATTTCACACCAGATTTTGTTCTGGTTAAAGAGCTTTGATGAGTTTCACCTCCTTTACTGTGTGCTAAAGCTCTGCTTGGCCTATATCCAAGTTTAGTTTCTTTAGTTACTGAAATTGTTTTCCTTTTCTATTTCCTAGTATTAAATTGCTGTAAAATTAACTGGAAAACTACTATTATGTACCCTGTTTCTTTCTTTTGTCTTCACATTCTGAGTCTTTTTTGTTTGCATGTGTTTATTTTTCCTTTGCTTATTTTTTCTTTTGTTGCGTCTATGAAGATTTTGTTCTCAATTTTCACGTCATTTGACATAGGAGAGAAGCCAAATAAAATATTTCACATTTCTGTTTCAAGTTAAAAACCAGGTTCTATGCTGAACAATAACTGTATTACAGGGAAGCCTGATGTGCCCTCGGTGCCATTACGGCATGTTGAATAAAAGGTAATTTAATGGAAACAGCGCAGTATTTGAAAGTTCACTGCATGAAAATTGGATTTTTGCCTTTTATTATTTACATTGCACCTTATTCATATTTAAGGCCACAGGGATTATCATCCTCCTTAATGGCTTTATTTAATAAAGACTTTGCATTTCACAGTATAGGACGTAATGCAGGCTTCAATCTGTTATCAGGATTTCAATTAACTAGCTTTGCTTTCAGTTGCCCCATAAATCCTATAAATAGATCTAAATAATTCATTTGCTTTCACTGGGCAGTAGTGGCTACTTTTAAATACAGATGCTATATACTTATATATACTTATCTGCTAAATGATACAGCCGTTGCTCATAATTTGCTCTTATTTTTGATTTTTTGAAAGATGACGTGTCTTTCAAGGTGTCTGGCTAGAGCAGGGTCAGTCTGCCAAGGTAAAAGACCTCCTGGAGGGACTGCTGTTATGACTGAGGACCATTGCAGCTATGGATTCAAGTGCACCTTGAATTTTGTGAAGGGAGGTTTGGGACATATTCCCTAACTGGGGTCTGAATCCTTTGATGGTGGTTATGGATATTGTGGATATGGTGAGGCTGGATGTAGTTGATTCCAGGGTAGAGGAGTGATAATAAATGTAGGAGACAGGATGAAATCCTGTTGCTCTTACTTTTGGGTTTTCCCTTCACCTATGCAGTATCACATACCCGTGGTAACTGTGGTCAAGGTTTTCTTTTGGAGTGAGAGTTAAATCTTCTTGCTGAGTGTGCAAAACAAATAATGATCTTAGCAGTTTTGCTGTCGCCTTTTGGGTACTGGGAGAGGCTGAGGTTGGATTTTAAGCGAGCCTGATAAACAGTCAGAGTTGCAAAGGTGTGCCTAAGCAGCACAAGGATAGGCCCTATCAATTTCTGAATTTCTAAGTTCTTGCCAAAGTTTCAATACCCTGAAAATAGGAAATAAGGCATCGGCCATGGGCCAGCAAGCTCTGGCGTCAAAACAGATAACGAACCGGCGCTAGTTCAATGGGAACCACGCGGTGTGAACACTCAGCCAGCCCAGCACCCACTACAAATGCCTCCCCTGCTCCAAAACAGAACAAAAAACCCAGCACCAGCGAGCTGCAGGCAGCAGCGCAGGCGTGCCGGCCCTTCGCCAGCGCAGATGAATGTGCTCAGTGATTCACCTAAGAGCAGCAGGGCAGCGTACAGCTTGGCAGCTGTGGAAAAGCGCTGTTGATCTGAGAGTCCTGGTCTTTTCCAAGTTCCTCCTGCTGGCTCGTGTCCCGAGGAGAGAAGATTTGAGACCTTCAGGGACCCGCCAAGTCCAGGCTGTCGCTCAGATTTAAAATGCTTAACTTGCAGTACGTAGAGCTTGAAAAATATTTTTCACCTATCAGTGGGTGATTAAGCGAGTGTACGAACTCAAAGGGAAACATAATATTTATTAAGCGTAGCTCACTTAGTCATTTTGGCATTTGATATGCAAAGATTATGCATTTTTCCCAGGAGTTATGTTAATAATTTCAACACGATAACTTTAATTTTAAAAAGCGCTTTGCTTTTCTTTGCTAAAGGGAGGGTTTATCCATGCATGTGTACAAGGAAAATTTTAATTAAGATTTTTGGTCTCCATTGTTTTCAGGAGTTTAAAATGTACTTTCTCCCCCGTGAGACAGAGACTGCTTATATTTACAAGACTCAAAGGGTTAATGTGTGAAAATGAACACATACAAGGTTCTGTTACTGACAGTTCCCTTGTGTTGGCAAATGAAAAAGATGAAGCACAGCCTCAATTTACTTCTCTCGCTCAACAGTACTTTATTTATGTTGTTAGAGGAATCATTCCATATCTGGAGAGGATGGAAAACATGGAAATCCTGGTACTGCCTCTGATGACCTTAATATAATTTTTTTAAAACCATTTCTACTCTGGCCCTGGTCCTTGTGGAAGGCTTGAAAGAGAAACCACTTTGTTTTTCTGAGGAAGATCTGAGGTCTTCAGATGTGATCCTTCTTTTTGGGGCCCACTGCAGCAGATAAAATATGGGGGAGTTCTCTTTACAGTTGCCTGATAGGGGAAACTGATGGTCTTGGATACATCCAGCATGGAAAAACAGGGCACGTTTAGTAGGTTCACAAATTATTGACCATTTGGTACATTTCGTTTATCCATGGTATAGGATATTATTGCAAGTATTAGAGAATTGATGAATAAACTGGGGGGGGGGGGGAGGGGGAAAGTAAGGTGGGTTTGTGTCAAAGCTCCATCTATTTCCTGTGGGCTCCTGCAAGTTTCCCTGAAAATTCATTTCTGTGAATTTGAATGGAAAAGGAGAAATCTTAAAAAACCCTCTCTTTTCTTTCCTCTAACAGATGTTGTTGTTTGTAGGACAGTTTTAGTCAAAATGTAACGTGGCTGTAAATAACTACTTGTCCAGAGTAAACTCCACCCATGGAGTTCTCAGTCCTTCAAAGAACCCAGAAGAAGGGACACCAAGGTAGTTTCTCTCCTCGAAACCTATGATTAAGGATGCTGCAATTATTTCTTGGGAGAAGTTCACTTGCGCCTGCACCGCCCTCTCCTGTTGAAATCCTCCCAGAAAAGGCAGGAGGGAATAAAATCCCTATGCTGCTCCAGCTTCCTGAGGTTTCCTTTGGTAGTGTTCTTGATGGGCTTGTCACCTGTCCCTCCGGAAAGGGTTAGGATTTGCCACCCAGAAGTTCTTTGCTGGACCGGTAGCCCTTAAATACCATGTATATCAGCAGTACGGGTCCAGAGGAGCCACGTGATTGGAAAGTGCTCATCTGCTAACCACTGGCTGGCAAAGCAGCTCCTGTACCAAGAAGGAAAGTAAACAAGGAAGAATATAAATATTCTGATCCGAAAGCAGTGTTTTTCTTTGAAGATTGATAGCAAGTGGCCAGTCTGTTAAGAAGGAAATGTTACTCTCACTTCAACTCACTGCCTCAGAGCGAAACCATTTTGTTTCATTTCAGTATAAAACATTGCTATTTTAACTTTAAAAATAACCAGTGTTTCTGATAGGAAATTGTTTATCTGCTAAGACAAACAAATTCATCTGTAGCTAATACAAGCGGCCTATTGCTCCTTCCGTACGAGGCACGCAAATCTCTCTCTTGGCTGTTTGTGACCAATCTGACTTTCTAATATTTGCCAGTGGAAAGGCCCTGGCTCATTTCTTTCTTCTGAATCATATGTTGATTGTCTCATTTCCTACTGCAGTGATTAAAGCCGAGCTGGATATACACAGACTATAACTTCTACACATGGCTTTGCTAAGCTGCGATGTCTATTATTACAATTTCTAAAATTATCTTCTACTATCGGCTTATTTAATGCCCTAAAGCCTTCTACATGAGTTAAGAATAAATGATAGGTGTATCCACATTCAATACTTCTTAGCAGGTGCATTTGTATGAAGGATCAGAAGGAGGAGGAGGTGATGTGCTTTGGGTTTTCAGCCCAGGCAGGTTGAGTCCCGGGGCACCAGAACTCCTGGATACATTGAGGAACGTGCACACTGGGTAGGATGGGAATAGATGGAAGAATCCTTAACAAGGAATTGGAAAGAAGTACTGAAAAAGCGTCAGAAAAGCACCTGCCTCCTGGGCTGCTTTAGAGGATCTGGGTCTGAATATGTAGAATTGTGTGTTAATGGTAGATCATAGAATCACAGACTGGTTGAGGTTGGCAGGGACCTCTGGAGGGCATCTGGTCCAAACCCTCTGCTCAAGAAGGGCTGCTGGTTGCCCAGGAATATGAACAGAAATACTGAATAACTCATCACTGCAATAGAGCTGTGCCAGGTCACAGCAATTAAAGCTTCAGAAATAGTAGGAGGTAAGAAAGAAAGACATGGTTTCAGAAGTAAGTAGTCCTTAAGAATAGTAGACCCATTGCTATTGCCTACTTAGGAGTTGCATCCCTCTTTGTTAATTTCTAACAGCTGTTTTTGCCTGGTTTCTTGATGGGGTGTGCTGTTTAATGTTTCTATCTGTGCTATCAGCAACTGGAAGCAGAGCTGGAAAGTGTGATCATCCCACTAGCCACTTCGCTGTGAGAGTCTTCCTTCAGACTTTGGAAATTGTCACCTGTCCTAAAAATTTATAGCTTGTCTTGGCTTTGGAGCTACCGTGAGTTAATCTGAAGTATTTATAGCTATTACCGTTGTTTGACAAACAGGTTCAGCCAAATAAGAGACCTCAGCAGAGCAGATTAATAGCAGGGAGCCCTTTATTTAACTTGGCAAGGCTCATCA
This sequence comes from Gallinula chloropus, assembly GCF_964237585.1. Lineage (NCBI taxonomy): Eukaryota > Metazoa > Chordata > Aves > Gruiformes > Rallidae > Gallinula > Gallinula chloropus. The sequence continues at coordinate 147,978,551 of NC_140085.1, forward strand.
TGAGCTATCAAAGAGAGCAGTCACTTTGTCAGTAGTATTGAATGGATGAATATGATAAACAAAGAGGTCATGAAGGCTTACAGCCTAGTTTCCTTCAGAAAAGAAGTAAGAAGGGCTTGCCAAGAAGCTTTAGGACTCAAATATAGGTTGTTTTATGTATTCAAAGCATATGGGGTTCATAACTATTGTTCCCTTCGGTATTGGTGAGTTTTCTCAAAAAGCAGGAAGGAAACAGGTCTTGAAGGAGCCCAGAAGTGACACGCAGCCCATCTGTTTTGCTGGACTGTTTCTCTAAATTAAATCCATTGCTTCCCAAGTAGGGTCGATAATAGGATGTTGAAAACAGAGTATTTCAGAAGCAGTTTTGAAAGTGGTTCCCAGTGGCCTATTACAGATGCAGGTATTCTGATGATAATTCCCCATTCCCAAGTGAGGTACTCACTCAAGGCCCCGATTCAGCTGAGGCTTTAAATGCATACTTGTGTTAATCTTGGTTACAGCAGTTTTGCCTGTGGTTAACTCCAGCAGCGTGTTCTCAATTAAACGGGTGTCTGATGTGTCCTCTGCAGAAATAAAGGGCTGGCTTGAGGTTAGAGATAATTTCCTCTGAGCAGCTACTGAACTCTATTTGGGCTGTACCTGTCTGCATCCATTTGGCATGAGGAGTCATGGGCTGTTGTGGCTTGTGTCCTCCTGTAAGGAATTGTTTAAGAAAATGGCTGATGTCTCCCACTTGATTAATTCAGAAGAGAGGCGCTGAAGGAGTTGGGAAGAAGCAGGACTATAAAATGTAATTTCAGGGTTATGGCTCTTTGTCAGCTATTGCAGGGAGGATGAGCATTACAAGTGTCACAAGTGTCTTAAATTATATATGGCCTACTGCCTGAAATATTCATTAGATGCGGAGATATGAAGTGAAAGTTCTGGTTGGAAGGTATAAAGGTTATTCTTAAATATCAACAAGGTGATTTCCCCTACCAGGTTCTCGAGCTAGCTGGCCTGCTGTGTTTACAGGGAAAGAAAAAGTCAGAGCTTCTCTTTCACCCATGCATCTTCTTCTCCTTGGTGAACTATCCCAACTTGGGCAGTGCAGCCTGCTGTAATAGAGCGTGTCCCTGCCCATGGCTGGAGGGGAGGTGGGGGATTGGAAGTAGATGGTCTTTAAGGTCCCTTCAGACCCAAACCAGCCTGTGGTTCTATGATCCTACAGTGAAACGGCAGTTGCAGTAGATGGGTCTTAAAGTCCAAAGTGCTGCAGATGTAGAAAAACTACTGGCTCCTGATGAACAGCCAGAGAGCGGAGGCAGTGATTTGTAGGGCAAGAGAAGTGTGCACAATTCAGAAGCAAGTATACTCTGGAGTTTGGGGTTCATAGAATCATAAAATGCATTAGGTCATCTAGTCCAGCCCCTCAACAGTAAGCACCTTTAATTGGATCAGGTTGCTCAGGGCCCCATCAAGCCTGACCTTGAATGTCTCCAGGGATGGAGCCTCCACCACTTCTCTGGGCAACCTGTGCCACTGTCTCACCACCCTCATGGTGAAGAACTTTTTCCTAATGTCTAATCTAAACCTACCCTGCTCCACTACCACTGCCCCTCGTCCCATTGTTACATGCACTTTCTTTCCAGGTTAAATGAATCCTGTGAGCCCTGCAGGACTGTTCAGCCCCGTAAAGCATATGGTTAGCAAATTCCAGTCTGAAACAAATGTAAAAATAGTGGAACTGGTTTTAGCACTGTGTTTTTTACTGTCTGCTCTTACATTAGGATTGTGTTAGAGATAGGAACGCTAAACTCTTACAGGTGGCAACAGGTGGAGGGTGATGAACAGGAGGATTGTTCTGGATATGCAGGGGAAAGGCAAGGTGCAGACGGTGGGACTGAAAGTGCCTGCTGTTTTAAAAGCATAACTCATTTAAGTACAGCCCGGCAGCAGTCCCCCCGAGGGCAGTCATCATTCATTTCTGCACACTTGAGGCTGTCACCAGCTTGGCACATGTCCTGGACCCAGCCCCTTACTGTGCTGCTATCAAGTGAGAGTGGTGAAAGGGGAGGAAAGCTGGTGTTATCTTGGTGAACCAAACATCTGCAGCAGCATCGTAGAACCCCAGTTCCAGGGAGTTCCCTTTACTGAATTTCATTTCTTATCTCCTTTGCAACCAGGGAATGACCTCTCTGTGGTACAAGCCTGCACTGGACACCAGTTGTTCACATGTGCCAGCATTTGCTTGAGCTGTAGCTGCCACATCCCCTGCTCAGTTTTCAGTCTCTTAATGCATCCTACACATGACCCTGCAGCGCTTCCTTCCTCTCTGCCCAGTTACGGTCTTCACTGCCGGTGCCTGTATTCACAGGCATGTTTAGCTGCAGTCATACGTACCTCTTGGCCTCCTTGTATGGTGTTTCAAGCCAAGTCATGGCCATTTTTAGGAAAAGGTCTCAAACTTAAGTCTTGCTTTAACCAAGTGACTTAGAAATTCGCTTGTGAGATGCTCAGTGCATCCAGCCTAGTGTTACTGACATCTTTCTAGTGAGTGCCTTGGTGCACGTGGAGGGTTGGATAGTCTCATAGACTGTTCCTTCCTCAGGGGTGACACTGATACTGCAACCTGCCAGGGGCCTGGTCACTTCTGGTGCCTCCTGTTAATTCACAGTACCTTCTTCCTGCTCTTCCACGTTGGATAAGGCAGTACAGTGCTCTTGGCCTCTGGTCCCTGATGCTATATATGAGACACTATCACCTTCAACCTTTTTGTATGGAAGGCAGCAGTGCAAAAACAAAGGTTGCTCTGGAGGGATCCGTGAACCGCCTGCCTCCCCATGACCAGATTCAGCAGTCTACAAGTCACTTACCAGCGTTTTAAAATTAATGTAAGACCTAAACTTGAAGAAAACAGAACAGGGAGGGTATAGATCCCCAGGTTAGCGTGGAAAAATGTTGGTAAAATTCCTGGGATAATCTAGGATATACAGTACATCATGTCTCTCAGGTGGGAATCCGTTTGACATGAGCAGGGGAACAAGGCATATTGACCTTTTAGCCTTAGGGTGTGTAGTGCTGCGCTCCGCCCAGCACCCCTCTTCATCTGCAGTAATCTGGACATTACAAAACCCATATTCTAAAACTGGTGCTAGCTGGTATTTTGTGAGGTGCCTTCTCCCTTCACTGCAAAGAGTGGCGGGTTCCCAGAAAGCCTCAGCACATGCCTAAGGCAAATTTCTTCTTACCCTTTTGCAGCCCATGGAGCTGGGTTGAGGACAAATTGCTCAACCAGACATCCCCCTCCACCCCTCTTTAGGTAGGTCTTTGCTGGCACAAGGAGCTCCAGAAGTTAACTCAGGAGGAGAGCTATCCTGAATGCAGTTTCTGTGTGGCTGCAAAGACTTGGTTGCAGCTCTTAATTAAAACCTGAATGGTGATGGGCCGTGAGGAAGTTTTTCTAGGCTCCTTGGGATTTTTTTTTTCAATTTTTTTTTTATTATAAGTAAAACAGAAAATAATTCCCAGTAGCGTGCACCAACAAAGTCTGGAGCTGATGATAGAGGCAGGCTGTTGGGTCTGTAGTTTGTCCTTGATCACAGCAGTGCTCCAGGTGTCTGATAGTGGAAAAGTCAACATACAAGGTGTTGTTTGACAAAACATGAAAGAATGGCTCGTCCTAAATATCATTCCTTTGACTGCACTGTGTAGCTGTAAGTATGTATGCATATATATGGGTCCAATATTATTAAAATTTAGCAAAATGTAGGAAGTCCCTTCCTCACCATGGAAGTGCTGCCTGGAGGCTGGGTAAATAGCCAGCCCCTTTTCAGTGGTCTGTGGGGACAGGACAAGGGGCAATGGCCTCAAGTTGGAGCACAGGAAGTTCCGCACCAACATGCAGAAGAACTTTTTCACAGTGAGGGTGACAGAGCCCTGGGACAGGCTGCCCAGGGGGGTTGTGGAGTCTCTTTCTCTGGAGATATTCAAGACTCGTCTGGATGCCTCCCTGTGCGACCTGTCCTAGGGAACCTGCTTTGGCAGGGGGGGTTGGACCTGATGATCTCTGGAGGTCCCTTCCAACCCCTGCGATTCTGTGAATTTGTGATACATGCAGGAGGAAGGTGGCTGACTTTATTTTCAGATAACGGGACTGCTGGACAGGAGGTAGGGGCTTTTGGTTTTGTGACCAGAGCTGTGCTTCATAGAGCAGTTGGGATGAGTTGTGGAGCCAGAAAAAATTTTGATCCTTTTATGTGCTGGTTCAGTGATGTGCATGCAACGTTTATGTTGGTAAATAAATATCTCTTATGAAAAGGAAGCTTTAAAGGAAAGAAGAGTCTCTCTGTTCATACCCCAGAGCTGACAGCACTTTGGTTTTCATTATTATTTACATGCAGGCACCATTCTCTCTAAGAGATGCCAGTTTCTGTTTCTCTCTTGCACCTGGTGATGCGTTGCTGTCAGCAGTCTGCAGGGTGTGCATCTCTTTGAAAAAAAAAAATTAAGTGTTATGTATTGACCTCTAAGATTTAAAAAGCATCACAGTTTATACTTTTGTTAGGCCGAACGAGGTCAAAACACTAAAAAGAGGAAAGAAGAAAAAAAAATCACACCAGGGCTGAAGAATTTTTATGCTCAACTGTGTTATAGTAAAATGTAGTACAGCAAGGGTGCATAATTTACCTCTTCTTGTTGACTGCCTTTGCAGAACTGTATCTGAATCATTTCCTGTTAGTGAATAAAATCAAGAGGTTTTCAGGGTTGTTTAGTCTGGGCAACTGGGAGTTGGTGTAGCTAATGTGTTCCAGGAGGTTAACCACTGTGAACTCTCTTGTCTGAGCCATTTCCCCTTTTCGGGTGGTTTTCTACCCATACAGTTGCCTTTCAGGTAGCAAGTTATCAGCTGTCTCGCACGTAATGTGGAGGAGATCAATCTCTGGCGGGGTGGAATCGCGAAAACACATACTGCCTGTCTACACTGTAGCCAGGGAGGGGTAAAGGAGACTGGCTCTTCCACAGAGATGTTTGGGGCTTTTTTTTCCTCCCTGAATAAAGACATTTATATTTTATGTGCAGTAGTTTTTGAAAACCTCATTTTGCATTCACATAAAACCACGTTAACGGGCAGGGTATTTATCTGTAATTCACATCTTCAACTGGAGGAAAGGTGTTTCCTCCGAGGCATTTTAATGGAAATTTTTATGTGCAGATAGACTCCAAAAGCCATTAGGAATTTTAGGTGATGCTGACAGCCGGGAGTGATTAATGCCGACTCCTCCTGACCTGCGTGGTGCTACTGCAGTGGGAGACTGGGCGCAGGCAGCGTGGCGTTAGGCTGTGGGGTCATCTGGAGCGGGCGATTACGCTGCTTGCAATTAGCTCCAAGTGTCGGGATCCTCAGGTCAAGGGGTTTCTTCGACATAGCGGTTTCTGTGGCACCAAGTCACTCATCACACACAGGGTGCCCGCAGGCGATTGCTGCGGGCAGTGCTTTCTTCAGCATTTAACCTGGGTGCTTTTGAACAGCAGTCCTTCGTGTACTTTTTTCATTAACTACATTTGCAAGCTTCTCATTGATTTTTTTTTTTCTTTTAACCCCCTCCTGTTCTTTTTTTTTCCTTTTCTTTTTTTCTTCTAACAGCGGCTGATGTATTTGTAATTAATTATTTAGTGGGGATAGTATGACATAAAAGGGAATATCTTGCAAACGATTATAGTTTTCTCCTTTGTGTCATTTTTCTCCCTGCTCTCTTGTGATCTCCCCACAGCTGATCTCATGGATGATGAAAGTAACCGCTAATGGGCTTCCTCGTGTCCGCAGTTATAGGTGCGCTGCTTGTCAGCCCCTGCACAGGGGATAAATCCTCGAGTTCCTTAATGGGAGTATTTTTCACATGTAACAGAAACATACTAATGGGTGGCAAAAGCCAATTCCCTTCTAGGGTTTCAAATTAATTTGTATAAAAGCTCTGGGTTTAATTCAGTTCAGAGTGTGCTCTTCATTCAGTAAAAGAGGAAGAATGGGGAATATGGAGAATACTGGAAATCTCATGGCTTTAAGAACGCATTCTTGTTTGTCATACTGTTCATATTAACAGGATGGCTACAAACCATGGAACTCCATTGCAAATGATGCTTTATGAACCATTTCTGTACACATTTCTCCTTGTCTTAAAATGGTATCAGCCCTCGAGAAGCATTTTCAAAATGCTACGTTAAAAAAAAAATATTTTTGTGGTAGGGAGTTTCCATTAGGTTCATAGTAGACCCCTAATCTGAAGAATTAAGTGAAGGTAAAAGTCTCTTGACAGACTTTTTTTTATAGATGTGTGTTAAACTAGAACTCTACCAGGTCTCACTAGCCTGAGGGTTCAAAAGAAGCCCTGACTGTGTAATTTTATTTCTAAATACACATACTTTTACAACAGCAGTTTTTAAAAAAGAGAGCTTTACTCTTCGTGTATGTGAGTATAAGGTAGGAGTGCTCGGGGTCATTTAACAAAAGTTAAAGTATGACGACACTATCCTGTTTGCGGTATTTACAGAACACATTCAGTTAGCATCTGCACTAAATTTTACTCTGTAAAGCCAGAGACGTCATTGGACTCAAATAATAGATTGTTTTTTAATTAGTATTCTTCTATAAAGTCCTGTACTATTATTTCACACGTGCACATTGGTTTTACACGTGCCCAACAGTCCAAGAAACCTTGGGAAGTCATGTGGCAGATGCAGGTGGCTCCTCCGGAGTGGAGGATCTCAGTGGCTGAGTAGGATGTGAGCTGGGATCACGCTGTGCATCACACAGCGATGCTGGAATGCGTGTTGTTGCAACCCCAATCACCTCTGTTTGCTTCCTCCCGCCTAAGGGTGTGAATTTAAAGTGGAGGCATTCAGCTTCAAACAGATAGAATTCAACATGGGAAGGAAGCAGGTTGTCCAAGGTGAAGGGAAGAGTGAGAAGAGACCTGTAGGAACAGGGACCCCAAAGCCACCTAGTTAAGCTGCCTTCTGTTGTTTCCCTTCTTTGACTTCTGCTTAGGCTGGGAGAAAAAAGGTAATCTATTAGCTTTGCTTCAGCTTTGACAACTTGCCTGAATGTTTATTACTGATAGTTTCCTATTTATACCTTCTGTTTTCTCAGAAATGTCTCCGGGTAGAAGTACAGGAGATGCATCTGCACTCAAAATTGTGTTGTCTTCTGTGCTGTCTCTAAAAGTTGGCTTTAGCTGCCTCATGTAGGCACTCTCAAGAAAAACAAACAGCAGATAAACTTTTCAACTGCGCCAAGTATATTGCTAAGGAAAGGTTAAACCGGCCCATTTAATGATTAGGAAACGCACCTAATGATGGTTCTCAGAGCTGTAGCACCGTGTGTCGTCTGGTGGCTGTGCTGCTGGCTCTGCTCGCCTGCTTTCCAGTGTTCACATGGTCATTGCCATTTGTTTGATGGAACTCAGACCACATACTCCTGAAAGCCAGCATCCTGGTTTTACCTGCAAAGCCCCCTGTTAGTAGGGCATTCTGTAAAAAAAAATATTGCTAGTAACAACAATTAGGTGTTGTGCAGTAATGAATCTGAACAGTTCTTTTGCCATGCCCTGTCACTCACTTGATTTCCCCTTGCCTCAGTTTCCCTGAGTGTGGAGTTGATGTTCCTTCGCGTTCTTACCAAGAGGAGATTCTGTGAGGATTCCTTCATGTTTGCAGCTTTCAGCATAACACTTTTTGGTGGTTTTCCTGCTCAGTGGATTGAGAGGTGAAGTACGGGGAAAGCTGGGGGAAAAAAGAAGGTGGGCATATGGTTCAAAACAAGCCTCCTTGGAAACAGTCTTAGTTTTAGCTTAATTTTTTTTTCCTCTAGCTAAATGTGTCTTTTGGAAATAAGCTTAAAAAGCAGATAAACAGCAGGCTAGGGGAATGTTTTCTCCTTTTATTTACACAACTGCTGCTTTCTAGAAATCAGTCGTAGAGTGTCTTTAGGAAGCAGTGAAGACTTCAGATCTTCACCTCTGCTGCTGTGTGCATTGTCTGTGGGCTGTGCTGGATTCCCTGGGAATAGCTAGAGACTCAGGTGTGAAGCCAGATACGTAGCGCAGGAGATAGGCAGATGGGCGTACGCACAGTCTCCAGGGAGAACGTCTGCCGGCGCCGTTTGCAGAACATGGGGCACTCCAGCAGCCGGAGTTTCGCAGCAAATCGATGACGTGTTGGGTAACGCCAGTGTGTGGATGCAACACATGCTCCAGGTCTGCCTGGGGCTAAGGAATGCAGCGTTTTATTCTTCCAGCTATGACATACTGTTGAATTCCTACTTAAAAGGATGCGAGAAGCAGGATGGTACTGAATGCTGCTAAATCCTAAGCCTGCTTTTGCAGCTTCTTCTCTAGCCCTCTTCTGTTCCTCTGCTGTCCTTAATTTCTGGTACCTTTGGATCTGGGAATTGGTGGAGCTTGAATTAGAGCTTGAAAGGTGGACAGTGTTTTTACGAGTTCACTGCGACTTGAGAGATGATTCAACCCTCAGCACGCACCAGTATTTGTATCTATTGAAAGGCAAAAGTCAGGGGAGTTTTCTGTTATGTAAAAGTATTAAAGTAATTGGCACTGTGGCAGGTGACTGTTGTGGCATTACCTTCAGAATTTCACATGTATTACCCAAACTCATTCACCTTGTTTGCAGGTCTTAGTACCATATTTTTCCCAGTTTAGTGACAGGGACAGCGCTCTCTGGAGACTTGTGTGCACGCTGGCATTATTAACTGGGGGTGAATCCTCTTGCTGCCTGCCTCTGAGGAAAATGCATAATGTTACTTAACACTCAGGGAGTGCCTGATGTGCTTAAATTAGGCATACAGAGAACTCCGTGCTCAGCATGGTGACAGACTGTGGACACTTAGGAAAGGGGCTTTCAGTGGCTGGGACCTAGTTCCTCATCACCAACCTCTGTCCCCTCCCACCTGGGCAGTGATAGCAGCGCTTGAGCCCTGTACAAGAAAACACTGCTTAGGATTACTTTGCATTGTTAAAAACCTTGGTTTCTGTTTGCTATCCTACCAGGTCTGAAAGGTTTTGTGCTGTGTCGTGGCCCTGGTTAGTCACAAGGTGCAGGTCCATCAGAAAAGTCCATTGCAGAGGTGGTCTCCTTGGCTCCCCACAGTCCCTTTTGCCTGCTCTGGTCCCCCATTCACCACCTTTCAGCAAGCCAAAGCAGCTTTACGAGCCTCTGTAAACCGGATCAGTGACAAGGTCCTTTGAACTTATTAAAAATAACTTCCAGATAATGTTTGCTGCTGGATAAGGAGCATCTTTTGCAACCACATGCTAATTTTCTGTGCGGTTCTCTTGGTTTGGCCGTGGTTTTGTGCAGACAACCCAATCTCAGCATTTATTCCAAGGATCTGTAATGGACACCCCTTTTGCTGTTCTCAGCATGAAATGGAAGGAGAGCCTCAATTTCTGTAAACTTTTGTGGCTTTAATAACAAAAACAAAGCATATATAACCTGTCACTTGTTCCAACAGACATTTTAATCACGGAGGACGTGTGTCTGCAGAGATGTGTGTGACCGCCCTTTTACTGATGAAGGTTAATGAAGCCATGGTTTTAATTCCAGGTCAAAGGTGCAAGAGGGCTTTTTTTCATGTTGTCAGTGAAGATTTGTAGCCACTGTGCTGCCATATGTGGAAATAACTCTCTGCTGTTGGCAGGTTGTATTTTATTTTGTTGACCATCTGGTCTGCTGCTGCTGTAGACCTTGAGCTTTGCAAAGTTTTAATTTAGTGTATGTTGAGATACCCTCCGTTTCAAACTGTGTTTTCAAAACTTGAGGGAGTAAGATATTAGATCCTTAATGAAAGTTACAGTCAAACCATTTCAGCAGTTACAGACTGGGGATGGAAAGGCTGAGGGATGGCCATGCTAGCAGGAGCAAACAGGGAAAAGGTGTTATCTTGGTCCTGGAAAGTTGCACTCCTGACTGTTTATGGAGCAGGTTAGCCAAGCTTTTATGCACTGCAGGCTGGGTTAAATTGTCGAAGTTTACTCAAAGGTTACTCATTAATTTTTGATGTTATGTGGTGCTGTAAAATCCTTGCATTCCTACGGAATTGTCCTGGGGCTGCAAGAAGTGTGGAAAACTGAAGTAAAGCAAGTGAAATTTGACATAATTTTCGTGTGTTTAGTGTAGAAGGCATTTTTAGTGCAAGGTGACGTATGGTAGCATTCATCTTTGCAGAGGTAAAGATTTAGGTGGAGCATTCTTATTGAGAGGATAATGGGATCATGTTAATGCCAACAACATGTACATGTGCCAACGCATGTACCCTGATGCTCATAAAATACGCCTGAGCGATAGTGTGAAGACTTCTGTTCAGAAGTAGATATGTTTTTCCTCATCTGTTTTGTTTTCTGTGGAAGTCACAGTTAGGCTCAGTAGCACGATGTGGTTATCAGTATCACTGTGCTGCCAGTACTAGAAATTAGCCTTGTGGTGTGCTTTAAATAGGATTTAATTCAAGTTTGAGGCAAGCTGTTTGTCTGTGTTTGCTTATGGTGAGAACATTAAGGATGTTGCATGTTTTTGTTTTTAAATAAATCAAAGCAAATAGAAGAAAGAATTAAGTAAACAATTTATATGTCTTTGTGCTCAGAATTGGTATTGTAAGGACTGCTGTGATTTTAGAATAAAGCCAAATAAAAAGCAAATGTATGTTCAACTTTAGTTAAACTTATTTATCTTTTCCAAGTAGTGTAGGCAATTTTAGCAGGAGCACTTCTCATGAAATTAGGATACAATCAAGGCTCATTGAAATGTGTTTTCTTCAGATAGAATTACAAAAAGAAATAAATGCAAGAATAGCATCTAAATGCACCTCATCTGTCCAACAGCTCCTGCAGGCAGCCTGTTAGCAGTAATGAGGATAGTTCTTACGAATAGCTTGGTCTTCTTCAGACTATTGAAAAAACCTTAGCTAAAAGTCCCAATTTTGTGATACCCCTTATGATGGGATGCATTCCTTCTCATCGCTGCTCCTGACTTGTGAGCCCAAGGTTTCTCTCCCTGGCACATGTCGTGCCAGCGCCTTCACATCAGTATGGTGGAGATTTCCATCAGCAACCTCCCAGCTATTTCCTGCCAAAGCTGCTTTGAGCAGACAGTTTATTTACCCGAAAGACACAGCTTGAGGTCCGTGGTTGTGCCTCCACCTCTGGGCACAAGCAGCTGTGGAAAGGGGCCAGATGCCAACCTCTTCTCTCCTCCGTGTTGCCACTCCACGGGAGGATGCTGGTGGGAGTGTGGCAGGTGACGTGGGCATAGCGTCGAACTCCCTGCCTGGCCCAGCTGCCTCCTTGTGTCTTGTCTACCTTGATTCGGTACCACGAGACCAGGTTTTAGCAGATAAAACAGCAGAGGATCCTCCCCAGAAGGGCCCTTGTCTTTCCTGAGGCAAAGACAGATGGGATTTGTGATTATCCTGAGCACAAGCTAAATTGTGTTCAAACTGTCACTGCAGAGAAACGTGAACCTGCGGCTCAGGTAAGTTGAGATGTTGTCATTGAGACTAATGAAACAGCACAGCTCAGTGCTACATTAAACAAAACTGTCTTGAGATATTCACCAGATCCACTGATGTGGAAACGTGCGTTCAGAGAGACGTGCCTTGGAGGCTTGTGTGCTGTGGAGGCGAGACGTGCAGGAAGCAGCTTTTGAGAAATAAAATTACCAGCTCCATTGCTGCTGTCCTAACTTCTTTATTGGGATGCTAACGTGCTGCACTCACACCTCAGCCATCCACATGGGGTGTGAACGGCGACACTGTCAGTGGAAATGAGGGGGAGTAAATCTGACGTCCCACAACAGGAAGGCGAAAGCACAAGAGAAATCGTGTTGTAAACTACTGCTGTCCTGGAAATGAGTAGGTAAAGCTGTCACCATGACAGTGCGCTTCTTGACGACACAGGATCCTTTGTTAATGTTGGGTGGAGTCCCACATACATGACAAGGGGATTGGAAACACTTCCCCTACGTACACCTGCTTGTACTGCCCTGTGTGACAGTTGTAGGAGACCTAAACCCACACGGCCGTGAAGCTTCCGAGGGAAGCATCTTCTGCAGTTCTGGTTTTTGAGGCTCAACAAACACGGCTTTCCATCAGCTCAGCTGCCTTAAGCCATTGTGATTTGTTAATACCCTTTTTTGTAAGATGTCTTCAAATTTAGTGGAGCATTTTCTTGCAAAACGGAACATGGGCTGTGATCCCTCAGTGGCCACTTAAACTGCTTGTCCACGTCGTGATGCTCCCTGCAGCGTTTAATGCTGCTGAGCTCTCAGTGGGTTTACTTTGCTGCGATTTACGGAGAGGCTGCATAGAGGGTGCCTGTCAGAGCGACTTCCAGAGGAGTTTGTCTCAGTCCTTCCTCAGGGCTGTGCGACTGTAAGCACCAGCCTGTGAGAGTCACCGCTGTGCTGGTGACAGTAATGAGAAGCCTTTGGGTGCCAGGGACTTCCTGTGCTGGGACAGCCCATCTGTTACAGGTAGTTTTGGTCTTCAGTTTTTACGTATGCTGGTCGTGAAGGAGGAAAGAAAAAAGCAGGCAGCTGTGATGTCTTCAGCCAGAGAGCTATTAAAGAAGCACTGTTACGATAACAAGCCTGACATTATGCAGTAAAACAGGCATTACACTTCCCTTTTGCCTGTCGTGTTTGTTTCTCAGCTTCTTCTGCAAGTTAGCACTGGGACAGGCTGCCCAGAGAGGTTGTGGAGTTTCCTTCTCTGGAGACATTCAAAACCCACCTGGACACATTCCTGTGTGATTTAGTCTAGGTGATCTTGCTCTGGCAGGGGGGTTGGACTTGATGATCTCTGGAGGTCCCTTCCAACTCCTAATGTTCTGTGATTCAGTGGTTCTGTCTGTCCCCAGGTAGGCTGTGTCATTCTGTGTGAGAGGTGGTTGAGGGATCAGCTTTGTGCTCACCAGGTTAGATCCCATCCTGACTCCTTTTTTAGGACATAGATTTCATTTCTATAGGGACCAACTTTTATTTTTGTTTGTTTTATCTGCTGGCATTTTAGAGCCATTTGACAGGACTATTTGTGAGATAAATGTTCCTCCTGCAGATAAGAATAAATGTAGGTATGTTATGGAAATAACTAATAGTGAACATTGTAAAACAGGGAAAGAGTGAGGACAGATGGGTTTGCTTTTCCTGAGGGAATCTAAAATAAACTTGATTTGTCTTCTTTAAATCCTTACACTCGGTTGACAAAAAATGTAGGAAATTATGTTTACTCATGTAATAGAAATATCTTAAAAAACAGTTAATATCAGCTAAGGAAATCTGGCTGGTCGGTGATTTATATATGTATGTATGTATATATGTAAACAGGAGGGTTGACGCTTCACCATACTCTCTCTGATAGTAACATAATCTGTTTTATTTTCATAGATGAATCCAAAATCTGTCTTTGGCATTCTGTGTGTTTTGCAAAGGACATTTGTCTCTCAATTTAGGTCAGAGATTTTCAAAGGCACATACAAGCATCTAGGCATTTAATTTTCACTCACGTTAATAGAATTTGACCGGTTTCTTCTTCCTTGCTTTTTGACATATTTCATTTCACAGTTTTTGTTTCAGTTGCACCTGCCTAGTGAAAAGATGTAGGCAAAATGGGAACAAGTCTGCCAGCTTTACTGCTTCTCATAGTCTTGGTAGACTATTTCTTTACCCACTGATTACTGCTGTGCTCCTTTGTTTCGTTTTTTTGTTATCTACCACTTTTATGGATGCCCAGCAAGTAGTCCAGCAGTAGCTCCGACTGGATGGCTGGAAATCCAACAGCCCAGAGCAAACTGGCACTGGGCACGGGCTGTGGATCTGATGGGCTCCTGTCACATTGTGCTCACTGCATCTGCAAGGCAGAATTGCTTCTGTGGATCAGTTGGATCTCGTGGATCGAGCACACGAAATCCCAGATATGTGGCTGTTGTTTTGAATTTTAGGACACAGACCTGCTATCACCTACATCTTCCTCCCTCTTGGATGGATTTTTCTTGTGCACATGTAAGGATTCATACCTATACTAGCCAGAAAAGCCTCTGCTGTGCTTAAGTGTTTCTTAACCACCTGTTTCCTTAAGGCGTGATACTCACAGAGCTACCAAGTTACTCTGCTTTTCCCTTTTTTTTTTTGGGCCATTTTAGTTTATAAGTCCTGTAGTTGTCTGAATTTTGCCTATCCAGCACGTCTCTTGGCAGTCTGCTGTGGTGATCAGCGTTACGCCTGGCTTAGGGGAGCGTTGGTTGGGAGCCGCGGCAGCATCAGTTGCGGAGCACGTCCTGGGCAGGATGCGAGCGCCTCGCCCCCGGGCCACGGCAGATGTCTCAATTGCTTTTCAGGCTCTTGGACTGAAATTGGTTCGTTATTGCCAGTGTCCTATTTAGACTGTTTAGAACTGAGTGGTAAATGAGTAAATTGCTTGAAACTCCATTGCAGAGATGGTAAATGACTTTTTACAAACATTGCTGTTAATAATGTGCTGTTTAATAGTTAATAATTTTGGTGCAGAAATAGACATTGCATGGCTATAACCTGTTAAATATTTTTCAGGTGAGGTGGCCAAGTCACATGTGCCTTGGCTTGTTACCTTGCTCTGGTTTAAGACCTGCCTCACCTATTTTAAGTTTGCTGAGAGCTGCTGCATGGCTGAGGCTTTGGCTTAATTGCTGTCTGCCAACATGGCTTTACTAAATAACAAGGTGCATACTTCCCTTAGGTGACAGAGCTCTTTGTGTGCTACCCCAGGGACATGTCACTGTTACTACCATGCACGTCAGCATGTGGGAAAATGCAGAGTACAGTTTCTCATCTAGCCAGATACTGTATCTGTGTTACTTATGGTGCAGGTGTTACTCAGTAGTTACTTTGTAACAGGCATGTAAAAATCTCTCCTAAGTAGTAACTTAGTTCTCTGCAAATATGTAGAATCATAGAATGCATTAGGTTGGAAAGGGCCTTTAAAGCCCATCTAGTCCAACCCCACTGCAATAAGCAGGGACACCTTTAGCTAGATCAGGTTGCTCAGAGCCCCATCCAGCCTGACCTTGAATGTCTCCGGGGATGGAGCCTCCACTACCTCTGGGCAACCTGTTCCAGTGATCTACCACAACAATTTTTTAACCAACCTAAATATCCCATTTTCTAGTTTAAAACCATTTCCCCTCATCCTGTTGCTACATACCCTCGTGCTACGTCTGTGGCATCTTCAGAAAATAACACAGAGATAAGCCAAGAAGTCAATGGGAACTGCTGTTTGCCCTTAAATACCTTTAGAAAAAAAGGAGAATAGATGCATTTAAAGGCTGATAACAATTATGTTAAGTATATATAGAAACTGCCTGCAGTTACCACTGCATCTTGCTATGATCGTAAGGAGTCATGTGCAGAGGAGCTGCATGGTTGTGTCTTGCTGCTAACCTGCACTGCAGACCAGGTTTGTGGTGTGGATGGTCTCCATTGGTTTTTGACACACTGAGCACTGCCTGTCAGCTCACAAAGGATTTGAGAGAAAATTCCGGTTCCTCCCTACTGAAACGAGCTGGGTGTCTGTAGTTAGCTCTGCTTTGTTAACCTGGCTCACTCTGCTCTTCCGTATGAGGGACTAGGATGACTCCTCACCTGGGGCTGGGCCTCCTGTCGTCCCCACATCCTCCCAGCATCGCCACAAAGAGTCCGTCCCAGGAAGGGACTTGCATCCACGAAATGGTAATACAGATCCTGTACCTGCCGCTGGGCATGTGCTGCCCTGCCCGCTGTCCTGCCTCGCCTGCCACCCGTCCAGCCTGCAGCCTCTGGGGTGCCCGGGCAGCTCTTCTAGCTGTGGCCAAGCTCCAAGAGACCTTTTTTGGTTATGTCATGGTAGGGGTGCTGCTGGATTCCTTTTTCTGCCGGTGAGATGGAGGCAGAAGTGATACAGAAATAGCCCTGTCACATCATGCTGCTGTATTCCTGCTTCACACTCAACACACGATACGGGGTTTACAATGCAGAGGGCCGTGGTTGCTTATGGAAATCTACCTCACAAACAAAGCAGTAAACAGCGTTTGCCTACAATATTGTTTAATAAACAACGGCTCAATTTTCCATGTCCTTAGTCAGAAACCCAATAAAAGGCTAAATCGTATTTGAACCGAACATGTTGTCTCCAGTTTATTTGTCCATTGAAGTTTACCGATAAGTTGATATTTCTGTAATGGTTTTAGTGTAAGGAGTACGCCATAAATCACTGCTTTAATAGAAACAAATACAATATTGATGCTAACTTCTTAATAGCAAAACAATGGAACACAGTTACCATGATTTATTCATAAACCAGGATCTTGTGTGCTATCCAAGAAATTGCCTATTTTTTTGTTTAATCAGATGAAGTAAATATGGTTTCATCATTGTTTTATAATAAGGTTTTGTATTTCTGAAATAGCTTTCTCCTTTGATATATTAATCAAACTCGCTAATTTAAGGATCTACTCTTTTGCCTTATGTTTTATTTTGCTTTTCATGCCCAAGTGTAGAAAATTACATCACTTTCCTATGATAAATTTGTGTCAGAAGTAGCAAGGTGGCTGGCTTGGAGCAAGACTGAGTTGAGCAAGTGAGGGACCACCCTGCACATCAGCTTGGCAGGTCCACCACCTCGGTGCTGCCTCAGAGGTAAGGATTGGACCACAGATGGAGCAAGCCCAGGGAAATGAAAAGGAGCAGGACTATATAAAGGAGTCATGGAGATCCTGTAAGGTCCCATCCCTCTTCCTGACCTGGAGGTTTTCAGTGTCACCTTGTTTAACTGCTTTTCTTATGCACTTTTGAACTTACACACTTTTGAACATCACATATTTAATGTGCAGAATAGCAAAGCCCTAATTGGAAAAAGAATCTCCTCAGTTGGAAGGGACTCATAAGACCCATCCAGTCCAACTCCTGGCTCCTCCACACAGGGCCAGACAAGTCAGTACACGGGACTGAGCGCATCATCCAGATGCTTCTTGACCTCAGCCAAGCTGGGTGCTGTGACCACTTCCCTGGAGAGCCTGTGCCAGTGCCCGACCACCCTCTCAGTAAAGAATAATTAAAAAAAAAAAAGCACCACATCCAATCATCGAATCATAGAATCATTGAGGTTTATATCTGTCATGTCAATGCTTGTTCTTTACAAATACTCTGTAGTGCCCACCCTGCTCTCTAAAGCATCAGTAATTTCCTCGTGAGTCTTCATGTTTCCCAAAGTGTCTTAAAAAAGCTGGTCTTCTCTCAGAAATTGGCGTGAGTGTGAAAATCCCATCCACCTGCCTATGTATGAGCACTTTCATGGTAATTTTATGTTGCTGTTTTCTGAAATAGCGTCTTTATATTCCTGTTAAAAAAGCTGTAATAGCTTTTCAAGGGAGCCTGCATAACCCAAGGAAAAATGTTTAGTAATTTCCACCTTAACACAATAGCAGCTGAATAAAGCTATTTTCAACCTGTGTGGAAGTTACTCAGGATTTCTATTTTGTTAAGGGCAATGGAAAATCCCATTTGTCTTGACTGTGTAGTCAACAATATTGTACTTTCACCAGCCTAGACTAGTGTATTGTGAAGCACATGAATGATTAAAGATCAGCTTTATGCCCACAGCCTCAGAAAAACATGCACAGAAATTGGAGACTAATGTTTCAGGTCCTCTTTCTTCTGGATCAAACTACATAGCACCCCCCATTGACTGGAAATGCTGGTTTCTTCTTCTGACATCGCGTTTCTTGGAAGACCTTTACTGAGTTTGCGTAGCACTCAGCCTCAGATTTACAGAGGCACCAGGTGTGTGGAGGGAGGGAGACACATACTTAACGCTGTTAAACCTAAAATAAGCTGCTATAGCCTGAAAGAAATGCTCTCAGGGAGGGCTGTGGAAGGGGAATGGAATCCTAAAGTTTCCGCCCCTGTTTTAAATGGATTAAGAAGGTAGTGCTTAGAAGTTCTGAAAGCACATGGCAAAATGTCCAAGGAAAGTAACCAAAGCAATGAACAGTGTCTGGAGTTGATGGCCCTTCCAGTTCCCACCAGCAGCTGTCTCCTGTGGGGTGGTGGTGCTGTCAGGACACTGGAGTCAGAGTGAAGGAGGATGACCAATACCACAGGCTGGCATAGCCCCCTACCCCAGGTCCTCCCTGCCCCACACTGCCATCCCAGGTAGCTGAGGGAGGTTTAGGTTTAGGTTTCTAAGCTGCTAAAGCGCATAGGAGAAATGAGAGAGCGGAAGCAGGGATCCAGTAGATGGATGCATGGAGCAAGAGTGTGTGTGCATTTCTGTCACTGTAAATTCCTTACAAATGTTTTGCAAAGATCAGTTATGGAAGATGTAGCTTCTTTCAGATTGCTGCAGAAGGTGGTCCTTACTAACATTTACAGGCTCATCCACAGCTTTTTTGTAAGAGTTAAAAAACCTCCCCAAAACTAAGTATAGCAGAAAACCTCACTATTATTATTAAAAAGTTTAGTTTCTACTAAAGAACCCAAAAAGCCCCAGAACTATTGGCCAAAATTGACATAAACTCTTCTTACTGAAAATTCAGCTGCATGCTCTAACAGTTTGAAAGACCATTTCAGATTTATTGCTCTTTACATTAGATGAAAAGAAAGTTTCCTAAAGCAAGATGTCTTTTTCCTGTGTTGAGGTGCTGTTTCATTCCTCTTGAAGCATGAAGGTACCCTACACCCCCTCGCCCCCCCATCCTTGTGATTTCCACCAGCAATCTAGAGTGCAGCCCACCTTACTACTACTGCACCTCTTGCTACTTCTTGTTTGATGATGCAATTATCAATGTGAGTGATTGATTACATCAATGTGATGTAATGTGATTATATTCCAGGGATGTAATTGCCATCAACACCACTAAACCAGATTGGAGTACAAGGTTAGTGCCCCATAGGTGAGCCCCTGTTGCTCTTCACGGCCTGCGTTAAAGGCCAGCCGGTTGCGAGGGGCTGCAACAGGAGGTCTTGAAAATGCTTCACTGAGGCATGCTTTGCTTTTTTTTTTTGCCATGTCAAATGCAGCCCGCTTTGTTTTCAAGTTTCAGTCTGATGCAGGTGCTTTGCTGCTGGTTTTAAACAGTATAATTTAATAGTAATGGTTGCTGACAGGGAGAGGAAAGCTAGGCCTTTGATACTTGGGTGGTTGCAGCTTTTACTGCTGTGAGGCAAAATCAATGGTTTGTCTTCTTCAGGCGCTCTGGAAGTGAGTTTGTAGATTTGGGTACTGGGGAAGGGCATCTCCTTGCTTTTTTACCTCTGTTTTCAGAGCAAAGTTCTTGAATTTTTTATTAGTGTAGGACTCCGCATTTCCAAACTCAGCAGCTCTTTGACAGTGTTTGGTTACCCTGTGAGACCCACATTTCTGATTTACAGCTGTTTTTTTCAGTGGCATTAATACATCAACAGGGCCTAGCAAAGCTATCTGGCAAGGGCGAGATACTGTCTTTGTACCTGCTGCGCTTGTGTTACAAACAGTTTATGATGTCTCTTACGGGTCCCTTGAAATTGAAAGCTTTTGAGAAATGTTGAGGTGTCTGTTCCTTTCTCTTGTGCCCTGCACACAAATCACCTGCCGTAAGATAAAACTGGAGCCTGAAGAATCACAATTTAATCCTCTCTCGAGCTGGCAATCTGCTTCAGCAAGTCCTTCATATGTCTCTTACAGAAGCCTACTGACCTTCTCCAAATGACACATTAAAAAACAATGGAGCCAGCAACCATGCCGCTGAAGTTGCTGCAAGTTTCAGGTCAATAAACTGTCCCTTAGGATGATGTATCTGAGCTTGCTGTTAGTTTCCTCAGCCTGCAAGGGGCTTGGGGCAGGCACTCTTGCCTTGTACCAGGCTTAAAAGCCCAGGCATCCTTGACGATGAAGCAAAGACAGAGGGCATGATCACGGAATCACAGAATCATTAGGTTGGAAAAGACCTTTGAGGTCATCGAGTCCAACTGTACATGTCCTCTACTAAACCATATCTCTGAGCACTTCGTCTACCCGTCTTTTAAATACATCCAGGGTCGGTAACCCACCACCCTGGGCAGCCTGTTCCAGTGCCCAACAACCCTTTTGGTGAAGAACTTTTTCCTAATCTCTAATCTGAACCCACCCTGGCACATCTTGAGTCCATTCCCCCTTGTCTTATCTCCTGTTGCTTGGCTGAAGAGACCAACAGCCACTTTCCTACAACCTCCTTTCAGGTAAATGTAGGCAGTGATAAGGTCTCCCCTCAACCTCCTCTTCTCCAGGCTAAACAGCCCCAGCTCCCTCAGCCACCTATAAGGTTTGCTGTCCCTTCACCAGCCTGGTTGCCCTTCTCTGAATATGCTCCAGGGCCTCAATGTCTTTCTTGTAGTGAGAGGCCCAAAACTGGACACAGCACTCGAGGTGCGGCCTCACCAATGCCGAGTACAGCAGCATAATCACTTCCCTGGCCCTGCTAGCCACACTATTCCTGATACAAGCCAGGATGTCATTGGCCTTTTTGGGCATCTGGACACACTGCTGGCTTAGATTAAATCAGCAGTCACCCAACACCCCTGGGTCCTTCTCCTCCAGGCAGCTGTCTAGCCAGTCTTCCCCAAGCCTGTAGCGCTGTGCAGGATCTCACCATCAGCTTTATAAGTAGAGTTTCCCATAATGGCTTAAAAATTGCACCAGGGGAGATTTGGGTTAGATATCAGGCAGAATTGTTTTACTGAAAGGGTTGTCAGGCATTGGAACAGGCTGCCCTGGGAGGTGGTAGAGTCATCATCTCTGGAGGTATTTAAAAGGTGTGTAGATGAAGTCCTTACTAACATGCTCTAGAGGTGGACTATGGTTAGGCTTGGTGGACAAGGTTAGGCTATGGTTGGACTCAATGATCTAATGGGTCTCTTCCAACCCAGGTGATTCTATGACTATGTATTTCAAAGGCCTATATGCTTCTTTCTTGGTGGTGAAAAACCTGCTTTTTCCAAGCAAGGTGTTTGGGCAAGCATCAGGCTGGTGTCCTGACCAGCTAGTTGCGGGAGGGGCTGCCAGCCATTAATTCAGGATCCTGCTGAAGACTGAGCATTTACCTGCCTTCCTGCTTAGCAAGCATTTAGAAACTCAGAAAGCAAACAGCCAGACTAGTCTGTCTCTGAGTTAGGTTGTTCTGGGGGTTTTCATGGTGCTGGTGAATGCCTGAAGATGACTAAAAAGCTCTTCTTGTAGGTACAGTGTCACATACAAGTAAACTACCACCATTTTTTTCTTTCCTTCTCCTCCCCCCCACCAAGAAAAATGGTTTTTTAGCTTCAGAGGGCAAGTGACTGAACCTGCACTGTTCATAGCTTATCTCACCAGTTTGTTCCTGAGTGCTGGCCCCAGTCAGATAGACACTGCCCCATACATACTGTTCCCCTCCCAAACCACCTCTCTGACTGACCCAGCTGGCTCCCTCTGAGGAAAGAGGTAAGAGCAGCCTGGAGGCACTCAGCTTCCCCCACGCTGAGGCTGTTGCCTGCTGGCAGCTGTGCACACAGGGTCTCACTCCCTCCTGCCATGACCCCTCCTCCCTGTGGCTCCCCAAGCTCCAGGCTGAGCCCCACTGTCTTTCCTGGTAGATGCAATGGGAGAAACAAAGGCATTGCTGTGATTTAGAGCCTCTTATGCAGGACGTGGGTATAGGAGGGTGGGATGCAGTATCCAGGCAGCTGTGTCTCCTGAAGGTTTATCCAGCTACTTACTGTATTGAAGGGGCACCAAAGAAGTTTTTGTTCATCTGTTTAATTTCTGGGCAATGCTGGGCCATTGATGTGTGAGTAACAGCTCTAGCATAGTTTCACTGACAACTTCAAGCTTTTCTTCAGAAGGCATATTTAATTACAGCAGCTCTTTAACTGCTGTATCTTCAGTACTTCTAATGTCTTAATATCACAGAGTATGTGTGTGTGTATATATATCACAAAGATACAAGCCTAAGTTTTATGGGATACAGAAAAATGTAGAAAGATTAAGTAGCCATCTGCCTGCTGGAAGTAAATCAGTTATTTTTAATATTATTTTGGAGTAGATGTTGAATATGTAATACAGAGGAGACTTGCAGTGATTCACTGAAGTGTGAGTTTAGTCATACTTCATGGATTAAAGGGAGGGCGACCCTATAGTGGGAGTCTGCTACTGGACACTTAGCCAAGAAGACTGAGTGGATGAAGCTCTCTAGAAACAGATAGGAGTTCACAAGCCCTGGTCCTCATGGGGGGCCTCAACCACACCAGTACCTGTTGGGTGGACAGTGCAGCAGGGCACAAGCAAAACAAGAGGTTCTTGGAATGTGTTGATGGTAACTTCCTTCTCCAAGGGACAGAGGAGCCAGCAAGGAGAGTCGCCATGCCAGACCTTGTCCTCACCAACAGGGAGGGGCTGGTGGGGAATGTGAAGCTCAAGGGCAAAATAATAGCCATTTTTAAAAAGATCATCAAGAGAAGTGTGAAGAAGTGTCAAATTCGGACCAAGGGAGATAATTCTCCTCCTGCTGAGACTCTACCTCGAGTACTGCGTCCAGCTCTGGAGTCCCTGGCATAGGAAGGACATAGACCTGTTGGTGCAGGTCCAGTGAAGGGCCATGAAGGTAATCAGAGGGCTGGAGCACCTCCTGTATAAAGACAGAAAAGTTGGACTTGTTCAGCCTGGAGAAGAGAAGGCTCTGGGGAGAACTTATTGCAGCCTTCCAGTACCTGAAGGGGCTACAGCAAAGCTTGAGAGGGACTGTTTATCGGGGAGTGTAGTTACAGAACAAGGGGTAATGGCTTTAAGCTGAAGGATGGCAGGTTTAAGTTAGATACAAGGAAGAAATTCTTCCCTGTGAGGGTGATGAGGCCCTGGCACAGGCCGGTCAGAGAGGTGGTTGATGCCTTTCTCTGGTAGTGTTCAGTGCCCTGTGGCAGGGGGGTTGGACTAGATGGACTTTGAGGTCCCTTCCAACCCAAACCTGTCTGTGGTTCTGTAACTCACAGTAGACGTTGCAGAGGAATTTACAGCCTGTTGTTCATGGCTCTGTGATGGTGGATACAGCAGTCTGTGGCAGCCCAGGGACACTGTTGCAGACCAACAGCAGCAGATCAGTCATGCCTTGGACTTCCCTCTCCTTGTTGCCTTCTCGGAGTCCAGAAGCTCAGCCAGCTCTCGCTGCTACAGAAATATTTCCAGATTTTATTTCAAAATTACCGCTGACTAATGCATGTCTCTATTTTTGACTGTGCTGTAGGAGCACATTTAGTTTCTGGGTGGAGAGGGAAGAAGAAAGGCACATTTTTGCAGTAGCTGTGGCTGCTACACACTTCAGAGGTGGGTTGACTTGGGGAGATCATCTTCTGCTTCACTCGCTATTGAGTGTCTCATGGTGGAGCTCTGCCAGGTGCATCTATTAGTTTTTTCTGGCCCCTGGGGTGATAGGGCTGCTCAGTTTCCTTGGGAAGGAAAGGAAAAACTGGCCTCAAGGCAGGACCCACCAGTCCCTTCTCACTGCAGGGACGGCTGTGGCACCAGGAATGCCAACCATTAGGCAGGAGGCCATGCTTGTGTACTGCAGCCAACGCCTGGTAACGGTCTCTGGCGGCGAGACTTGTTCACATCACACATGGAACAAGCGATGGCAGTGTTGTCAATACTGATGCAAAATGATCTTTTGAGGCATTTGGCAATAGCTAAGTGCCATTCCTGAAGAGAGTATCAAAATGAAAGATGAGAAACCTTTTGGGGTTTGGGTTTTTTTTTTTTAAAAAGTAGTGAAACAGAGTTCTCTGAATTATTTTGCAGTGCAACACATACCAAATATTTTATCAGATTATTTTCTAAATTCAAATGGAAGTTGTGAATCCTTCTAATGATTCTAAAACTGCATGTTTGACAAATAAACACTTCATCCAAAAACTTCCCTTGACCATATTGTTGGCACTGTGGGTCTGTTTGCACTTGTAACAACATCATCCCGTTCCCTAATCCTGCCGTTTCATGGTGTGGCACCTCAGTGTGAGAGGGGACAGTAAGTGCAGATAATTCAAGTGAAGTCTGCAGCAAAGACAGAGCTGCACAGAACTAAATCCAGGCTTGAGCTGTGAAAACATTCACAAGCCCCCCGGCTTGTTATTCTCCAGAAATGCAGCTTTAAGGGCATCTGAATCTGCTTGTTGAATCATTATGGTGAGATATAAACCAAAAGTAATGATTTTGCATTGTATGAAACTTTTCTTTTTGGCATTTTCAAAAGAAAACTAAGTTCACATCTTATTTTGAAAATGTCATTCCAGACTTGCTCTTGATTCACTATGGGAAGGAGCAGAAAATGTTTTAAACTGAACCAGAGCTTTCCATTTCATAAATTTCTGTAACTGGAAGACACCCGTCCTTGTCCCCTGGGTGAATCAGCCTGCTGAAGGCCCTGTGGCTCTTCACTGTGGTTATAGTTGCTGTGGGGCATCTGATGTCAGTGCATCCCTAGTGAGGTGGTGCTGCTGTTGCAACAACTGCTCCTCATCAGGACAGACATGTGGGGCAGGTATTGACTGTGGGCCCTAAAGAAAACCTAAACCATTGGCTGGACCAAAGCCCATGCTTACAGCTAGCATCTGCAAGCAAAGTGATGTCTCCAGGAAACATAAGTGTTGGGAGTCCCCAGGAACCCAGGACAGACCTCTCTCACTGGGGATGTGACCTAGGTGCTCACAAGAAAATTAAGAGGTTCCACCACGAAAGGTGCGCTCAGGAGAAGCCCTGATGGAGAAGCACCTTCCTTTCCCCGGAGCCAGGTTTGGCAGCTGGGAGCTGTATCTGATGATGTCATCTAGTGTTTGTGGCTTTTTGTCCTGTATTGTATTGTAGCATTCTGCTGCATTTGAAGTGAGAAACAAACCAACCCTGATGGCTGTCAGCCACCCGAGCCCTGTCCCGGGGCACTCTGGCCTTTCCCTTGGAGCGGCATCTCTGGCTGCATGTGATCATGTCCATTAATCATGTTTTTAGAAGCCCCATCACCTTTCACTAATGTCATTCTTCTGCAGATGCTTCTCCATGCCTTTCCACAGTGGGTTTCAGCCAGGCCACAGCAAAGAATCGGAAAATGTAGCTGTTCTCACTCAAAAATTTCCACTTTTGAGTAAGAGGGCCTGCCCATCATTTTAAAACCGACTGTTTAAAATTCAGAGACGAGCGGACGTGATATGGGCTTGCTTTTCTCATGCCACACCACAGTGAGATGTTTGTGGGGTTCGCCCAAACTCGATTATAATTCAAGGAAACAGATGGGAACTGTACCGAGTGCAGGAGCCTCTCCAGCTGGAGAAACTGCTGCCAGCCACCAACTGGTCTCCCTTTGCCCTCAAGCTGCAAAGCAGGTCCAAGTCCTGTTGCAGCTACCCCTGCAGACCTTAGCATTGGAAGTAAGGGAATTTCCTAGGGAGCTTAACAATTTTTCTCCCCGGTCTCTGTGTTAGGAATAATGGGAATGTCATGGTAACAGCTTTCCCTTGCAAGAAGGAGGTAATATTTTGATGGTGACTGCTTTACAGAATGGAAACAGAACTGATCCAAACGCCATGATTTCAAAATGAACTTGCTAAATTATAGACGAATCTTCTCTGGAATACGTTATGGAGTTATCTCTCCTCCACATATTGTGTCCTTTTTTTTAGATTTTTTATAAAAGGATTGAAAAAAAGCCAGGGTATGTGGGACAAATAAAACAGGAAAAAGAATAATAAACATCATATTGGATAATTTGCCAACTACAGAAAGACAAGATTTAAGGATTCTGGAAAAGGCACCAGAGGTTGATACAGAGAAAATAAGAACCACCCAACCTTGCTGTAATCCCTAGCTATTGTGAATCTCTTACACTTTGAGAAAATAGATGAAAAGTCTCTTCACAGATAAGAAAAGCCTATTCGAAAACAAAAACCAGACAAATCCCGGACACTGAAGGGTTTTAATTATTCTGGTATTGATTGCAGAAAATAACTGAGAAAAAACAAAAGAAGATTTATGGTCTGTAGAAATAATGCAGAACTGTTTCCTTACGTAACTTGAATACAAAAATCTCACAGAGGCCAGTGGAGACATCATTCCAGAAAGCAATATAGGCTGTCGTTATTAATGGTTCCTCACCATGCTGAAGCAAACTCTTCATGCTCATTCAGGGCAGCTGAGCTGTTTTACCAGCCTTGGTTGTTCCCACACAGTCGTAGATGTAGGTTTATCCACTTTGTAGTGTGAAGGACTGGAGAGCGGAGACGTGTTGACATTGCATCATGTGGTGACAGGTCTGCGGGTGTGCGAAGCGAGGCACGCGGAGTTGTGTCGGGTTTGGATGTGAGCGTCAAACGGGTGCTCATCGCAATGCACGGAGATGTTTTCAGCATGGAAGTCCTTGTGAGTGAGGAAGTATTACTAACGCAGTAGCTGTTTGGTGGTTGGGGTTTTCTTTATTTTCGCACCTGGGGAACTGAGGCACAGACAGGCTTTTTCAAAACCTCAGAGTTGGCCTGCTGTGCTTACCAATGCATCCTCTGCGGAGAAGAGGATTTTACAGTCGCTTTGTAGGAGTTGGTATTGTTAAAGGTTCAATGTGAGTGACAAAAGACTACTAGAAGAGGTCAAATAAGAAAGGTGATTCAGTCTGGAGTTCTTCTGGGACTCCTGATAAGCAGTGTGCAGAACAGCATTTACCACGGAGTATGAAAAAGTTACTAGCTAGGAAATGTACTTTGAAATACTCACTGTATGTCTCCTTGGCAAACTAAATGAAGGAGTCCTTTATCTCCTGGAGCCACTGCACTAACATAAAAGAAAGCCAGGGACTAACCCTTAGCCCTGAAGCCAAGTGGCATGGATTGGTTTGCACCCACTTTGCTCATGGCTAGCTCTGTCCAGAGCAGACTAGGTGAATCCACACCACAAGGTACTTAACCTGAATCTCCTCTGAGCCTCATATGGTACTCCAGTAGTCCTGAGATAAAATTATTTTTAAGCTGTTTTTCTTTTCTATTTGGAGTTTTTCACTGTCAGATAGAGGGGTGGTTTTATTTTGTGAAGCTGAAGAAGCGTGTTACATGACCTGGAGCATGTCATAAGAACCAAACTGAACATACAAAACCCACTGCGATGATGTTATGAAGCTCTGTGGGGTGGAGGCAGCTGTACCTGGCATCTTCTCCATACATGGGGAACACTCCCTGGAGTGAGTTATTCCCAGGAGGGTGTCGAGGCACTGGCTCAGGAGCAAACCAAGCCAGAGCCAGATGGAGCAAAAATCAGTGTTGCGAATGATGAAGGCTCTCATGACTGACCTCACTCTAGGTATAGTCAGAAAAAGGAGGGAACAGATAGTAATTAATTAAACATAAGCGATAAGGAAAGAACAGATGTCTTCATCAGTTGATTTGCTTTTGTATTCAGAAAAGGGGCAAAGAAAAGCTCCTCATTCAGAGCAGCTTGGGATCATCCTGTGCTTGGCTGGAAGCCTCTGATAGGAGCTAGGAGTCACCCTGCACCACCCCGGGGCTGTGCCATCTCCTGCCTCCAGCCACAGTGCTGAGCCCCAGCGAGTTCTGTAGGGGAAGAGTGGGACTGCAGTCACCCCAGGGCTTACGGCAGCTTCCAGCTTGACACCTCTGAAAACACACACGGGCATGTATACCTTGGACAAGCAGCAAGTGGGTGCAAGGGGGCAGCCCGTGTGCCAATGTGTGCCTTGCCACCCTGTCTTACCCTCAGCCTGCACTTACATGTGCTTTGGGAAGCGGAATGGCTAGAAAGCTGTTGTGTGTCTGGCAGGAATTATCCCGGTGGGCTGCTTCCAGGCATCATAGAAAGCATCCCTGAGCAAGCTTTGGGGGCAGCACAACTACCTTGCTTCTGCTCTCCTGCTTCCTCACAGTGCCCAGGGTAGTCTTTGGGGATGAAGAGCTTGCAAGATGCTAGAAATAACATTTCTGTTGGAATGTCAATTATTTGTGCATTCCTATATGGCTCTCAAATTTATGCTTGCTGTGGTTTTGCCAGGGTGCCATGAAATGGGATTTCTTTACATGTTACCCTGTTCACATAAGGTGCTGTGAGCTTCATGGTAGAGACAACAGAAGAGCAAAAACCAGGAGAAAAGCAAAACCACTACTTTAAGAATAATAATAAAAAAACTTGATTTATAGGGATTAATAAATGATGGTGAATGTTCCTAAAGCAGATTTCTAGTGGGCAGATGGTAAGAGACAGTTTTTGTCACTCAGAATGATAGTGGTTAATTGAACACAAAAGATAAGGAAATAACAGATGCATTCATCAGTTAATTTGCTTTTCTATTCAAAGACAAGAAAAATGATAGCGACTTTAAGTAGGAGTTGTGTCCCGGGTACAATAGGAAAGGACTCATTCCAAAGGCAACAAGAATAGAAAGAGGTATTGAAGACGTCTCTAAGAGGATGACAGGAAGCAATAACCAGCCACGTCTGCTGAAGTTTTCCATTTTCGTTGTTCTATCACAGAGAGTCAGATCTCTGTTGATGTAAGAAGATGAAATGTGTGTGTTAATTATGTTTGAATAAGATAACAAACTGTGATCTCAAAGCCATCTGTAAATGAAAAACCAGGTGGCTTGAGCAGCAGAATGAAGATTGCAAATAGATGACGATAAAAATTTGGGGTGTAAGAGCCACTTTCACTTGTATGTCTGGTTGGCTTATGAGAAAGTGCAGTAAATGCTTTCTGTATTTTTAGGCTTTACCTTAGGCATAGTATCACTGGGGACATCTCATCTCTTTGGCCCTTATTTGTGTTGGGTAAAGTAAATTTTTTGCAGTCTCCGACCATGAACCAATTCTCCCTGAAGTGAGCTCTTTTCAGTAGAGCCAGGTACATCGTTACCCTGACGTGATCTCTCATCCTGCAGGAAGGTGCAGCCCCCTTTGTTTGAGATTCCTGTCACTCCCTCAGTGGAGCGGAGGCAGTTGGTGTTGCGTATGCGCAAGTGCGGAAGGGGATGAGACCTTCACAGGATGATCAGGTTGTGAGGCTCACGAAAAGGGATGCTTCGTGCTTTTCTGGTTTCTTCCTCTGACCTAGATTTTAGGCTCTACCCCTCTTCCCCTTTGGTTTTGGTTTGTTTCACTTATTCCTGGAAATGTGGTGTGATCATCTGTGTTACGGAGGAGTGCTTGTCCTTCCAAATTTGAAGTTGAAGCTCATTTTCCGCACTGAGTGTGTTTTCTTGGTCTCTACCTTTCCTTCTGCTTAAAGGCTCCCTAAGTGAACCAATTAAAATAAGACTTTGCTCTCCATAATTTTTCATAATATAAAATTCTTTTTTTCTATAATGAGTAATAAAATTGTGTAGATTGTGAACAGCTGTCTAAAGAAGTTCAGAAGATTTTCTTTTAAAAAAAGATTTGTGTAGTTTGGTTTTTTTGTTCTTATGGATGTTAAGTACAGACTCACCTAAAAAACCCTCCAAAAATCTTGCTTCACGGTAGAAGTCATTTCCATAACGCTTGCAGAACACACATGCAATCGATATGTGTTTAAGGCATGAGTATGATATATAAGGATACATCCAAAGTGTGTGCATGTTCCCTTTGTGAAGAGCTTGCCTTCATACCGTGAAGTATGTCGCTACAAACCTTTTCCCAGGGTTATGACTTTAGTAAACAGGTAAAACTAGGCAAAATGGGGGTGCAAGTCATAGTAAAGTAGAATAAGGTAGAAATCAGTGTCATTGAATGTAACTCCTGGGTTCTGTAAAACAAAAGCTGCTCCTCTGCAGCGTTTCAGCACGTGCTTTGGAAAGTGCATCTGCCTTCATGAACGCCGAGAGGCAATGATATCCAGGCGTAACTTCCAAGAATCTTGCAGGCATCTGCAAAGCTTATATTATTGCAGCCCCTCCCTGAAATGGGGAACATTTAAGAGTGTATATGTATTCATAGTTAATGTTAAATAAACTGTGCTGGAAAGCAGCTGTTGAAGTCAGCTCTGGAGTTTGGTATGGAGGAGCTGTAGCTCTGCTGGGAACTCCAGGTTGTTTCTAACACAGCATTCACTGTACTCTTAGCCATGGTAGGAGCTGGTACCACAGGATTATGTAAAGGGCTTTAGCTCTGTGTCAAAAGCAGCCAAAAAAATGGGAGCTAATTCCATCACCACGTGGAAGGGTTGCAGGAAAAGTGGGAAGGTTTTTGATGGAGTAGTGCCTGCAACTTTGAAAGGATTTGATTTTCGTCTGGTTTGAGGAAGTCTAGGCTTTCCAACATTTATAACAGTTTCTCAGGGTTATATAAGGTGGTTTTCCCCTCTGAAATCTATGAATTAGTTGATAAACCCAAATTTCAGCTTAATTAAGCTTTTGCCTGTGACTTTTTCTTTGATGTGGGTAAATATATTCTGTATAACACCAACTTTTTTTTTTCATGCTGATTTTGAAGTTCTTTAAAAGTGAGATGGGATGCTTCTAATTGAAGCATTGGGTCTGTATCTCCAAAGTATGGTGCCTCCTAATTATTTATTGCTTCCCTCTAGAGAACCATCAAAGTGACACTGAAATTTCAGAATACACCCTTTATAAAAAATGCTGGAAAGCTATTTGCAAGATTTGTTAAGCAATCAGAGCCCTTTAAGATGATTTCTGAACTCGCTGTTGCAGTGTATGAAGCTCACAAAGAAGTTAAATTGTCATTATTAAAAATTAGCAAGTAAAAATGACGCAGAAGCATCAATGTAGAGTGTTTCATTGCTGCAGATTCAGAATCTGAAATGCCTGTCGCATCTGCAGCTCATTATGACCCGAAATGGGAGAGTGCCTGGTACATCTGCGAGAACAATGTCTAGTGACTGCTGGGGCAAGTGGACATCACTGGTGCAGGGTGCCAGTAAGTCTTTATCCTCGATGTCACGTTCCACATGGCCTCCTGACAGCTGGCACGAGAGGTCATCATCGCCTCTGCAGCACTTTGTCTTCATTTGCATTGGAAGCAGTGAGAAGCCTCATTCATTTGGAGGAGGGCTTTTCCACGGATGGCTGGTCGTGTCGCCCACACACTGCCTGTGGGATGAAGCTCTTGTTTTCGGTGTTGGTGGCCAGCATCTCTGTGGATGTCTGCAGGGCACGGGGCCATGGAGATCCTCTTGTCGGAAGGGGTGGGTGCAGCGGTTTGGTGAGACCCCCTGTGGCTGGGGCTTCTCTCACAGTTTTGCAGCTGTGGTGGAGATGGGAGCTCTTCAGCAGATGCAGATAGAGAGGCTGAGGGGTTGAGTACTCAGACTTGGTGGAAGGTCTACAGGAGCAGAAAGAGGTCCATCTTTCTCATTCAGTCATTCAAACATATGCGCCTGTCTTCTCCTCTTTTCAACTCTGGAACTTGAAAAAATTAGGAAGATTTTTTATCCACAAAGACTTCATTTTCCCCAGCCTTGTTTTCAGGAGTAGGAGGATAATTTTAACAACTATCCCAACAAAACCCAAACTGCTCAGTCGGTGTAAACCTGACACCTGTCATGAAGCATTGAAGCCCAATCAGTTAAAGTCTGTCAAAGCCATAAGCGACTGGAAGCGGGAGGAAGGCAGCACCCAGCGTCTCTTATTGGGAAAAACTTGTTCCAGCTCCAGTCCATGCACCTCCTGCAGCTGAGGCAGCATTTGCAAGCCACGTAGGGCTGCCGTGAAAGCTTCCACTTATCTGGGTCACGAAACCCAGAGCTTGCCTCTCTTTAGCGTGCCACGTGTGAAAGGGCTGCCTGCAGGATGTAGGTATCTGTTTCAACCTGTTGCTCACCGGAGTAATTTAGGACTTGGCAGTACAGATGGAGTCCAGCTGAGCTCACCGCCATTCATCCATGCACGTGCAATCAGGAAAATAATGACTGATTGGAACAAAAAATTAACAGCTTGGCTGGAGGGAGTTTGCCTGGACACGCAGAGGGAGATGGAGGCAGAGGAGAGGAGGTTTGGGGTTGTTTTGCAGGGATGGTGCTGAGCAGAAAGCAGGCGGTTCGTGTTTACAGCAGCTCACTTCCAGCGAGTACAATGCACACGATTACCAGAGTAAGAGGTGTCAGTGAACGAACGCGTTTGCCAAACTATTTGTGCTTAATCTACGCCGATTTGTGAAGCCTCCAGCGGTTTTCTTTGTCCCTTGGGAAAAAGGGGGGGGTGTGGGGGGGGAGAAGAAAGTGTCCGGTTACCATGGTGACAGAGCAGGGCTGAGGAGAGACATCATATTTTCATTTTTGATGCTCTATATAAAATGATGTAGGTAATTACACATGTAGTGATTTGCCGTGCAGCAGAGCAGCTTCTTTTCAGGACGGTGCATGACGTGCAGCATTATGTCGAGCCCCTTTTAGAGTGGGGACACAAATGCGTTGACATTTCGGTGGGAATATTGCTGGAGAAATTGCAGCAGCGGGAAGGAAAGAGGGCGTGACAGCAGCCCTGCTCTCCTTTAAGAAACAGAA
This sequence comes from Gallinula chloropus, assembly GCF_964237585.1. Classification (NCBI taxonomy): domain Eukaryota; kingdom Metazoa; phylum Chordata; class Aves; order Gruiformes; family Rallidae; genus Gallinula; species Gallinula chloropus. The sequence goes on from NC_140085.1 coordinate 148,011,066, forward strand.
TAAGATTCAATTAACAAGTTGCCAGTGGAAACCTGGATATAATTATAGCTCTATTATGCTGGCCGTGTTGTTTTTCCATAGAAAATACAGTTTTTAATTAACTTGTGGATTTGGAACCAACACCTACACGCACCCTGTGAGGAACAAAGTCAGTGTTTCCCCACTTAGGGCTGGCACTTCATAATAACTGAAGGTTCCGGTAGTGCTTACAGACCTGCCCTTGAGCAGGATGTGCTGGGCACAGCTCTTGCCCAGCCAGTGAGAAGCAGGAGTAGCTCTCCCCCATGTATTGCATTTTGCAAAAAAGAAAGCAAAACCAAGGCGTGTTTTCCTCTGAGGAAATGTTATCCTTCCTGGAGGGTGCCTGAGTTGGCGTGTCAGCTGTGGGGTAAAGGGAAGTCAGGTGACACAGCCTGTGTTTCTGGAGGAGGAGTGGGGTGGAGGTGGCCCTCTCAAGGTGGCTGAAGTCTGTCCCCTCCATGCAGTCCATGAGATGCTTGGTGGATCCGTTTGAGAGCTGCGGGGAGTACAAAGTCTGGCCAATCTCTTGAACAGGATGGGAAAGGACTGATTCTGCATTGTCAAGAGGGGGTAGGGAGGAAGGCTCTGCCAACTAGACCTTGCCAAGATACCCACATGCTAAGCCTTGTTTGGGTTTTTCTTCTTCCACCTCTTTGCCTGCCACCTTTCTCAAAGGCAATACTGAATTACTTGAGGGAAAAAAGAATATTTCAGATGTGGCGAGCATCCTGCTTTTAAAATGCAAATGTGTTATAGATGCATACACCAGGCACTGTGGTTGCTTTTCTTTCTGGCATGACTGCCTTAAGAGTAGTTCAGTTTTTGAGTGTAATGCAAAACCAGGAGGGGTTTCCTACAGAAACCACGTATCACCCAGTAGTTTGTTTCTAACGGTGAATGGTGTGAGTTGCTCAGGGAACAAGCCTAAAATGGAGGAGGTTTTTTAAAGCAATCCTTCCCTGTTGTATATTATGCTAGCTGCTGTCAGTTTGGGGGTTTCCCAAGCTGGGTGTCATACATAGTTTGGTGGTCAGTAATGGATTTGTCTCTGAAAAACTTCTTATCATGTCTTTTTTGAACCCACATTCAATTTTGGTCATTACTACATCCTATAGCGTTCAGATTCAGGATTGCAGTTATGTTTTCTGTGAAAAGATAATCCTTTGATTTATTTCAGGCCCGCTGCCTGATAGATTTTCACCAAATGGACCCTTGTGTGATAAGCAACTGTGAGTAGTCATTAGACAATCAACTTCTCCTTACAACACATGATTTTACTCAGCTACTTTGTCATTTCTTTATGCTGCCCATGCCAAATCGGTTCTGTTTTTTCTCACATGGAAGGCTTCCCAAGCTCCTGCCCATCCTTTGCCTTCTCAGCACTTCCCTTGTTCCACCATGCCCTGTGGTTACCTGGCATTTCAGTAAACTCTTGAGTTGCCACGTAGAAATTAATGGAACCATGCCATGATTTGAATTGTATGACCCTCAGATTGCATTTTTAGGTCAAGTCAGAGGAAGCTGGTTTGTCCATGTATAAGCTGTTTGAAGCAGCAATTTAAGAGTTAGCAGCAAGATAATAATTGATACTCTAAAAATTACAGTTGCTGAAACATTTTCTTGATTTTTGTGTGTGTGTGTTTGTGTTTGTGACCCATACACTATAAAAATGTGACAGCCACAGAAAGCCAATGGATATAAAAAGCCAGTAGGTAACTTAGTATGTGTTGAATGTTTCTTTACCTGGAATGCATTGTTTGCTCCATTTGAAATGTTCTCACCACATCTCTCTGAGTTGTTGGTGTTACTATATTATCTCTCTGTGAGAGAGAGATGACACCACAAGCAAACAGTAACACAAAAGCTTAGCTGTGACCCCTGTACCCTTGCAGACTCACAAACAGTTCAGGTCTTTTTTAAACCCCTTTGTAATGATAGTCAGAAAGAAAATAAAATGCAAAATCCACAACATGGTTGTTCTCTGCAGACAGAAGTGGCACTGAAACATTCACAAAAGCCTTGAGTGAGCAGCCAGGATGGTCTGAGGGTGGAAATGGGTATGTACTGGTCTGACCAACCTCCAACCTCCTGGTCTCGGAGCCGGTGGGTAATCATAGCAGCTCAGGGATAAAATACAGCAGGATGAAATGATGTAATTGGGTTTTACTTCTTCGGATAATATCTGGAAGAAGTCTTTGCAAGGTGAACCTCAGCTGTACATGACAATTAAGTCTGGTCCTGGAAGAACTTTGTGATTTGCTGTGTGGCATGTGGGGTGGCCAGTGAAGGCGCACGCTTTTTACTGGGATGTCATGTGCATCCATAGGATGTTACTGGGACAATTTCAGGTGTTAGTTCTTCTGATTTCATCTTAATAGAGGGGCTGCCCCGAGGTCCTTTTGTAGTCTTCATATCTGGAAATGAAGAGGAAAACCCATACTTTACAAGTGGCCAACAGCCGGTGGGCCGCACTCTGTGAACTGCCTGGCATGCTGAATCCACAGTGCTTTCAGTTGTGGTGATTTCTGCTCTCACCCAGCGCAGAGGTGCCAGTGGAGGCCCAGGGTGATCTGTGAGCAGCGAGGACGGGGTGCCTGGCCTCATGGCTCCCCAGGTTTCTCTGGGGACAGTGACGGCAGCCTGCTGCTGAAGCTCTGTTTGCTTAAGGCACGCTGTAGGCCTGGTGCTGTTTTGACAGGAACAGAGAATTGTGGTGAATTAAATGGTTGCGTGGCCAGGAGGAATGGGTCTTTTTTTTTTAATTTTTATTCATGGAATGCACAGAAATTAAAAGCCAACCAAGCCAACCCCGAAAAGCAACAAAATTGTTCCTGGTTCTGTTCACCATGTTGGGGTTAATGCAGTGAAACAAAGAAAAATACAGAGCTTTTTCAGAAACTGTTTTCCACCTGATGGAAACACTTGAGTTATTTTAAGTTAAGGAAATCCTGTGTTTCCTCAGCAGCTGTTGCAGTAAAGATGAGTGGTCGTTTTCCATATATATTTATATTGCTGGAGGTCCTCTTTCATTTTATGACTGAATGGCCCTTTACATATAACAGATCTTCTGCAGGTTAAGTGGCTGGACATTTGGGGGTTGGACTGAATGATGTCTTGAGGTCCCTTCCTTTCCAACCCCTATGATTCTGTGATATACATAAAGTTTCCTGAAATCTCACATGAAAAGATAGCTGCATGGGGTGGACGTGACTACTATTAGATGGGTTGGAAATTTACTGAAATACCAGAAATGGTGAATGGAAATGGCAGCATGCAGGCTGTAAGAGAGGTGACTGGGATTACATCATGGTTTGATATTGGGCACATCTTGGTATAAGACACAGAGACGATCTGAAGTTAGGCCGTGCATCCTGGCGCTAAATGAAGCGATCACAAATACACCAGTAATAGTACAAACATGCACAGAGAAGCACTCTGACTTTGGTCAGAATGGAGAAGAGTGGCAAAGGGCCTGGAAAACATAGGAGTAATTAACGTAAGGGAAATTATATGAAGGAAAACAAAAAGCGAGGGAAGATAAGAGAAAAGTTGAGCAAGAGTTGGAAGAGCCTGGTAATTTTGTATTTAAAAGTTGCAAAAGTCTTCTCTCTGTTGGGCCTCTGGAGGGTGGGCATACACCTATGTGGTGCCCACCCTGGCCTTGTCACACAGCGGGGGACATCTGGCATGAGAGGCACAACATTTGGGCTTTCCTGTCCAGGGAGTAAATGTGCTGCATCAACCATCAGTGAAGGAACTGGTAGTCTGTTCTGGCTGTAAGGTGTTTCCTGTGTTTGCTCCGTAAATTATATTAGGGAATTAGGGAGCAGTAGATCATGTCTTTTGGGCAGTATCTCTTTTAAACCAGAAGGGCACTAACAGAGTTTGTGTATATTTTTGGTCATTAAATAAGACCACTGATTTTGAGCTGCTAGTTGGGGCCTTTTGTTAGACTCAAAATGCTTGGTGCGTTGCTCCTTTGCATAACTGGCTGTGTTGTACAGTTATGAACAAACCCTGTGCTTTGCTCTGGCTTTCTTCTGAAGTTTGGGCTCCAGAAAACTGAATTTCAGGACACATGCTTGTTATTATATTTACCATGGGCAAATAGAAGAATGGAATGGAATGGAATGGAATGGAATGGAATGGAATGGAATGGAATGGAATGGCATAGAATAGAAGTGAAATTAAATACATTAATTCGAATGGACCTACAATGATCATCTATCTAGTCCAACTGCCTGACCACGCCAGGGCTGACCAAAAGTTAACACATGTTATGAAGGGCATTGTCCCAACACCTCTTCAGTGCTGGCAGGCTTGGCACATTGATCTCTCTAGGAAGCTAGTTCCAGCATTTGACCATGCTCTTGGTAAAGACATGCTTCCTTAATGCCCAGTCTGAACTTCCCCTGTTATGATACCTTTTGGGCTCCCAGTGATTGTCAAAGTTTAACAGCATTATGTTTGTGTATCTTGCTTGGTCCCAACTGACCCTTTTCCATGAGCTTTGGAGACTTAGACGGTGGGCCTGCAACCTTTGCAATTCCACTGTGGGAACAAAAGAGGATATACTAGTAAAGCACGTACTAATTACTTGAATAGCTGTGTGATTCATCCTGGCTGTCCTCATATGACAGAACCGCTTTTCCATGGTGTTTTTTTTTTTAATAATGAATGACAAAAGGTCAAATTTTCTTGTGGTTCCTTGCGTCAGGTTTCTGGCTGTTAGTTTGCAGTTGGCAGTGTCAGGTGTTAAAACAATAATTACTTAATTACCCTCATTTGATTTCAATTTGTCAACTTTTTTTGCTATTCATTATCTGTTTAGTTGGTGTATTTTAGTGAACCACTGTGATAGTATAAACGCTTTTTCGGTCCTTGTGATACAAAGTGCACGAGCCCTCTATGCAGTAAGGTATGGTATTTTTCAGTCATGTTATGAGATGGAATTTGTACTTCAGTTGGAATATAGAAGAAGTTGAATTACATCTGTGGATAGATGGAATTAAAGAGTTCCTGCAGCCACAGCAACCACCTACCAGGGAGAACAGGCTTGGCAAAAAAGGGCATTTTAGGAAACAGGAGAGGTGAACCCCGGGAAAGAGGCTAGCTAGCCTTTCTGCTGTGGGGGATTTTTCAAATGTGTCTAGTTTGCAATGACATAAAACTATGTAAATAGATTTGGTCTATTATTTACCAAAAGCTGCAGCTCAGGGTAAAACAGAGCTACCGAGAAATTGGCTCAGTGTTTTCAAAATTGTTTATGTTGATGTAGACTAAATAATATAAAAGGGAAAAGAAAAAAAAAAGGAAAGGAAATGGAATCAGGTTTTTGTTCCTATGAAGCACTTCAGCAGAGAATGCAAATATTTTTTTTCCTTTTGGGGGGGAGTGGGAGGAGGGATGATCAGACAGAAAAGAAGCCAGTAAAGCTCTGTTTAGCTGTTTTTTAATTTTTTTCCCCAGTGCATTCCAGTTTTCAGGAGAAGGCTGGGTAATTTCTCTATCTGGACACACAAATGATTACAGAAATCTAGTACCTAAATACATCAGTCTAATTCCACTCTCACAGTTCAGCATTTTGAAGGGAAGGGCTCATGATCTCATTCTTTCTGCCTGTCTTCCAACTTTTCTTTCCCAGTTGAAATAGCATTTCTCAAAACATACTAATGTCAAAATTGAGACATTCTATTGCTCATGCATGCGCAGTACTGTCTGCTGATCAACTAGCTTTAAGCACATGTATATGAATTCCTGGAAAACACTGTACTGTAACACTGGAGTGCTGTAAAGTGGCATAAAAATTCTAGCTGGAATAATTCAAACTCAAGTAGGGATGTAGTGTTAGACTCAGGAGAAAACTGTATGCTCAGTTACGATATCAGAAGATAAATTGTTATCAAATAGCTAACCCTCAGGTACGGATGTGCTGTAGTTTGCTGTGCAGAGAGCTGCTCAACAGGCATTTCTCTCAAAGATCTGGCCAAGTGTCAAAGCAGCTTCCCACTTTTTTGTAATAGGAGCTCAAACAGGTGTAGCACGAGTCTGTGATAATCTCTCTGAGGCTTTCCCCTAGGAGAGGGTTTGCTCCCCAAAAGTTAACAATTACACTGGGGTGACTTCTGAGGCTCTCGTAATCCCTTACTTTGCTCAAGCAGTGCTGGCAGTCAGGAGCCCCACGACCTCCAGCATGGTTCTGGTTCTGAACAACTGGCTGCGTTGCAGCGAGCGAGTTTTAAATATTTCATGTAAGCAATCAGCTGCTGAAAAACATGCTGCTATTTTCCATATCCCAAATTGAAAGAGAAGTTGGTTTTCTGTCCTCGTTTTTGTTTTCCTTTCCACGGTTGTGGATTTGTGTATTGTCCACGGGCCAAGTCTGTGTGGTTCTTGGCAGGCTGCTCGGACATTTTTCTGCTGAGCTTTTTATCACAGCATCTTAGTCTGGGTTATACATGAAATAATGCAGAAAGGCTCGATAAAGAGAAACCTGTGCTACATACAGCCTTTGCAGTCTTTAATTAACGCCATGTGCGTGTGCGTGTAAGCGATAGGCGATAGGCGAGCCGCAGATGCAGCGAGCTGCATTTTGATGCTGTATCGCTTCTTCGCTCCGCGGTGACATTAATAAATTGATGCAGGCAAGCATTTGAGATTTCATTACCGCCTGAAACGCCTTTACTTTTTGGCTTGCCCCAGTTCATTTATGAGGCATCATCATGCTCAAATTAGAAAGAGACTAAGCTGTATGTGGCTGCTGAGAATTATCGGATTATTCAATTACTGTGAATGGTGCTCAAGGAATATAAAATATTCAAGAAATACTCAAGGAAAAATCCCTAAATAAGCTATCTGTATAAAGGTGACACACTCAGTGATGGATATAGACCAAACGTAGGTCCAGGGGGGATGAGGCGGTTGCAAGGCACAGGGTACTGTGAGTGTACGGTGTTGTGGCAGGCATTATGTGCAGTGATTAACTTTCCCTTGGCCCCCTGGTAAACTGTCAGCTTGGTTTAGCAAAGGACTGGAGTAGACCCATGAGGCTTTCGAGGCTGAGATCCCCCTCAGCTTGGAGGTGGTGTTGCCAGGTGCAAGGTGGCAATCCCAGCTATCCAGGGCTGGGGGCCAGAAAGTGTCTCTGAAGACTTCACTGCCATCTTTGTCTGGGAAACTGGGAAACAAATGGCACGTGGCTGAGCCTGATGCCTTCAGTGCTGCCTCTCTCTCGAAAACCAACCTTTTGGTTTTAGCTGAATGCCTTCAGACAGGAGCTAGCCACTTTTTCTGTGCCAGACTTTTTTGTTACCTGAAGCTGAGTATCTAAATTATTTCTTTGACCAGGCCTGCATTGGCATCAAGCGTGGGATTAGCCTGTTTTGCTATTGTGAAGATTAGACCCACTGGTTTGAACCAAACCCAGCCTTATTAGGATTGTATCTCTGCTTGCCCTACAAACCTTGGCCAGGCCTGCTCCCAGGAAACTTGTGTTTGTTTCCTTCTAACCATAGCTCCTTCACAGTGGTAAACTTTCCTATTTGGTGAATAATTTTACATAACAGAAAGTACTCTGAATGGTGAAAATCTACCTTTGGTGGTCTGCTAGACCATACAGAAGAAGGTAAGTCAGTCTACAACAAAGTAACTGTTACTACAACCCAAAGCATGAATTCATTAATTTTAACGACAGTGTTGCTGTTTTACTCCAAGCTTAAGTGAATATAAATGTAACTTATCGAAGAGTCTTTGACAAAAGCCATCTGTGCAGGTTCTTCTAATCACATCTGTACTTAAACTGGCTGTGTGTTTTAAGAAGAAGCGTCAACCACAGCAGCAGCAGCAGCAGCGACCTACAGCTGACTCCCAGCAGCGTTTCCCCTGGCTGCAGCAGCAGGAGCGAGGGGCGGCCGGCCGGCAGCTCCCCCATGGTTGTTTGGGGTGGCGGTAGCAAGTCAGACATTGTTTTTCTTGTACCACTAACACAGCTTTTCATGTTTATTATCAGTGGGTGGCTTAGCGGGATGGTTAGGATTCTGTGCTTTGAGCGGAGAAGTTGGGAGATGAGCTAATTCTTTATAAGGCTAGTTATTATCCCTCTGCTGTTATCTGCAGTACTGTGGTTCATGCAGCAGCAGTGCTCACTCCAAGAAGTTGAAAGAATGAAACAAAAAGACCATTGTCTCCATAATGATGAAGGTAATTAAAAGAGAACGGATTCCACATGATGTAAATCATTGTCTTCAGGCTTTTCTTACACCTCAGACCTTTTTTTTTCCCCCCCCAAATTAAGTCGACTGGTATTTCTGCTTTGTAAGTTTGGTTTGCATCTCAGTGATTTTTTTCTTCTTTTTTTGTTCATCAAGGGGCGCAGAAGGTTCTTGTTATGGTCACTGATTTTCCAAGGAATCTTAATAATTTGCAGACATCTAGATTCATTTAAATGCACAGAAGGAAAAAGCCAATTTCATCTTGTTGCTTTATTCATGATAATGTTTTTGTTTAAAAAAAATAATAAATGCACCCAGGGAACAGATCCTTAGGGAAACCACTGGAAACAGTTGTATGTTGAATTTATAGATCCAAGCATATCATCCTTGGCCTTGCTTGAAATGCTCCAGTGGGATCTGTACACAAGTATCTCCAAAGGTAATCATATTGATGAAGTTAAGGTCATATGGAAAATTGGCTGATGTAATTATTCATTAAAAATTGTTAAAGCTGCCACGAGCATTGCATCCCAAGTCATTCTAACAGCTGTAAGACAAAGCGAGAGGCACTGTACTTTTCAGAGGTACCATCTAAATGGTGTTTCTTTGACCGAGTTTGCTGTCAGCGTCTTCTGAAGGATCTTGAAGTGAGACTACTTGTATTTATTGTTATAATTATTACAAAACTTGACCCAGGAGAGCAGAGATCATTAAACACGTTTCTAATGTTGCTCCCACTGCCAGGTACTTCAAAGCCAAGGTCAGAGGCCAGCCAGATACCTGATTATTTCATCTCCTGCCCTGCTGCACAGCGCAGTGTATTAGAGCAGCACTAATGTTTGTGCTAAGATTAGTAGCAAGCCATTTTTAATCTTAACTTGCAGTTGGACACGTCTGACCTATAAAGGGTAGGTGATGAGAAGTGATGTTAGATTTAGTGGCTTTCCTCTGCAAGAGTGGAGATTGTCAATTTTCTGGCATTTCAAAACTGTTTCTTCTCTACTGGGAGTGATGGCTGAAGGCAGCAACTGAAGTCTAGGAAAATGCAAACTGACCTGCAAACACTCATCAGCAGCCAGGCAGTTCCCAGCCTTAGAAGTAAGCACATTAAAGGAGGAGGAGGTAGTCTGCTTTCTCCAGGACAAGAACGCAGCTTTCCCTGCTTGTGATGATCAAGTCCATCAGGGTCAGTAAATTCCGATGTCAAATGTGACTTTTCAAACATGACTTACTGAGCTCACATGTTTGTGGAGAAACTTGGAAGAGTTTTTTCTAGTTTCTTTTCATACCACTGCTATTAAAAAAAAAATAATTAAACAATGGCACGAAATAACATGTTTGAATCCAGTGACATCTTTCCTTTGTCTTTTGTGTGTCCATAACTCCTGAGCTCCTGGCCCTGATCTCTGAGATTCAAGCAAAAGTGCAGAAGGTGTGCTTTGATGTGAACGCTTAACAGAAGTCCACCTGTCCAAAGGAAGTAACAATTACATTAACTACAAATTTCTGTGTTCATTTTGCAAAATACTGCTATATAATGCTACTGTCTTGCTGCTTTTCCCCCAAAAAATCTCAACATGGAACGCATGGTAAAATTCCATACTACTGCCTACTGAATGGTGTCACTTGAGAGCACGGGAATGTTTCTCAGTGAGCTACCAGGACCAAACAGTTTGTAAATAACATATCCACTCTTTAGCTCATTCTTGCAGTAATCGTGACCTTGTACCATGCCAATACTGGCGTAGCTGCGAGCTTCATCGCCCAGGCCTTTCTGTAGTGACCTGTGTATTTGTGCAGATAGATGTGTATTCCCAAGACTGCATGAGTGTCATCAAGTGTTGTCTGCAGGAAGCCAGTTTAATTGTCAGTGGCTCACAGGGTGTCGTCTACTGAGACCTGGTTCCCTGTCAAATATCTGTTTCGTTTTCTGAAGCCAGATTCTTTTATTGAGGTTTATCGAGACAGATTTATCCTGATTGCTTGAGCCAGATTCTTAGCGTGTCTCACACATGATACCGGTTCTCATGCGAAGATGCTGGCTGCAGGCAATCCCCTCCTGGGTAAGAAATTCCAGAGCACGCGGTGCAGGAAAGGTCAAACTCATTTGCAGGGACTTGTGTTTAACTGTGCGATGCAGAAGTGAGCTTCATTACTTGTAATTAATCCTCAAGGTTCCTGAATGTCAGTTTACAGAGGCAGCCACGAAGGTAGTTCACGGAAGATGATTAATATTGGTATTCCTGATTTGGAAAAGCCTCTGGATAGCAATGTTTGTAAGTTCTTTTTACTGGGACACCCTATGAAAAAATTCCCTGATTAAATTGTCAGCATCATTGTCTCTGCCTTGAACGGTTGTTTCACTGCAGTTAGTGCCCTTTTACTGCAGAAGGGCGTTGGGGCGATGCAGTGGAAAGTACATCCTGATGGATACAGCAGAAGGTGCATCCTGAGATTCTGACACGTTGGCAGGTTTTCACAGGTTCAGAGAAAAAGTCCTTGGGGAAAGGTTAGTACAGTTATTGGGCAGGTTAATGTTCTGTCGTTCCCCGAGGGGCTTTCGTTTATATGGGTGGTGGGGTGGGGGGAGTTGCTCCTCTGCAGCATTTTTATCCTGAAACTATTGGCCTGCTCAAAGAGATTGAATGAAATCTAAAAATATGCACATTTTAATAACAGCTCAAATTTCACTTAGAAAATATAGGCCAAATTCTCCACAGTTGCCGTCGTAAAGGTGGAACAGGGAAATGCAGCTGGAGGCAGAAGATACTCTCGATTCTCTGCATGTCACTTTGGGTTCAGAGCAGTTTTGGGCCTCTGCATCCAGTCTAACCATTCATCATCTGTATTATGTTGTGGACCGGACTGAAGGGAGGGTAAAGAAGAGTGTTTTGCTTTCTTTGTAGATCTGATAGCAAACTGAAGACATAATCTTGTGTTTTGATGTTGCTGTGAAACTTTTTTCAATTATCTTATGCAAACACAGCAGCTTAGAAATACTCAGGAAAACTGATTTTTGTGCAGTTTTAGGATCTCCAAACTGAGAGACTGTTTAGTACCTCAGACAAAATTTTGACCCTCCAGAGTCCAGCTATTTAATTTCTTCCTTTCTCCAGTCTCCCGGAGGAAAAACAAACACACGGAAGGCTTCTTTGCATGCTAGAGACATTAGAAAATGTTTCTGGATTAATGTAGGTACTCACTGGTTTGTAGCCAGTTCTTAAGAATCAGATTTTTCTGGGCTTGCATCACAACTTTCTCTCTTTAGAGTGACCCTAAATTACTGTGGAGAAGTGGAAAAAGGAGTTGGTGGCTTTTGGGAAAACACTTCTGCTAGTGAAAGGGCTTTTTGAATATGAAATAGGCTATTTGATACAACGCTGCTATTTTATATATTGGTTTAGGAACAAGAGTCAAATTTCGTGGCTGTGAATTAGAAACTTAACTGCCTGGATTTTAGTGCGATCTTCCTGGCAAGCATTCAGCGATCCAATGAAAAAATGTAATCTTTTTTCTACTTCACTGGTTTGGCCATCGTAAGCAATGTTGTTAATTAGAGACTCTGAAGTAGCATCCCTCTGACTTCTGTGCCCTAGAACTCACATTGTCTAAAGTGCTGCATTTGCCACCTTCACGGTAGTAATTAGTATATTTATAATGAGCCTCCTCTCCGATACTGTAATCCTCATCGGTACACTCCTAACAGCAGCTTGTGTATCTCACTGGTAAACACAGAGTCAGGGAGCTGTACCCTCTGCTGTATGGAAATCGGTTATGGAGACCCACCTCTCTTTCATTGTTATCCAAAAGATATTGGTGCTTTATCACCACCTTTTCTTTATTGGTAATACAAACATTATGGGTTACAAACATTGGAGAGCTTTTATGCAGAGGTTTCAAGAGGTAAGGAATAATAGTTTTGAGCAGTCAAAGAAAGAAAGGGCTACATGTGGATTTTAGCATATGTATTCCTAAAAGCTGGTGGATGGTCTCCAGTTATTTTAAGACGTAGCATAAATGGAAGGGTTCTGTTTCCAAGGCTTGCTGTAAAGTTTGCTTTCAGATTTCATGTGTCACACATAGGTGGCAGAGGGTTCAGAGATGAATTTTCTGCAGAGAAGTCATGCTTGTCAGCTTGCAGGAGTGTCTTGTTTGCCAAAGTGTCAATATACTTTGACACCTAAAAGCTGACAAACCAAAACATTATGTTGTCACACAAGGGAGATGGTTGGAAAAGATGCATGGTGCAAAGTGACTGAAAAGCAAAGGAGAGAGGAGGAAAAAGCTTGATGTGCAGTGTGCTGGGGGGACTTCATCCAGTGGTAATGTTCAGGTTTTGGTGGTCCTCATTAGATGATGTGTCGTCTTGCAATGAATTTGGCTTCACCCCAGCGAGGTGGGGCAGTTGTGGGCTGAACATTTGGAATGAAGAACCAGAGTTGAATGTCTGGGGTCCCTGTGAGCATTGACACATGCAGCTGCCTCTTCCCTGTGCTGTGGCAGTGTGCTGATGTGCCCTCTGCACCAGTGGGCGTTAGACAGCTGGGCTGGTCCCAATCCCCCCCCAGCCTTCCTTCTTCTACCCCCTGCCACCTCCCTTAAGTTTGCTTTTGCTGGTTTTGGGGCAGTGATGTAGAATATAAATTTCCCACCGAATTTGGCATGAGTAGACAGGAAAGAGCAGCTGCAGGTGGTGAGGAGGGCCAGAGCATCCTCTTCAGCAGCAGCACTGGTTTACACTGGCTTCACGGAGCTCCAGCCCATCAAGCTATAGGGGGAGGTGGGTTTGTCATTAAGACGTTTCTGGGGCAGCCAAGGCACAGCCACACAGCTCTGCCATGGAGATTGCAGCTGCCTGCAGAAGGTTGGTTCCAAGCACAGCCAGAAGTCACCTACCAGAGCCTTTTTTCCGAATTTGTTTTTTTTTTTTTTGATCAATAGAAAGTATAGATAAACTTTTATTCTCAAGGATTTTTCCAAGAAACTCCACTTGGGAGAAACTTCTCTGAATAAAAACCTGTCCCTTTTCAAATTATTTTTAGAATTCTCTGAATTCATAATTGAAATAAAATCTGCGATTTGCCCTAATAATAACAACCTATATACACTTAATACTAGGTTATTAATCATGCTTTTATGTTCTTATGCTTTGTGAATTACACTTTACTATGTGTCACCTTTTATAAGAAATTCTACTTCTTCTTACATTTTTGTGAAATAATGCACAGTACGTCTTGAATATTACAGTTCCCTGGGGACTTTCTGAGTATTTAAAAGATGAGCTTGCTGTCAGCCTCCATACCTCCCTGCCTTTCTATGTGAAGAAAGTGTTAGCATCTTTGTGTGTAAGCTCAGGTGTAAGAATGCATTCCTAGCAATTTCACACAAAGCCTGTGTTAGCCTATCTTGGGCATGTAACAGCAGTGGCTTTTTTTCTAGGTAAATAATATGTAAATGGTATCTCTTGGAAAGCACAGGTTTGTAATTTATAATTTTGAGTCCTTGGGAATTATTATAATACCAAGTTCTTGGGATTTGCTTATTATTCTTATTCCTGTCAAGGACGTGGGGTTTTTTTTTCATTATCAGGGATCCTGTGTGCATAGATGGTGTGCTTGGACCCAGTGCTCTGAGATACGGTGTTCCCCCCAAACCGCTCATTGGTTTCAACTGGGTGCTGGCCCCAGCGCTAGCAAATGAGCTCCTGGGGCATGAGGGGGACATCAGAGGGCTCTTTGAGATCCCACTGCCCATTGAACCAGGGGTAGGTTTACCTGGTGGCTGGTGGGGCAGAGAGTTTGGATGAGCTTGTGGAGTGTCTTGGTGAAAGGGGCTGGAGGGGGAAGGGGACCCCAGGGGGAAGACGCTTGCTGGCCACCTCTCAGTGCTTCAGATGGATAGTATCCCTTTGCAAGTCCTCCTCCAACTTGTGCACGTGATACCTCCTCGCAGGTTTGTGCACACGCATAAGTTAAAGCCAGACTAGTGTCACAGAAACAGATCCTTAACTAGTTTCCTCAGGCAGTGGTGCATTAATCCAAAATGGGTGCGTGGAAAGGCGCAAGGCTCCCAGCCTCCCCTGATGCTTGGCAGGCAGCCTAAGCGAGCGTGAAGTCATTAACACAAGACTGTGCACGATCGGACTCACAATGTAACTGAACACTCTTGAGGTGACCATGATGTTAATGGATGTACAGAGGCTGTTGGCCTGGAAGTGCTCCTTGGCATGGCATTTTCAGATGTGTACAGGCAAGGCTGGTTCATCAGACACAGGCAGTCAGTGTCAGAGGCAGCAGAAATCACTTTGGTCTCCCAGAGCTGCGTTCCTTGAGACTCTCCGTTCCACCCACAATCCACCCTGACAGTTTTTCACTAGGTCTGGAAGCTCTTTGCCATCATCTGTTTAAATTGTGTGCTGCTGCATTTCCTAGGTGAGTTTGAAGCTGACCTTTTGTTGTGAATCCACTTTTTTTATGTACTCAAAAATAATGTCTCCAAAGTAAAAAGTCTGCCTAAAGTTTTGTGTTGGTGCTTGCACTAAGAGCAGCCTGGTTTGAAGCAAATCCCACAAAGGGCTTTGCAAAGGTCTGAAGAATGAAAAGTACTTAGTGAATGTTTTCCTTGTTTAAAAAAAATTAAAATTTGGCTTGTCATAACTCTGTGACTTGGCCTGAAAACCCCGAATTTATTTGGCTCTGTTGGTCTTGGCTGCCGTGTGCGTCTTCTGCTAATCTTGGGGAGTTAATGAATTAAGTGAAGTTACTTATTAAATCAGCTGCACGGTGCTGATGTAGCAGAGAACTCTGCAGCCACCGTGCCGGCCTCAGGGCAAACATGGGGCAGGGGGAGCCAGGGGCAGGTGTGGGGCATGGGAACGCCACCCCAAAGCCAACAAGGACCATTCCCCAGCATCCATCGCTGGTTCCCTTCCCCCCACCCTGCTCTGCCCACCTCCTTTTTCATCATCATTCTTCTGGTTACAGCCCTGCTCTGCTCCACAACTTGTGTGCCCAGAAGTGCTTTGATCCCAGAGCACTAGCAAAAAGCATCACGCTTCTCCATGAATCCTGCCTGTCCCATATCCTTAGATGGATGTGGGGCTACTACTTTAAAAAAAAAAAAAAAAAAGGCAAAAGAAAAGCCTGTGTTGTGCCTGGTGAGATCTCCCAGCAGCAGCAGCAGAGGGCTTGAGGCAGCAGGGTGCTGAGGGAGCAGCTGGCGAGTCCTCCCCCTTGCCTTGTTTATCTCTGCTGTACCCCTTCAAGGTTTTCTTATATGGTCCTGGCTTTTTCTTAGGAAATTGATCTTTCAGCGCGTTGGTTCAGTCAGCATGGCCTCTTCAGCGAAGCCCTGAGGAAGTTTTGGGTGCCTATACAATGGAAGGGGTTGGGTTTGGAATGGTCTTCTTTTAAAGTTAGCTGCTTTCACATCTAACCGATTTGTGCCCCTGCATTGGTGTAGCCTCTGGCTTTGGTTCAAAAGAGCAGAACGAATGAGAAAGTCTTTTACCTGAGAAAAGGTCTTGATATGTTAAATACATCTTTTTAGTGTTGAATTTTATCTTTTAGTCTGAGTTTAGATTTGCTGTTAGATGCTTCTGTGTCTTTTCCCACTAGGTTAAAGTGCGCTTTATCACTGGGAACCTCTTTCCTCTGTAACTACATGAATGGTGAGCTCCTTCTGCATTGTTTCATTTCCTCAATCTCAGATAAGTTTTGTAGCATTTTCTTTAATCCAATTCTGCTCCAATCTGTCAGTATTTTCCCCTGATGGATGAGCGGCCGTGCTTCCATGACAGCTTCACGTCTGCTGTAGATCCTCATCCTTTTTTTTCCTTAGTCTATGCCTGAGATACGTTTCAGCTGGCTGCGTGGGGTTAATGTAATCCAGAAGAGCCATCCTTATCAGGCGACTCAAGACAATTTAAATAATTGACACGTCCACGGTTGTGTTTATTCCCCCTCCCTCCAATTTTCACCCTTCTCCAACCGTTACCAAAAATTGATTGGTGTTTTCTTTCAGATGGTTGATAAAGATACAGAGCAGTTGTGTGTCAGAAACCAGATCCCCATAGGCCCCATTAACAAAGCTAATGTCAGGTGATGAATCCCATTTATGATTAGAGGGGTTTCATTCATGTGTGTGAACTCGCTGTCAGCTGCTTTTTTAATCAATTTAGCATTGGCTGCATTGATTCTGCCTAAGTGCTTTTAAAAAGTCAGGGTTGCTGGGTGTGCACATCTGGGTGCCATACTGAGGTCTGTCCTGGGACTTTAGATGGTTTCGACCCATCAAGCACATGGTTCCATCAGCAACGAGTTCTCTTGACCAGACCTTTTTCCTCTAAAACCACATTGATGAGAGTTAATTATGCTATCACATTTTCATTAAGAGCATAACTTGGACCACTGTGTTTAGAAATTAAGGGGAATCTATTCAATTTGTTTTACAAAATACTTTGGATGAGTTCAGACCGCAGTTTATAACATATAGGAAATACAATTTATTTGTTTCCCACAAGTTCTCATCCATAAATGCAGGAGTGTGTGGAATGATGAGCTGCAATTTACTGGCCCAGCCGTTCCTGTGTGTCTGCCTTTTCTTTATTTCTCAATTTATGTCCTCAAAAAAACCCAACAACCAACATGATGTATTAAGGGTTTTTGTGTGTGTTAAAAGGGTGTTTGTGTGTGTTCTTTCCCCTTAGTTCTCTCTTCTGTCTTCTCTCCACTAGAGTTTGACAGTCTGTTTTAGCATTACTGATTGCAATAACACACCGACCAAAACTCTTCCATGAAACACAACTACAGTGCTGATTTCAAAAGCTTTAACAAAAGGCATCCCATCTGGAGCATCTAAAGCTCTCGTATGGTTTGTTTTAGAGTGTGAAAATTGAAACACTCCATTCTGAGAACCCAGAAGTAAAATTGGTTTTGATGTATAATGTACTCAACAGTTGTTTTCCAACACACTTATTTTTCTTGTCTTTTTTTTTTTTTAATTTTTGGTTTGGCATTGCAATTCATAAACAATCAAGGATCCCATTCCATTCCTGACAATTCCATTTTCAGTTTTGTTACCTTGCTTAGGTGGTATTAAACCTTGAACAAAACCAAAATTTACAGTTGTTATAAGCAGCTCTGGGCTTGATATGGCTCCAGATTGTTTTGTTTAAGAAGCATTTCTTTACTGAGAGGGTGGTCAAACACTGGAAGGTGCTACCTAGAGAGGTGGTTGATGCCCCAAGCCTGACAGTGTTTAGGTGTTGGGACAGTGCCCTTAATAATATGTGTTAACTTTTGTTCAGCACTGAACTGGTCAGGTAGTTGGACTAGATGATTGTTCTAAGCCCCTTGCAACTGAAATAATATATACTGTTCTAACCCATGAAGCATACAAACTTATTTTATTGATCCATTTCTTTGTCAAGTTACATGGTTACCAATAGCATACTCTGTTTAACAGCCTAATAAAGTGCATTTCCATGGCACTTGCCATCCACTGATCTGGAAATACTTTCCTGACACTCCCTGTGGACAGAGGAAGCATTGTTATCCTGACCCTAGCAGAGGCAAAAATTAGCCACAGAAAGGGTAGCAATGGGACTTGGCAGCAAAGTGGTTCATCACCCTTTTACCTTCCTGTCCAAGTCTGTGACCCAGCCAGAGCACTACAGAAAGTCCTTGGTTTGTGCTTCTAGGAGGGCAGCTGAAGAAAAGAAAGCATCACCAGATAGCAGGTCCAGAGTTTCCAAAGGCTTCAGTCCCATCAGAAAATTTTCATGTGCGGTCCACTGATCTTACTGGGAGCCTTGCGTGTCGGAAAGCTGCACAGTCCAATGTTAGATCGGACCTGAGGTTCCTCCTCACTCATGCTCAATGATTTGGGATTCACACATCAAGCATCCTGCAGGCATTGTTGTCATCATCTGCCAAATATTAGAGGAGGGCACTAGGGAGCTGGTGAGTATGAGACCTCTTCTGTGTCATTAGAGAACTTCTATCACTCTCATGTCAGCTGTTTTCTTTTTTCAGTCAGCAAATATTTAAACAGTAGAAATTTCTGTGCCATTATCGAGCCCGCTGCCATATATTGCAATCTGAAGGAGTAACTCCCTGACCCAAAACGAATGGAGGAGATTGCTGGAACTTCAAGTGGTGCATTTTCGTGAGTGGAGTTGGCTGTAAAATGGCGTAAGAAGAACAAACTTGGTTTTGACGTTGTTGTATTCCTGGAGTTTGAAAAACAGGTGAAGCTGCAGGTGCGTTAAGACAGCGGCCACCCTTCCCTCCCCAAGTTTGTCTGGACTGCTTTGGGAAATGGACTGCATGGGCACAGTGGTATAGGGCAGAAAAGACTCTGATAGCTCAAGTTCAGGTAACAGTGAAGAACCAGAACAACAAAGCAATTAAAGAGATGCACATTGTTGCTGAGCTTAGGGTAGCAAAACTTCCATGAGCTCAGGATGTGAATTCCATGGTTTAGTCCCCTGTGAGCAGTGAAACGAACAGTGATCCCGATGGCCATGTGGTGCTTTGCACCCGGGGTGACGCCTGCCTCTTGGGGAGGTCTCTTGACAGTGCACCACAACCTTAAAGCTATTTTTTGGGGGTGCTATATGGAGAGAGCAATGAGCGAGTTTCCTCCAGACCTTCTGGCATGAGACAAGGGGACTGTGGAGGGTGTATTTAGGCGGCATGGCTTGTGCCAGGACTGATGAAGGTAACTGACAGCAAGGCACCAGCATTTTCCTACAGCCAGTGCTGCTGAGACTCGGTCTCTGTGTGGAGTTTTGCTGTCTCTCTCACTTCTTAACGTGACCCAGAAACGCCGGGAAGAGACCTGTGACGTGAGGAAGGCAGCTCCGGCTGCACAGAAGTGTTCCCGCCAGCTCTGCGCCTTTCCCCGCTGAGCCCTACGGGTTTGTTTTGCTTCGCATGTGGCTGCGTGCTCCGTCGCCAATCTTCTCTCCCTGCAGAAGCATCCTCCCTGGGGAGGCCCACTGGAAGTGTTTTGTGGTGCTTTAGGGATGACCTTGTTTTTCAGCGCGGTGGCAATTCACAGACAGCACAGGAAGGTAGGACGGGTTTTATCTCAGCGTGCTGTGCTGACTGGTTCACTTGTCTGGATTTGCTTTGCTACTGCAGAAGAGGGATAGCAGCAAGCATGGTGACAGGAGCTCCTGTGTACGTTATTTCCTCCCATTCTAAAGTAAGGGGAGAGCACGAGGCAGATTTGTGTCAACAGAAAATGCTTCTGGGCAGAGCTCTTTTTCAAAACATTAAGAGCAAAGAAAAAATATGATTTACCCTAAAAATGAAGTAACTCATCCATTCCAGGAGAATGTCATGGTATTTTGTCTCGGACAATAGTGAAGGAGGTGTGTCCAAAGAAGAGATGACTTGCAGCATCATCTGCATTTCTGTCTGTGGATGTCCCTAAGAGAGCATTGTATTTCTGTTAAGGATGGTTGCTCCCACTTCTTCTAAAGTGATTTTTGGGGTTTTTTTTGGTGTTGTTTGCAATATAGAACAATGCCTCTAATACCGGCCTTGATGAAAGAAGAGGCAGGTATATCTCATTTACACAGGGGTGATTTCCCCCTCCTCCCCTTCACCAGAAGCAAAAGACTATAAAGTACTACCTGGGAGAGTTTGAAGTGCAAACTTTGACACGGTTTTAAAAGGTGGGAGATTTCAAACTGCTCTCTTTTCACCTGTGGCTATCAATGAATCGATAGCACTGCATTTTTTAATTTGGGGTGTTTTTTTAGCAGCTGATATAGTAAAGAAATGGAGGGAAAGGAAGGTCAGCAATTAGAGAGGAATGTCTTGACCTCTATTCCACACTTTAGTGAAAAAATGTGAAAAATACCCTCTGAACTGCCAAATCCACCTGTGGATAAATAGTGGCAGTGATAGTTAAGCTGTCATTCATGAAAACTGAGGAAAGGCAGAAAGGGATGGCTGTTTACTTTAAACATCTTGGGGAAAGAGAGGATTTCCATGACAACACAGAGTTCAATGCGAGTGCTGCATGATGACATAAAGGAGGCTCTCACAAGATACCTTGCTGAGTCTCCTGACTGAGCTCCTATCACCTGAGCATTTTAGTTGAGGATGTTGAGCAGGGCATGTGTAGAAGGAGTTAGGAGGGAATGCTGGAATTGGTGGAAATGCATGAAAGCATCAGTATCTCACCTTTGTGGTTAGCTGCTGGTACAAGAGGATTGAGAATGCTTCCCAGTGCTTTACTGGCTGATGTGGGTATGCCTGGTCCAGAATTTAACCCTCTGCGGAATGCATGGATTACTCTCTATACCGAGGTGTTGTTATGTTTGTGCCCCGTGGTTTTTAAGTTCTCAGATTATAGCCACTTTCTCAAAATGACCACTGTTTTTAGAAGTACTTCCCAGCCATGCTTGTGTAGTGGTTTAGAAGATACTACATCCACGTATTTTGGGAGGTAACACTGAAATAGGCAAGGAAGTCAAAATCCACACAATGCAGGGTACTCCGGTGCATATTGTCCATCCTGTGCTATCCCAGCCATTGGCTGTATGGGAAGGCTTATTTTGTGGGAATAGTGGCAGTAGCCTGACCTGTGAAGTATGAATTATGATAAAGATAATTGAAAGCGCAGGACATTTGGGGCATTTACATGTTTTGGAGGACCAATAAGAATAAACTAAGATACCACAATTATTAATCAAGCCAAGACTGTTTTCCTACTGTTATCATCAGCCCCACAGACTGAAGGAGTTAGGGGGAGAGATCTGTTGAGGACCTTCACAAGCATCTCTCATTCCTGCATCAATTAAGGGAAAAGTAGTGAGAATTGGAGATTTCAGACTTTGCAATTGCTAATATTTGTGTGGTCAGATGTGCTGTATGTGCAGAACACCTCGTTCCTTCCCAACGATCCAAGGCTGTGTGTGTAGAATCCTTTCCCCTGCAGTTGCTCTCCCAGTATTTCCACCTTTTCACCTCCACATCCATGCTAGGAAGCTGGAGAGTGCTGATCCAGCTCCAACACACTGGAGCAGCACGTTTAACCATCATCAATCCAATTCCATGATTGGACAACTGAAGAGTCCTGAAACCTTGTCAGTTGCCAATTTTTTAATTTTTTTTTTGTCTGCCATTTGAATCCCCTTTTCCCTGAGGAAAGATTTCCTGGAGGGTGAAGAGTGAGTTTCCTTTCACAGGTGCTCGGGGGGCCACGCAGCCACCCTCCTCCCTTTCTGCCTGTCAGGTGGCCGCTGCATCTGGCCCCGTCCCCTGCTCCCTTCTCTCTTTTTTTTTTTTGTTGTTGTTGTTTTTCTTTACTTTCCCTCCTCTTTCCTATCTGCTTCTTTATTTCCATATCCTGGTGTAACTAGCCAAGACCGGCAGTGTGACTGTAATACAAAAGACGAATTAGCAGCACTGCTTTCAGCTCTCTGCTGGTGAAGTTTGCCAGTTCTCGCTGGGACAGATAAGGCTGTATTAAGTCTCTTCAATGACATTTGCCAAATGCTACTTTGCAAGAGAGAAAGGTGCCCAGGGATAAGCAAAAATTTCTTCCTTAGGGATTCTTTTTCACTTTTTGCTTTAACTTAAGCAAATTTCAAAAGCAACTTAAGGTCATCTACAACTCTTTATTAGCTCCTCAAAAGAAATGTTATAGCCTTCGATACCATTTGGGCTGTGACAGGCAGATATATAAGTATATGGATACATGGTTTCTCCTTTAAAAACAGGAGCATTAAACCGGGAACATATTGAGGGTGTTTTAACTTGTCCCTTTAATTATTTTATGTGACATTTCTTTGTAAATGTATTAAAAAACTTTGTGTGCATGGCTTGTTTTGTAGAAAAAAAAAAAAACAACAAGTGGAGCTTGATATAAAATCCTAAACTGCAATTAATAGCACACTTATTCATTCTTTAGTTCTCTGAGAGCAAGCAATTGGGAAAAATTGCTTTAAATCAACCTGAAGCAATTCTTGCGTGCCCAAAAAGAATGAAAAAAACCACCCCATGCATCTTGTTCCATGTTTTCTTTTTCTCTGTGTCACATTTCATTTTCAAGCTCTGCAATAAAAGCAAATGAGATAAAAGCCTGGGTTAGAAAACCAAAGAGGAAGGGTGAACCCATTGCTTTTTTACTCAGTTGCAGATAATTATACCACTAACCCGAGCTGGGAGAAGCTCAATTCCCTTTACTGCCTGGGGGGACTCAAACCCATTTCCAGGAACAGTTCCTATAAATGTGAATGGGAGCAGCTGATCCCAGAATACCCTTTCTGCTTTGCCAACGGTGTTCCCACTTTGCACAGCTTACTTAAATATTCATTAAGTGAGGAAAAAAAAGTGAGCTCTCTACAGCAGAGCTGGTTGTAGAGCAGTGCTGGGGGACCTGTGGTCCTCAGCTCATCAGCCCGCTGCTGAACAGCCACTATTTCGGGGGGGCTGCAGCATCACCCAGACCCCAAGCTGTCCCACTTTGGGGCCTGGAGGTAACACGCTTCCCTGTGCTTACACACTTCCCTGTTTCCTCTGAGACAGAATCATAGAATGGCATGGGTTGGAAGGGACCCCAAGGATCATAGAGCTCCAACCTCCCTGCCACAGGCAGGGCCACCAACCTCCAGGCCTGGATCTACACAAGGTTGCCCAGGGCTGCATCCAACCTGGCCTTGAACACCTCCAGGGATGGGGAGGGCATCCACCACCTCTCTGGGCAGCCTGTTCCAGCACCTCACCACTCTCTCTGTAAAGAATTTTCCCCTAATTTCTAATCTAAACCTTCCCTCCTTTAGCTCCAATCCATCCCCCTTGTGCTGCCATTGTCTACTGGGATAGTTGATGGATAGTTTGGGATCTGTCATGTATGACCACATCATTACTGTGAGAAGATGCCCTAAGAACAGTGGCTTCTTATTCACCTGGGTTCTTGATGAGAGGGGCAGGTATGCAGCAGTTGCATGCAGCAAGCTTGGCAGATGGAGGTCGGCTCCCTGCTCAGGCTGGTGCTATCTGGCCATGGGGATCTTCAGCCAGGGGATGGCAGGTCTTGACTAAGTCCCTGCCTCAGGGGTGTGAAGTTGGATGTCAGAGCTGAGAGACCCAGCCCTCATACAGAAAGTGCCTTTCCTTCTCTGCCCTTTTCTCACAGCATGTCAGGAACCTGGACTTTTCTTTCTTTGTTTTTATTAAATGTATCTGGACATCATTGCATTCTGGAAACAGTGTCTGGTGTTTGGGCTTTTTTTGGTCATTTTCCTTTAAGGCACCTTGAAACTTTATTTCCCGGGAAGTTGCTACATGTGTCCCAACTCTAATTAACTGGGTAGCATTGCAACAGTGATCAAGGGCTTTCAAATACTCTGGTTAGGAGACATCTCCCCCAGCTTTATCAGCACATATCATCCACATCTAACCTTATATTTTCACCGCTCTTAATAACTGCTTCTCTGCTTTTCCCATAAATGCCTAACCCCTTCAATCTATGGGGTGCCTTTTTCTTGCAGAAAAAAAAAAATCCCCAAGCTGTGAATGATAGCATCTCATTACCTTCAAAGCCCTTTTTGGGAGTGAGCCCTGCAAACTGTTGCTGCTGGCTTGTCCTTCTGGATGGGTGGTCACTCTTGGCTCCCAGGACTGCACCTCTATATGGTACCTAATTTATCTATCTATCTATCTATCTATCTATCTATCTATCTATCTATCTAATTATTATCATCATCATCCCTATTTCTTTCCATTTGCCTTTCTCTTTCCTTGACACATTTTAATCTCGCGTCTTTCCCTGATTCTATAGCTAAAAGGAACTCAGTCCTTCCTTTGGAGTTCCAAGTGTTACATCAGCGAAAATATTTTGGAATAAGTTTTCTTTCACATGAACTGAACACACCAAGTTAGTTCTTAGTTTTGTGTTGATATGTGATTTGTAATCCCTCTGGAGAAAGAGTGGTTGCTGATCTTGTCGATAGATAAATGTGAACGTATATACACAGCTCATAAGCTTTTTTGCTGGCATAACTACTATGAGGATGTTTCTGTTTCTTCTGATGTTATTAGTTTTATCGACACCTCCAGCTGTTTTGTCATCTCATTTGTCATCATTATCCTGATGATGTTAAAAAAATAACTGTTGCAAAGGATTTTTAGGGAAAAAATTAGTATTGCTTAAATGGAGAACTTTTTTTCTCTGTTCCTTTGAAACTCACAGGAACAAAGACTTCATGCAAAAATTTAATCTATTGCAATCCAAACATTATACAATGACTTGTTAAAAAAGAGTTGATAACTGGGTCAAGTGAGGTGAATGAAAACTGAATGTACCAGTTCATAAAATATTATCAGTTCAGTATTTGAAGTAAATAAAAACATATTCATTTAACAGTCAGTCTGCTCTCAGCAAACTCTGTTTAAAGTAAAATACATTAAAATCAGACTTAAGATCTTCAGAAACTATATATATAGTTTCTGAGTCACATATATATATATTTGATTTATTCAAGTCAATGGAGCCACCTACAGATTTGACCCTGAATATCTGATAAGATATATAGCCCACATTCTCAGAAGCCTGTATATCAGATAGGTGTGTGCAGTGCAAAGCACGTTTTGTGCTAAAATTGATTTACTGGAAGAGTGGACTTTTATAAATACAACTTTTAAAGAGAGAATACCTGCTGCTGTGCTGCTTTGTCACCATGCCAATCACTTCTCAAAGCCTGGCTCTTCCACAGCAGAAGACATTTGTGCTGGGGGTTTGGTTTGGCAGTGAGGGACAGCACCCAGACAAACCTGGACATGTCACACCCGAAGGAATTTCGCTTGCTAAGCAATGAGATAAGCCCTATTGCCTTCCTCACAACTTGGCTGCAGGTGGGATACTCTGTAAAAAAAAACCCAACAACCCAAAAGTTAATGTTTTAGAAGTTTTTTGGTTGTTCCCTCCCTCTTTGCCATTGGTGTTGTGTCAGACCCATTTCAGAGGAGAAGCCCAAACTGCACTTCAGCAATGCCCTGTTTTCTGAATTGAGCCCCATGGTGACACCTTCTGCAGTGAGCCTGGGTGCCAGGGAGCACCTCTGTGCCAGGGAGCACTGCTGCACAGCTCGCACAGCATCAGCAAGGTACGTTTTCTGACCCTGTGTCGAGGTGTCATTGCGCTGATGCTTGCATGGATTCCAGACCCCGTGTTTGATGTAGCGCTGGCATCCATGGAGAGGGTCAGAGCTTTGGTGCTGCCAGCCAGCTGGGGAGTGCTTTCCTGTAGTCAGCGAACAAAACATCCTCAGGAGAGCTCGTCCCTGCCTGCCTCACTGCTTTCTTACCCACCGGCCTTGAAAATGAAGATGCCTTAGCATAGATTTACCGGGATGGAAAGCGAGATGTTGCTTATTCACACAGCCCTGTGGGGATGAATGTGCCTGGGAGAGATGGGGCAGCCTTTTTAATGATGCTTAAATTGCTTCTCATCATCTCTCGCTCGCTGTCTTTTGAACTGCATCAGGATTGAAGTTTGGTATGAGATGGAAGAGGAACATGGCTGAACAAACTTTGTAATAAAGCTATGTACAGCCGGGATGGTGCTGCTTTCCTGTGAGCTGTGTGCGGATGGGCAGGGAGGCGTCATGGCTCAGCTGTGCCCTCAGGCCCATACCGCTTTATGGGAAAGGGGTGCTGCAGATGTGTTACCTCTTGGTGTGCTGCCAACAGTTTAGCACTGGTCAACTGAAAAAAAAGCATCTGCAAGAGAAGTATGTTCTCCTGGCAGCTCTGCTTGCCCGCATTTTTCCAATCAGGTGTCCGACCTTGGTGTATTTTTTCTTTTCAGCAAAGAATTACACAGAAAAAATTTTCATAGCAATTTTGCCCCTAGGAACCTCATTATTTATTTATGGGTATTCTATTTTTGCCCACTTAAAAGCCAAACTTGTTTTTTTGTAATTAAAAAAAAATCTCTATACATATTTTATTTAAAACATACAGTCCTTGCTGTAGACCTCAGGATACCTACCCTTCAGCTCCCACCCAAACCTTCAGGAAAAGCTTGGGAAGAACTGCTAACTGCAATCGAAAGTCGCCTCATCCTTTCTCTCTCTGGGAGAAGCCAAGCTGGAGAGAAAAATCCATACCCCATGACTGAAAATACCACCTTCTATTTGTCAGCCAGCTCTAGTGTTCGAGATGATCACTTTAGCTGCAGAGTCACAGGGGGGCAAACTCAAGGGAGGAGCATCTGCATGGCGTGGAGATGAGTAGAGCACAGACCCAATACTCTCACAGGTGGCGTGAGTGTGGAGATTGCCATGGAAATTCACTCTGGAGGTTAAAAAGCTGGGCATAGCTGTGGGGAGGTACATGTAGGTGAAAAAAAGCCTGCTTTTTGCAAATACAGATGTCAACAAATACCCTCTGAATGGTTGCTGCTCATTTTCATGAGGAGTCCTGGGTTCTGTTAGGCCCCCTGCATATCAGCAGTTGAAATCAGAGAGATACTTCTCCACTGGACAAGCTGGGCTGGTCTCCTGCCCCTCTTCTCTCCAGACTGGCTCCTCTACCTGTGCAAGAGGCAGTTTGAGCACATCAGAGCTTTGATGGATCCTAAATACCTAGTCAATACGCTAACTGTGCTCAGCAGCCAGCAGTATGTTTTCATTAGAAGGAATTTTCTTAGCTGAAAGTGTGATGCTTTGACAGTACATCACCTCATCGATTTCTTGGTTTTGTAAGTAAAGTGCGTGGGCTATGTTCTTAATCCCTTCCCGCATTGTATAAATACTGCTGCTTGTCAAACCCCAACAAGCTCACCCCAAACCATTACAAAAAACCCCCTGACATCATGATGAGCATTTTCACTTGCTCAACTCTAGTTGTGTCAATGGCAGAGGACCCTGAGTAGTGGAGAGCCGGGTTCTATGTGCCCAGCTCCTGGAGCACCTCTTCTCCATCGTGCTTCAGTTCCTTCCACTAAGCCCAAAAAGGGTTTCACTCTTTAGTACAGCTTAGGCTTGTGTCCAATCAGTCCAGATTGGCAAATTTCAGTCCAGATGGTTATGATAGATATTGTACCCTCTCTTTTAATCTTGACTAGAGAAGTTTTGACAAAGGCCTGTGAATTAAGTGGGCTACACGTAGCAATGACTGCATGAATTTCACATTTCGCCTTGTCCATCTGCCAGGATGAAAAGAGGGAAGGCAAACAAACCATTTCAGTACAAATTAGGGTGCCTGAATTGCACAAATCCAATTAGTTAACAGGCAGGACATTTCTCTGCTATTACTACTATTTTTTAAAAAAAAATCTCTTTGGCAAAATGCACGTTGAGTAGTAAATCTTTCCTTTTCAGGCTTGCCATCCATTTGGAACCTTTGTCCCACATTTACATGGAAATTTTACTCCCCCTGAACACAAAGCTTTCCCTCTCAGTGTGCAGGCTGCATTAATTGTCAGTAATGTGGAGAGAAATATATTCCATGGCATTATATTATCAAAACTGAATGGGATTAATAGCCTGTCCTGTTATAAGAAGTTTGGCACCGTGTGTTTTATCTGTCAGCGAGATGACTATTTATATTGTTTTTGGGTAACTGACATAATAGCCGTAAGTATAATTGCTTATCTGAATGCACACAATTAAAGCTGCTTTCTGGGAGGACTTTGTGCTTAAAACACACTTTGTTAGACATTTTCTTTGCCAGAAGGGAGAGGACAGTGCAGTTTGCTTCACATGATGCTGTAGCACAGCTCTGCTTGCTGAACGTGACCCTTTTTCAGCAACAACAGCCTTTCACAGAATCATAGCATCGCGGAACGGTTTGGGTTGGAAGGGACCTTTAAAGCTCATCTAATCCAACCCCTCTGCCATGGGTAGGGTAATCTTCAACTAGAACAGGCTGCTCAGAGCCCCATCCAACCTGGCCTTGAGTATTTTCAGGGATGGGGCATCTACCACCTCTCTGGGCAACCTGCTCCAGTGTTTCACCACCCTCATCATAAAAAAGTTCTTTCGTATATCTAGTATGAATCTACCCTCATTTAGTTTAAAGCCATTATCTCTGGTCCTATGGTCCTATTAAAAAGTGGTAATAACAGTCTGTGCTTTCTTTTACTCAGTAACAACACTGCTGTGCTGGTCCTCCCTCCTTCCTCATGAGGAGCTGGCTCACAACGCTTTTAAGTTGCTGAAGTTCCCGCAGGTTTGAGCTGTGCCACAGCAGCCCAGAACCTTCCCTCCTTGCTGCTTCCTCTCCAGCACGGACTTCTGTGGCTGCTAGTGTCATCCCCAAACAGGTTTTCACACTTGGTTCACATCAGCACTGCTGGTGACCTTCACCCTCCTTCTCCTCATGCCATTTTATTTAACTCCTTTCATAGAGATGTAAGTGGTGAGGGAAGGTGGGAGCCCCCAGGAGTGGTTTTCACCCATGCACGGTCTGTGCGTGGACCATCCTTCATAGAGGCATTTTGAATCTGAGTCTCAGTAAATGACTTCAACCTGCCTCTGCATGATGGGGAAAAAATAGTGATGCATTCTAGTATTTATACATAGTTAAAAACATTAGTTCAAATGGGTATTAATAATAAGCCTAGAAGTACTTCATCTGCGCATTGATCATTAGGAGAATGAAAGTAGGGAGGGGAGCAATTTACATTCCTCATTCAGTAGTAGTGTTGCAGCTGAAAAGCTGAAATGCCAAATAGATTACACATTGGAGGTCCATTTTCACACCTTATGAAAGCTGAGGTCACAATATTAAAGCATGGAGTTGGCTGTACTGTAAATATGGTAAGCTTTCTGCAAGTCTTCAGAAAGTCACGTGTGTCCCCATGTCCATACTGAAGCTCATTTGTCATAGTTGGGCTTTTCAAATAGAGAGTGCATTAATTGGACTGCTTATACTTCTTTGAAGTATAAGCTTCAAGAAAGTAACAGATTGAAAATATCAGCATCCTAAGGACTGTACTTTGACAGCCCTTTAGCTGAGTTTGAATAGTTGGATCTCCTAACTTGACAAAATGTTAAGATTATCCATTGGAGATTATTTCTAGTTCTTGAAGAGAAAAATATTGGGTCTTTGTTGTCTCTTTCATTCTTCAGTCATATAAAAAATACAGAAATAGTGGTATTAAATAGTCTTTTAGGAGTTCACCCACTGATGCTGAACTTTTTAAAATTAAATTGGAGGTCAATAAGAAATGCAATTTTAAGGAGATTTCTTGAACATGTTTGGGCTAGTTGGTATATTAGTGGACATGAATGCAGATGAAAACAAGAGTAACTTGCTGAAGTAGTTGGTTATTTTTAACACACACATGCACTGGTTACAGTTGGGTTTTATTGCTAGGGGAATTGCAGACAACACAAGATTAAAATTAAACATGTTTGTTAAAAAAGAAGGTTGTTTTGAAAATACAATTAGGAGATGGCAGGCTCTAACGATATTTCCTGTAGAGCAGTTCTTCTGAAGTTACTTAAAGCAGTCTTGTTTCTCAGAATGTCATTTGTTTATGATGTTATTATTTTTGTTGAATGCACCCAATTATCTACTGAACCTTTTTTAATTACAACTGATAAAAGTTCTAGAACATGTAATTATTTTTTCTTGACACTGCATGCTGCCTTTCACACGTGATTTCTAATAGTAAGGTAGTCTTCAATACATTTAAAACCCTGTGCTTGGAAAAGCAGCTGTGGATATAAAGATGTAGGTTTTTGGAAGGATTTATACGTTCTCAGTCCATGATATCTCTGTGCTCACAGGAAAGCCCCCTCTGTTGTCATAAATGCTGCTAGATGTGCGGGTTTGCAGGTCAGCCCATACGCAAGTGTTCAGCTGGATGAGGCAGTGCTGGGGCAGTGACTTGGGAAAAGTCTCTTAAAGCTAGAAGTCCCCATTTTAGACAGTGCTTTCTGCCCCCCACCCCAAACCTGAGGGGCGCTTCAGGAGCAGACTGGCCACATCTATACAATATAGCCCTCAGACCCAAATTTCCTCTGAGACCTACACAGTCCTAAGGCTCAATTATTATTTCTTGCACCTCTTTTTAGTTTCATATTTCTGGGCGCACCAGAGTGGTGTTTTAACTACATGGAATAGGGGATCTGTGTCCAGTGTCTTGGGATCATGGGAGGAAAGCACATGAGATGATAGATAATATTAGGGGAAGAATGCTGTAAGGAGGACGCAGACAAATCTGGGGTGGGCTTCACCATACCAAGCATAGGGGATACAGCAACATATCCCAGGACCGTGCCCAGAGACTGTCTTGAGGAGGCCAAAACAGAGCAGGCAATGGGGGAACGGCAAAGCGGAGTGAACCATCAGGAGCTATAACTTGACTTCACTCTCTGGCCAGCTTTCACTTAAAAGTATATCCGAGTGGTGCTGAATCTCAGCAAAGCAACATACAGAAGATCTGCTCACTGCAAAGAGATTATTGTGAGGCTGCAAGGAACAGAGAATGCTTGACATCTGTATGTTCAGGTAGTGGAAGGATTGGAGTAAATGTGTAGCCGGTTAAATTAATTTAGGTTTCTTTATCCATATGTCTTGTTAAAATTGCTGAGCTAGCCAGGCTAGTTCTTTCCCTTTTATCTCTGGTCAAAATTATCTCTAATCTAAGGAGGCACGTGGCTGAGAGTTGGACATTGCTTTACAGTCCTGTGTTGAAAGTTGAATGTGAATGGTTGAAAGTTGAATGGTTTAAAAATTTCAAAGCCATTTTTGCAAAAACATTGGGGTACATAAGGTAGTACTACATAAGGTAGTACCACTCTTAGCCATGATGTGTAGGATTACATTTCTTTTAAGGAAAGGCTAAGTTTCCGAATCAGGTGATAGTGGCAGCCTGAGGTGTATTTTGGTGCTTCCAGTCTATAAGCTCTAGTCAGCTCACAAGTTTTAAAGATTTTAATTACCCGAGATGTACAGTCTAATAGCACATCTCTCTAATGAGACTTGGCCCTGGCCTACCCTGGGACTTCTTGCCAGCATAACTTTGTTGAGCTGAGCTGTGATAAGGTATGATTTGTGGCTGGCAGGGATTTGCCAGCCAGAGCTCCTGGTGTGGGCACAACTACACTGCCAAACTTGCTGTTGGAAGAAGCTCGCCTGGCACGAGGGCAGCTTGGCCCTGGTGCCAACCACATCCTGGGGAGAAGCTTGTTAGTTTGGTAGAACCTTCTGCACCCAGCTTTCCACCCGCCCCTGTGGGGAGCATGTTCTGATGTATTTAAATTATCGCATCAGATCATGGAGTTTGGTTGCATCCTTCATCATATTCCCCTAGACATCCCCTGAACCAGCCACCGCAAGACCTGAGGATATCTGAGATGGAGGCAGGAACCTTAAAACCAACTTGGTTGCTGTAATTTGCAGTCTGATCATGCCTCTTTCGCTCAGCAGTTTCTCTGACAGGTCCCATACACTGCGTACAGCTGGCCGTGTTGGTCCTGTGCCAAATGAGAATTTTCTGGTGTGAAAAGAATCCTCAGTTGTCTATTTTGAATCCTTTCTGGGCTTCCAGTATAGTACAAATCATGTTTAACTGGGCTGTAGAGCTAGCACTGAATACCTTGAAGCAAACACATAAATCAGAAAGTGAAAACTGGGTGTTATTGTCCACAGAATAAAAAATGGAATGTCTCATGTTCCCCAAATTACTCTTTTATTGAGCCATATTGCAATGATGACAACTGTTTCTGAATGGGGCACTAACATATATTTTTTTCCTTAGGCACTTAGCAGTCATACTTGCCTATTTAATTCCCTCAGTGGAAGAGCAGAAGCAGGCAAGAGCCTCTTCTGCACCACTGCAAATCCAAGCAAACATCATTTACTGGAGCAGAATTAGTCCACTCTGTACTTAACATTGGTTCAACTCTAGTCATAGTCTGGCCTCTTATCTATAATAAAGGCTCCTGTGTAATAGCTTGGGGAGAAGTAGATAGAGGAAAACAGATTCTTAGTAGTAGGGCTTTTGCTTGATGGACAAAACCTCAACTCAGAAAAACATGAAGCTGGTGAAAGGCTTTCCTCATGGCTTTCTAAAACCTTCCCAGCACCTGTGCTGGGCAAAAAGGGGAAACTGGTTTGCCAGCAGTTTTCCAGTGACAGAATAAGTCGTCAGGGCACTTGTACACTGTCTTTTGCTCTTCCATCATACACTGGTAATGTCTCAGAGCAAAGGTGCATATTTCCTAAACAGACAATTCTGCCCTGCCAGCTACAGGGTGTGCGGCTTGGCAAGTCCCATGCTGGCTGCCAGCTCCCCTAATGAAACTAATTAGAGCTTCATCTGTGATGTGGAGAGTCCTGTGATCAGAGAAGTTTTGCCTTTGAATGTTGACTTTAAAGTTGCAAACCACAGCAGACTATCTTGTCCTTACCGCACCACCCCATATATGCCTCCCTGGCACTGGAAGAATTCCCTGGTTTTGAAGGAAGGACATGCTGTCAGCTAGTGTTGTCCATGCAGCCCTTCTCTTGCAGGCTGTATCATCCCAGAGTCTGAGACACACCTGCTGATGGACCATAAAACGTGACAGCAGCAAGCCCAGGCATCCCTGAATTTAAGTACTTTGAGACAAAACCAAAGGGCATTTACCATTGGCTTGATGTTTGCAGTGTGAGTGTCAGCCCAGCTGCACTGCTGCCTTGCTCCCTGTCACACGCTTCACACGGTGCTTCATGGTCTGTGTCACAGCACTGGGACCCACACCATCCAGGTGCTTCCTGGCATACTCTGTAATCCATACAACCATCTGACCAAAATGGCTTAAACGTTGTATAGCCCACCATTACCACGACACAGATCAGCAAGGAGAAAGCAGAATGCGTTACCCCTCCCCAGACCCCAGTGTTGCATCAGACTTTTTTTAGGATTGGTTTGCATCCAGACCGGAGTGTTCAGATCCATAATAAAACAGAGATGCCAATATTGCTGTCCACAATGGCTAGCGGAGTCTTTGATTTTCCTCATTGGAAATCCTTTAGCTGGAAGAGCATTGCCAGTCCCTGAAAGATCAGACTGCAAATAGAGAGGGAGCTTCACAGAAATGATGCTAAGGGAGCAGTCACAGAGAAAGGCAACAGCGTCTAGGCCTACCTGTTGAAAGGTGGACAAAACAAACCATAGACTTATGGATGAGATTAGAAAGATATGGCCTCTTTTTGAGGTCTTCATTCCTTAATCTATCTCTCCAGATCCCCTTCAGTTGGAATCCCAGACTGTGCACTTCTAGATATTAAAACCCTATGGGGATGTGTGGTGTGGAGTCCTGCAGGTCTCCCATCAGTGTTGGTTGGTGTGGTGGGTTACAACATGCCTGCCTGTAATGACCACTGCTGGCTAAGACCTGCCATTAATGTCATAAAGGAGACAACATACCTGTCTGTTTTGAGGAAATAACTAAGGGGATCAGAAGACTGTGTAGGATTATCATGATCAGGAGATGTCTGTTCATTTGCGCTCTCTCACACTCCAAGCTGTTCCTCTCCCAGCTGCAGCTCTCGCACATCTTTCCATGGGGTATTGTATTCTCCTGGCTTGGACCACATGCATAGGTCTCCCAGGCTTCTGCGTGGGTCCAGTCTCTACACCACAACAACTTTGGCACAGCCAATATCATGTTTCATAGAAAGCTGAGTGGCTTGGACAGAACCGGTTTGGAAAATTTCTGGTGGGACATTACGTTTAGGGTCCCTCTCTCAGACCTGAGAGCAATGCTCAGATGCCTGGGCTGAACTGGGCAGAGCAGGCAGCCATACCTGGCTGTTCCTCTTCTGACTTGGGACCCTAACCACTGAACTGTTGAGGAAAACATCCAATCCCACGATTTTGCCTTAGAACAGGGTGGGGGCAAAGGTCAATGCGGCCTGCTTTCACAAAGAGGCAGAGTTTTCCCAACAGCACCGCACCAATCTTACTGCAGGCAAGGGCAGGAACATTTGCTTCGGAGTTGTATCCAGCACTCAGATCCCTAAAGATTTTAAATGTCTCTAACTAGGTCTAAATAAAATTTGCCTACATATTATCTCTCCTTTGTCATTCTTACTCCATCTATGCACGCAGCTTTAGTGGTGTGACTTTTCTCTTGGCTGTGGTGGCCAAACTGTTACCTGTGTACTGTGAGGAATGTTTGGAAACATGTTGATCTACACAGAGTAGTTGAAACATCTGCAGTGTTTGTTCCCTTGTGTGCACACACGCAGCACATTAGAGATCCTGAAAATAACAAAATGAAAAAGCACCCAGAGGCATTGAGCAGTGGGTGATCGTGTACATGAGCCGCAACATTTCTCACACCAATTTCATGACATGGATTTCCTTGCTGCAGTCTTTTCTCCCAATATATTTTCCGTGCTGAGTGGATGATGTTCCCAGCTGGTGACAGGAGGGCATTTTTTTCATCACAAACCAATATGCATTTAGTTTCAGGCCACCTTATGTTTTTACAAGATAGAGTTTTTCTTTTCAGAAGACTATTTGAGAGTGAAATTGAATAAGGGTGTTTTAATAGTACATGAAGTATGTGGGTGGCTTTGCTTGCTGTGTTTTAGGAGATGCTGCACCTTCAATTTAACAGACAATGCTACGCTTCAGTAGACCATTATATTGCTCCACTATTCCTAACATAGCAGTCATATCGAAATTGTATTGCTACATTATACAAGTATGGCTAATTAAACCCAGATATCAGCCCAAGCTCATACAATAGCTGTGTGTGTGGTTGAGGGAGAAGCAATGAGTTAGCGGGGGGAAAAAACTATTCTAGAGAAAAAGAAAATGAAAAAGGGAGGTAAGGAACAGGGGCAGTTCAAGCCCGAGCTCCGATGGTAGGGGAGCAATTGGATGGTGACCACCAGCGCTGCAGCCTGACCCATGCTCTGCACCCTGCAGCCATGCTGAGTAATTAGGGCATCCATTAGGTTTCTTTGCAACTTTATGACAGGAAAGCACATACCTCACCACATGGAACTAAAGAGGGATAGTACAAATGAAGCATAACTGACAGCTTTTAAGATAGATGTTCAACTTAGGTTTGCTTAATGTCTCTGAAGTGCTGGCATAATAGGGCTGTGGGTGAAACACGTCTGGAGTAGAAAATATGTATATCCTCTGCTCTATCCTTCCTTTCTGTTCCAGCTGGCTTTTAATGCACTATTGAAAACGATCAAGTGCAAATAGTTGGGCTTGAAAGAAAAGTTGATATTCAGACTGTGAGTGTGTGGGACTACAAAAATTACTTTTTGGGTCTTTGATCAGATTCCAGGGAGGCAGAAGGAACTACAGCGATAGTACCTGTTGGTGTTGAGCAGGGTACCCTCGGAAGGGCAAAGCAATGCGGGAATCCTCTGTGGACCTTTGCAGACAATCAGAGTCTTGGTGTGTCGCTTAATGTGGAGTTGCCTGCTGTCAGTCACTGCACTGTTATCATTGGAGTTTTCTTTCTGTTTGGCTCATTTAAGTCTAGTACCTGAACTTCAGGGAATACTTGGTGCTTTTATTAAGTGGTAGTTAAAAAAAAACCCAACATTTTTCTTTGTACTCTTTTTATGGCTGCCTGTTGACCATAAACCTACAAGGGAGAGTTCACTCTGTCACTAGCCTGTCCTTTAATACCCCATTCATAGCATGTCTCATTTCTATTGAAAATCAATCCAAAGAAATCCCAAAGGCACAGATTATTTTTGGGGAAAAAAAGCATTAGTATACCAAACTGCTTGATGAAAGGACTAACCCTGGCTGAATTATAAAACCGAGTTGAGCTTAGCTGTGATGCCAGCAGTTAGTATTAAAGTGCATTTATTCATGGCAAGCACTGCCAAATTAAACCAGCCTGTAAATTGGTGGAAAAAAGGCTTGCCATTGTGTATGAAAATAAGGAATTAATCCTTGAACTTGGGTTTTTGGATTATTAGTTTAATATAAGTTGAACTAATACGCTGAAGAGGAGAGTTTAAGAACACATGCAAACTGTGTGGTTTGCTCCAGTGTACATGCCAGGCTTTGGCTGGGATCAGATGTGGATCTGCAAGGAGGAGGCTGTGGAAGTGGGAGACATCATGCCTAGCCTGGCCTTAGCCACGGCCCACATTGCTCCCAGTCATGAGGGGCAGTGGCCTCTGTGGAGCCAGGTACCCTCTTCCCAGCAATCTAGGTTGAGGTCCCTTTTTGTAGGTCATGGACAGGGGTGGCAAAGAAACTGGGAAGAAACATCATTTCATGTAAGGAGACTGTATTATGCAGCCTGGTTGTTTCAAAAGTATTATGCAGCCTGGTTGTTTCCACATTGCTCCCAGTCATGAGGGGCAGTGGCCTCTGTGGAGCCAGGTACCCTCTTCCCAGCAATCTAGGTTGAGGTCCCTTTTTGTAGGTCATGGACAGGGGTGGCAAAGAAACTGGGAAGAAACATCATTTCATGTAAGGAGACTGTATTATGCAGCCTGGTTGTTTCAAAAGGAGACGGTAAGCTGGGCAGTTTTCAATGCCCACCTTTGGGTTTTACACAATATGGCAAAAATGGGCAGTTAAAAGAGCAGCTTCCTCTGAATGGTGAAAAACTGTGCAAGGCTAAGTATGCTGGGGAGACTTTCTGGGGGTACTATTTTGCCTATTATCAAAAGCATTGCAGCCTTCAATTCTCTGGGTTTTGTTTATTCATTCATTACCTTCCAGAGGAGGAGACATCAGCAGGCGTTTTCTCACCAGCTTTTTTCTTTTCCTTCTGCCGTGGCTCTTTGGAGTGATGCAAACAACTGGCTTAGATCTTTAAAATGTGAACATGGGGCTACCTTGTTATTCTTGTTCATGAAGTGCTCCCCACCAAATTGTCAGTGACATTGCCCACTAACAGGTTAATCTCTTTTTAGTAATTGAAGATAATTTTTTACTAAGCAAAGTTTCAGTACTTCACTGGCAACTCTGCATGTTGCAAAGGCTTCACACACATGATACTCCACAGTATATAAATAAAATGCTGTTCTTCCACAATAATATTACCAGAAATTCTAACATTTACACATACCAAATCCTGGGTTATTCAATACATGTCTATATTTTGTCAAAGAAGGTGCAACTTACATTTAAATTTTGTGATAAATCCTTTCCATTTTTCTCAATTCCACACAGAGAACAGTAACCTCACATGTAAATATCCTGAATTCTGGGATAAGCACCTTACAGTTAGAGCCTATAGTTACCTGTCTCACACTGAGATCTCAACTTACACGAGTGATGTTGTTCAAGTCTCTCCTCTCCTCTCCTCTCCTCTCCTCTCCTCTCCTCTCCTCTCCTCTCCTCTCCTCTCCTCTCCTCTCCTCTCCTCTCCTCTCCTCTCCTCTCCTCTCCTCTCCTCTCCTCTCCTCTCCTCTCCTCTCCTCTCCTCTCCTCTCCTCTCCTCTCCTCTCCTCTCCTCTCCTCTCCTCTCCTCTCCTCTCCTCTCCTCTCCTCTCCTCTCCTCTCCTCTCCTCTCCTCTCCTCTCCTCTCCTCTCCTCTCCTCTCCTCTCCTCTCCTCTCCTCTCCTCTCCTCTCCTCTCCTCTCCTCTCCTCTCCTCTCCTTTCCCCCTTTCCCCCTTTCCCCCCTTTCCCCCCTTTCACCCCTTCCCTTTCCCATTCCTTCCCTTTCCCTTGCCCCTTCCTTCTCCAGGATCAAAAGATTTCAAAAGTAGAGTTGCTTTGTAGTGCATTTCTTTTCATAGCCATCCGGTGTGCTTTATGACTAGGCTATACTGATTGGGGAACTACTTGAAATCAAGCAGTCAGCAGCTCTGTCTTGCTCCCCACAAGTCCTGAAGTTGTTTTTATTCCCTCTGTGAAAATGGCTATGTCAGCAGAGAGTACAAAAGGAATCAAATTATACTTCATCTTGTTACAAAACCACCTGGAAGTCAGTGGAAACATCCCACTCCTCTTTGCCTTCCAGGTCTTTGATCCACTTGAAAAGACTCATGCACTGTCAGGAGGGTTTACCTCCCTGCTAACTCAGCACTGTGGGGAAGTATATTTAAACCAAAGGTTAGTCTCCAAGATGCCCAACAGAGTTTCTACCCCTGCCCACTGACCCCCATGTTTCATCTTCTTCCCAACACTTGTTCTGGATCTTCTAGGCACAACCCCAATGTTGCCAACTCTAAGTGTTGAGAAACCAAGAGGCAACCTCCTCTTCCCTTCCTCTTCTCTAGGAAACCCTGCAAGATTTGTTTGAATTAGAAGGACCAGCAAGCAACTAGCGTTGCAGGGGAAAGCTGGGATTTTCTGTTAGTCCATGAGTGTTCTCAAAAACTCCCTGTTACTGGGAGGGTTGGCACTGCTGCTGTCTCTATGAGTCCATGTTTATTGTGGGACTTATGGGCTTCTTATTAGCAGCCCATCACTGGCAGCCTGTCAACTTCATTGTCAGAGTCTGCACACAGCACTCGACCCAGTTCTCTCCGAGTGCTTCCCACTTGG
Organism: Gallinula chloropus; assembly: GCF_964237585.1. Classification (NCBI taxonomy): domain Eukaryota; kingdom Metazoa; phylum Chordata; class Aves; order Gruiformes; family Rallidae; genus Gallinula; species Gallinula chloropus. The sequence goes on from NC_140085.1 coordinate 148,049,754, forward strand.
CCTCTCTGGGATGGCTGCCTCCTGGGGCAACAGGGAACGATGGGGATGCAGCACAGGAAGGTTACCAGGCGTATTCACCAGTTACCCTCCGGGATCCACCTCGTAATGAAGACTCTAGCTCACATAGGCAGAAGCACACACGCACGCACATGTGCACAGCAAGGCTGCCGCACTGTGACAGTACAACCCACTTCCACAGCTCTTCCTCATCTCTTTAATATTTGATGGCTCTTTGGCAGTCAGCAGAGAGGAGCGGAGCTTTTCGTTATGTAACTCCTATTAGAAGTTAGGGTTTGATAAAGCCTAAGTCGCTTTCCTCATTATGAGAAATAAAAGTGCGTTTCTCACTGCTGTGCATTCAAATGCTAGCCTTTGATGTCTGTTCTTGGCCCTCATTGCAGCTGAAATCTCTTGTGGCATGTACTTCGTAGCCGTGTAGAATAACAGCATGTTCTTTGCCCTGCCGATTAAGGAGATGCCAAACGATGTCAAGTTGAGGTTGGAAGTGGCTTTCTGCGCTACGACCAGACAGCTGTGTGCTGGAAACTTATTAATGCCTTTCCAGGATCTCCAAAACCAGCTGCAATGGGATTACTCCCTTCCCATTTCCACTCCTGCCTTCCTTGTAAACTTACACCTCCCTACTTGCGTGCTCTTGCTGCAGCGCAACAGAGGGATTAAATGGAGTTCATCTTCCCTTTTTGCCTTGATGCTTTAGCGCGTTTCAAAATAAAATAAGACTGTGATAAATTGCACCCTGAAGAAACCAGAAGCTTAGAAGGAGGCTTTAAGTTTTAGGGAAAAATTAAAGTGTCCAAAGCAGCAGGCAAAGTGAAGATAATTTGAAAGCTTTATAACTCCCTCCACTTCTGTGTAGCTGAGATTCTCTCCTGGACCTATCCCTCTCACTCGTCTATGTTCTTAAAGAAAATCTCTGACAACTATTATTCTCTCTGTTGCTTCAACACTGTGTTCAGTACTTTAAGCTTTACAGGGTGGGAGAAATGGCTGGCATGACCTTCAGTCTTGGGTATCCTTTCTTTATCTTTTAGAAATACTTCCCCAAATGCAGACTTTATTTTAGCTTTTATTTCATGCGGTGTCGAAGCCAGTCCTGTGATTTCATGTATTTTTAAGTTGGTAGATTGAACTGCAGGTGATAAAGGCTCTACTTTATCCTGTAAACCAAACTGCCTTTATTAATCCCCCGGGCTTATCATGAGGCTCCAGACTTTTTTTCTTCCTCCCTCCTTAAAGTGAGCTTCATGTGTGAGAGAGGTGGCTCACTGATAGCGGAAGATGTATGTCTGTCCGCTCGCCAGGTGCAGCACGGATGTGCTTGGGAGGAAAGGGCTCCTGGGGAGGGTGAGCATCTCCCTCCCCGTGCAGCGCTCGGTGGTTTCTGTGATGCGCCCACCTGTCCGGTGTGAACTGAACTGAGACCATCCATTCAGTTCCTGTACAGGCCAATGAGCAGCCACTACCCACGCTAATGGCTTTTAGTCATTACTGATGTGGACTGAAGTTGAACCCTTTATGGGCTTTGTGTCTGAGGATAATGGATAAGCGTGGCAACCAGTTTCCAGCTTACCTGATTTAAAGATTGTGCTCCCTCAGCATGTGCTTGCTCCTTCACAAATCTGCTCAGTTGATCTTCTGTATACCAAGAGCCCACCGTTGCTTCTGTCTCTGTGAAGAGATGAAGTTTTGAATAACAATTACCAGTATTGCACAGGATGTAAAATGACGTGCACAAGGGGAAGCTTATGTCCTCATTTGGAGCTGGAGAAGAATCTAGTTTTGCAAATTAAACAGGCAGTATTATTTTAAGATGCAGCTGTATTGGCTATCAGATGTGCTTAAAATTAAGTTCTAATAAGGATATACCAATCAAGACTCAAATCAATTTGTCCATAAGGGAAGCAGTTCTACAGCTTCTGTTTTCAGGTGTCGAATTAAAAACATCTTAAATAATCTGATTTTCAGTTTTCTTCTGAAAACTGAAACCAAACCTTTGAAAATCAGCATTCAGTTATCCTAAAACCAACACTTTTTAAAACCAGTTTTAACACATACCTGAATGTCCTTAAAATATAAATCTATCTTTTGAGAGGGCATAAGTTGATTTATACACTGCCCCCTCCCCCCACCCCATCCCCACCCCGTTCTTTGCAAAACAAAATTATATAGTGAGATAATTTCCAGTCTCTTCAGCTGATGAAGTTTTTCACAACAGAGGGCCCATTTGTTTCAAGAATATGTCAAGCTTTTTGCTTACAGAAGAGGTGATTTTTATGACCTAGAAAACCATGCAGAGGTCTTTGTGAATCACAGAATCACAGAATCATAGAGGTTGGAAGGGACTTCAAGAGATCATTGGATCCAACCTCCCTAACAGAGCAGATTCCTTGGGACAGATTGCACACATAAGCATCCAGACGGGTCTTTAATAACTCCAGAGATGGAGGTAGGGTCCCACACAGTGGGTTGTGATATGGGTTTTCGTGCTGCCAAGAATATACCCATGCAACTTACCATGGGAAGCAGTTAAAGCCTCTGTATTTGGCCACATTAAAAGAAAGGTTGGAAGTTTTATGAGAAAGCTTGCAAGATCAATCCAGAATTTTGGTGATATCTGCCAAAACCAAAGATCTGCAGGGGATTTCACTTTCCTGTTAAGCAATAAGCTTCCTTGTACTTCAAGGAACATACCAAGCTAGTTGTTACAAGAGCTGAGGTGTTTCAAAATGTAGTAATGTATTTTGCATGTTTTGCGGAATATACTAGTACCAGGCATAAAATAGCCTCATAAATCAGCTACAGATTCCTATGCAGTGTGTGACACATTAGGTAGAATCTGCTTTGTCAGGTGCTTTAAGTAACCTCCAGCATCAGAAAAATCTCAAGCGGAGGATGCAGATGGCCTGTGGGTGCCCCTTCTGAACTGCTCTCATGGGAACAAATGACCCACCAAGCCAGGCACAGCAAGTTCACAGTCTACACATGTTAGTACTCTACTAAAGATTTTAGGATGGGAGAATAGATACTTTAAGGGTGTTGCTTGGTGCACAAAATGGCAAGTGTATGCAATGACCAAACAGACGTTTCAGTTGAGTAGGCAATAGCACAAAACCACAGTGACTACCATGGCTTTTATAATCTCTAGGAGTTGATAAGGCATAGAAACCTGGAAGGAAAACCAATCTGGGATCTCTTCCACTTCTGAAAAGGTAAAAATTGAATAGAAAAATGCATACCATATAATGTGCAGTGAGGTATAAAAACCAGGTGAATGTCGTAAGACTGAAATTCTGGAAGAAATAAGAAAAATACAGATATGACAAAATCCCTTAGTGAAAAAGGAATGAATGCTGATACTGAAAGATCACGAAGAGACCACAGTATCTCTGAGTATCTGAAGAGGTAAGAAAGGAAAAGTTTGTAGCAAAGTATTAGAGAATTTTTTTAGAGAAGCTGAAAACCTTGTCCCTTCCTTTCAGTTCTGTCTGGAGGTCTAATAAAAGATATTATCTCTCAATACAAACCTTGTCTTTCATGGGAAGATTTACATGCCTATGTGACATGAAATCCATTAAGCAGATCTAATTAGACATCCATGCCAGAATGTCCCCCGAATTAATGAAATACATTCCAGTCAAAAGGAAATCTCAGAGGAGCACCTAAATGGGAACAATGCCTGATAAGTTATCTTTGGTTTCCTCCTTTCCCTCTGATAATGAAAATGTTCAGACAGCCAGATTTAATAACACTGTGAATAGCAAATAACGAGTCCCAGAACGCTGGAAGTAAAAAGCAGGTTGGACTTGCGGCCCTTTGACAAAGTGACTGAACGAGTCAAACTGAGCATCTCAACCAAAATGACTGAAGCTTAATGCTGTCTGGTACATAAATGTCATCCTTCCTATTTGCATATAGCTTTTTTTTTCTTTCCTTTTTCTTTTTTTTCCCCACAGTTTCTTAGTATTCAAGGTTATAACGTGTCAAACATAAATAATACGGCAATTTAATCAGGAGTTGCATTGCATTTGTTTAAGGCTGAGTTATTTCTCCATCTGTGACAGAGAAAGCAAGATAGGTAGGTAGGTAGATATAGATAGATAGATACATAGATAGATAGATAGATAGATAGATACATACATACATACATATATAGCTTTTTACAGATGTTGTCTTCCTATGCCATATAGGAAATAGATGTCAAGGCAGATGATAAAAGCAGACACCATTTCTTCTTGAAATCACAAAAGGAGGGACGGGCAGGAAAAAAGCAGGCAGCAGTGGAGGGAGAGGAATAGCCTGTAAGACCCTCCAAAAATAGCATGATGAAGTCTAGAAGAGAAGTGAGACAGCCTCCCCTCCCTTTCCTGCATACACGAGATCCTCAGTGTTAGGGTGCCTGTGGTCATTCCCAGCCCTGGGATCTCCTACCCCATCCTGAGCCCAAACCCTCTCCCTCTGCACCTCAGTGGGTGCCCTCGGGGGACAGAGCCAGGGGCTGCCTTGCTTACTTTAGCCTGCCTATTCCACTGTGGTGGGTTGCTCCGGAGCTGGGTTTGGGTGTGTGAGCCCCGGGGAGGGCAAAATCAGGAGTCACTACTGCCCAGAGGGACTGGGTGCCTCCATGTAGACACGCAGGTGATTTGTGAGGCTGGCGTCCAGGCTACAAGTACCCACAGCTTTGTGTCACCCCCACTCAGTTGGTCATGCTGCCAGTGTCTCACTCTCTAAGACTGTGGACATCTTTCTGGAATCTTCTGGTTTGAGTTTAATTTCCCTGCCCTTGGCCAGAGGAGAGTTTCTGCCAGACGCCATACCAACACAGAACACAATTTCTATTGCCTTGATTATTTTTTAATTCCCGTGAAAAGAAGCCACATCTGCTCTAGGATCAGCAAATAAGCTGCATATTTTAATGGCTTTATTCTCTCGTAATATTTGTCCTAGATAAGACCTGGTTGCTAATTATTCTGGCCCTGGTTCCTCTTCCCTCATTCCTGTCAAAACATACCCCCTCATGCAACTTCACTCAGCACAGCAAAGAAGCAGTGTCAGGCCTTCTAGCTCTTCCATTACTTTTGACTGACAGCTTAAATTAAAATCCTCTTCTTTGCTGACTTTCATTAAAAAGCAAGAACAATTAGCGTTTGGGTGTAAGTAAGGAGGGAAAAAAACAAAACCAGCCTCCAAACATGAAACTTACAGCGCCTTGAGCATGAAGTTGTGACATACACTGTGTAAAGAGCATCGCCCCTTCTTCGGATCTGTAGCTGATGCAGAAGAGATTACAGCACAGGCGGAACTACGCCAGCTGCCCCGACTTCCTGGGTTTGCACTGCCTCTGGCAACCAGGAGTAAGATGTCTTTTGGATAAGCAAAATAGCTAAGCCTGGGGAATGTTAATCTTTAGGGACTCATGCCATTTAATTTTGTTTTATTATGGGAGGGAGGAGAGATGGGAGAAGAACACTGCAGTTTTCTACGTAAGGCTGAGCATGTGCATGTTCATGTGTGGGTGCACACGTGCATCTGGGGCTGTGCTTTTCCTGTACTCTTCTCAACCCCAGCCGGTGCCAGCTTTCCCTGACCCCTCAGAAGCCTCCAGAAGCAACTACATAGAACAGCTCACAGCAGGGACCGTCCCTAGCCAAGGTCTTTTCTTCGAGAAAATTAATTTTCTTGCCTAAAATATTCAAAATTGCGTTATGGTATCAAAAATAATCTATAAAGCAAAATGCGTAGCAAGCACTATTGGTTGCCACGTGCAAGGCTACATATACATTTCTGTTGTTAAACCAGGGAATTAATTTAGTCTTGGCACATAATGAATCAAGGAGATTTGTAAATAATTGCCTCGGAGATAAGTCACAGAAAATCTTACATCTGCTTCTTTGTTAGTGCTTCTGGAGTGTAGTCATTTTAGGAAAGACTGAAACAAGCTGATGTAGATCTATTTCCACTCTCTCTAAATAATCTCATGCAGGACAGTTGTTGGGTTGCTGCAGAGTAGTGCTTGTAGGAGTTGGGGTTTGCATGACCTCCTGTTGTCTGAGGGATGTCCGGCTCCTGTTGTTCACGGCAAACCCGCGGATACTAGGGTTTGCTGCTATGATTCCCCTGAACTACTGGGAGCTGTGAATCTGGTTTTGAAGGGGAACTCAGTCCTGACAGGAGAGAATAATGCATTCGACTTCTTCACCAGTCTCTCCCTGCCTCCAGCACTGTGTAGCAGCGTAGGTGCACTTACTGCAAATTTTCAGTGTCACATTCAGTGTGAAAAATACAGGGAGACATACGGACAAGCAGGCACAGGCTGGCCCCATGTCTCGATGGAGCAGGAGGAGTGAAGCTGGGGCAAAAACCCTGGCTGGAGGGTGGGGAAGCAGCCATAAATGCACCAAATTCTTTGTTCTTCCCTTGGGTGTGCTTTGACCTCTCTGCTGTGGGGCTCTCATAAATCCCGAGCAGCAGCCTGAGAGCTGTGAGGGACCCACCAACACGAAGCTGTCTTTCTAAACCTGCCCTTTGGAGATGTGGGAAGGACAACGGTAGAACCACCAGAAGAATAGAGCCTCCAGAAACTGCTAACATTTCTTCAGCCCAGCCTCTGTTTCCAGATGAGCCTAAGCTGTTTTCCTTTCTGTTTTTATTTAATTATATATTTTTTTCTTGGTTCTCAGTCTTTCCAGAGATTACTTTGTCCTTTTTTCATAAGCCGTCAATTCACGCTGAGATCTGAGACACTGAGGGAATGGAAGATCTGATGCCAAAATGCTAACAGATTTAAGGTATCAAGAGGCAAGTCGCAGGAAATAACTCATTTGTTCAGGCATTTGGAGCAAATATTTATAAATTTCTTCAGAAATAATTCCCACTTCCCAAAGCCAGAAAAGCAGAAGGCAGCTTTTCGGGATGTATCGAGACTCGTATAGATAACGAAGAATAGGCTGGAGAGCAGGAGAGGAAGAAGCAATCTGCTTTGAATTTTTACAAGTTCTACCTTATAAATTAAGTAAAGTAGGATGCGTTATGTCCAGGAAAAAGGACCTGAATTATGAGAGCTCTGGAAAAAAAATGAGGCCCTTTCCTGACTGGCTAAGTTTACCCTAAAGTGAACGAAATGTCAGAATCAGGAAATGGAAAGCTGAATACTTTGGAAATAGTCTCCTTCATAGTTCTCATAGGAAATGCTGGTTACTAGGCCTAACTGAAAAACATTTGCTCATCTGTAAAGGTGTGATGAGAAAGAGAAATGATTAACTGAAAGCTGCAAATCAAGATACTCTTTCTTCCACAAAAAGTCGAAATTTTCATGAGGTTAAATGTAACTTGAATTAGGGTGTTCCAACTTTTGGTTTGATCAGTGCAATTACATTGAGTTGATGAAGTTATGCCTGATCTGCACAGATGCAAGTGAGAGGGGAGCCGTTCGCATTCTGACTTCTTAAACATCTGCCACCAGAACTGTGTGGTTTGCACTGTGTTGTGCTGGTTGGTACGCCTGGCACAGAGGTCCCAGGGAGAGAGGGACCCACTGGTGGGGTATGGACTGTCCTTGGAGCCCCATCGTTGGTGCACCCCAGCCTCTCTTGGCTCATGCAATCGGGCAAAGACCCATTACGTGGTCCTGCATATCAGACGCAGACGTTCATCAAAAAAGGTTAGATGAGGTGCTCAGGGATATGGTTTAGTAGAGGACGGGAGCAGTTGGACTTGATCATCTTAAAAGTCTTTTCCAATCTTGTGATTCTGTGATCAGCACAAACGACTCAGCACCATGAATGCAGTAAGCTGAAAGACCTGTACATCAGGTTGAGATACTGATTTATCTAAATCATCATAGGTCTATCTGTTAACATTTGAATTTTACAGCTTATTTTGGTTTAGCTGGACCCTGGAAAAAAAACCCCAACAAACCATCCCACCATGACAAATCTACCCCTCTCCCTGGTGATAGCTGCTTCAAAATTACATTAAATTTCTCCTAAATTGGAATACATACGGCTACATTAATGCAACTATTTATAATGCCTTATAGTTGACAGGATTTGGGCCAATTTCTCATGTGCTTCCATCTTGTCTTCCCTTAGTGTTTCTGGCTGAGCCAGGTGCAGAACAGGTAGATCCCTCTCCTGCTCTTAGCAGGCACCAGGGGTCTTCCCGTGCAGCTTGTGCTTTAAATTCACCCTGCCGAATGGAAGCTTAGGAAAAAACCTTAATGTGATTTGGAGTATTGCTGGAATGCACTTTTGGCACGGGCTACAGCAGTTATTTTAGCAGTGCATAGGGACATAAAATGATAGTTTAGTGCAGAAAAAATAACGAGGTTATAATACGCTGTTGAAACTGCTGGAGAAATAGAGGTAGGCAGGGTATGGCTGTTTAAGCTGAAATCTGGCCAGGCAACCAGAAGTTGAGTGGTATGTCTCTTGAGCAGAGGCAATGGTTGACATGTGGTTTGGTTCTCTGGGCAGGGCTGCGTGGTGGCCCCAGGAACAGGCTGTGGTGTGGGCTTGCTGCTGACTCAGAGGCAGAGGTGCCAGGTCTGCAATCACAAGCAACACTTTGGGCAGAAGCTTCGGTTTCACTTCAGCATTTCACCTTCAAAGGCCGCACCGCCTCAATGTGCTTATGTTCTCAGATGTGATACGGTCACGGTCCGATGTAGTATGGCTTCAGGCAGTGAAATCTGTAACTGCTTTGCCTGTGAAGTGGAAAGTATGTATAATGCACATGGTATCTGTGACTAGTGTTTTATTCATTAAAGGCATCCTAGTTCTGTACCATTATGTCCTCAGCAGACCAGTCAGAACATATGCTTTGAATTGCAATCCGGAGGTTTAGTATACATTTCAGAAGGTCTGATGTCATCTTCAACTGCACAGGGCATTAAAATATTTTACAATTGATGCACAGTATGAATAGCTGTGTGTATGAAAAGAATTCCTATTCTAATTTAGGGGCGTTGGTACGCTACTCCAGTTCTAATTAAGGGTAGAATACAGTACTCACCAGGTGTCAGAGGTTGTGAACTGGCAGAGATTTTGTTGCTCAAATTTCTGGTCCTGGAAAAAACCCTCATGGTGCTTCCCATTGCCTTCACAACCGGTTCTGCTATCAGTGACACTACTCAAGTGGACAGTTGTTAAGTGTGTCTTTACAAAATCAGGCTCACATATATTAAAAAACCCCAATCTGCTTGGGTCCCACTTTCCTAGCCTTTCTGCAAGCCTGAGTCTGCAGTTCAAGCAGTTGAAATAGAAATGGAAGAGTGGAAACAAAACAGAACAGGAACAATATGGCCCTGCTTCCCAGCTCTTCTGTTTGTTCTCTCCTATTGCTGCTAGCATTTCTATTTTGCCTATGATGACTGCAAATTCAAATTGTACTGTTTGTGCTTTTCCTGTGAATTTTGGTGCAACTTTTCTCATGGTTTCCACTTGTGTTGCAACCATACCTGATCTCTTGAAGTACAGACTATCTTTTCGTTTAACTCTTTTAATTGTTCCCCAAACTTTGCTGGCCAGTATTTGTATAGCATGTCACTGGGCATAGGTGCAATTGTATTTTGTATGATTCTTGATTATTTGGTTATTAAAGAAGTAATACTCTGTAGTTCAATACTGCAAGTATTATTATGATCAAATCGTAATGCCTGGTTCAGATCCCAGTCTTCTATGTCTCACCTGTGAAGCTGCTCCCTTGAACAGTCCAGCCCATTTTCGTGGGACAGGTCCTGGTGGCAGAGCCAAATGCTGTTGCATGAGTGTGATGGTCTGATTCAGAGATTGCACATCACCTTGTCACAGAGTCCCAAGGAGTGTCACTCCTGGGAGAACTCATGGCAAGTTGGCTCTGTGTATACAGGAAAGAACCTTCCCTGGACAGTTTCTCTGGGTGCTGCTAGTTTCAGTTTGGGGAGAAGATGGCTTGAAGTGGGAACTCTGTGTATCCACAAAGTGTATTTTTGTACTGACCAAAGCTGCCCCTTATTGCAGTCCACCAGCACAACCAATCTTAAATGTTGTTTCCAACACCTGGGCATTTGAAGAAAACCTTTTCCTGATAGATCAGAAAGGTAAAAGAAAACACTGTGCCTGATGACTTGTAGTATGTCTTGAAGGCAGAGTGCCTGGAGCGGTACAGTGGCTGTGGGAAGTCTCCTTCATTTGATTTAATTAACATTACTTTGCTTGGTTAAAACCTCAAAGCACTCTTCTCCACCTGCCCTGAAACTAACTGTCCTTAAGCCAAAATGTGCATTAGCACAAGCTTTAGAGGAAAGTTATGAAAACATTTGTTAGATTTCATTGTTATACGTCGGATGTCGGCTTTGTAGATGAGGGACTTGCCTGCCTCTGTGCTCGTGTTGAGGAGTGTTCGGATTTCTCTTGGTTGTTATTTACAACTTCCCTGACTCCCTTCTCCCATCCTCTCTCCTGCCAGTGCTCATCTGGCTGCTCTGCAGATGCTAGTGGCCTTTTCTCTCCCCACCCACTTATTCCAGTCCCCATTCCAGCTCTGGGTGGCTGAACAATTGCGCTTGGACATCATCTTTACATCACTTCCTTAGAGGACAAAGTATAATTTTTCCTTTTACGATCCTAAGAAAGTATAGAGCGATTTATGCAATGAACTTCTGCCAAACAATTGCTTTCAGAGCACCATTAGTGAGGGCCCCTGCTTTCAGCTTTTTAACATATGACCTCAGCACATCGAAATGGCCTTTTCAGACATTGGAAGACTGAGCAAGATGTGAAAATAAGTCAAAGTGAAAGCCCAGGAGTGTGTGTCATAACAACGCTTAACAACTGGCCTCATTGCAGAACTCCTTAGGAAAAGCACGTTAAGACTGGAACACCACACATCCTCAACATTTTATATTCGTAGGTTCCCTGAGTTATTAATGCACCAAATCACTGGTTATGTCTGAATGGGAACACAAGAGCTGCCTGTTAGAATAAGTGTGCAACTGAAATAGCTCTCCAGGAGTAAGCTGACCAGTCTATTTCGGGAAAATACTGTAATTCAAAGGAGAAGGACGTTAACTGAATATTTTCTCTGGTATTTGCTAGCTGCTGACCTTTGTGAGGGACCAACCCACCTAACTCATGGTGGAGAGGCTCCCTCCATACAGCCAGGGGAGATGAATAAGCACTCTTCAGAAGGCAGTTTGATTTCAAGCTCTTTTCAAGAGAAATTCAATCCATCTATCCCTCTTCATTGCCTGCACAGGGAGGCAGGGGTAGCTGTGCATTTTAGATTTTGGGGTCTCTAGAAGGTTTCTGAAGTCAGGAGGGCTGAATCTAAACCCACATTCTTAACTATACCTAGAACCCTCGTGGCTTTTTGCCTGCTGGAGTTTTGTGAATCCAGCCGTACATTACCATGACATATCTGTGCTAATCTGCTTAAATCTTCAGATAATAATTTAGATGAAGTGTCATTTAATCTCTGGCAATTCTAAATGAACTAGTCATTGTCTCCCAGGGTGAGAGACTTTATAAAGAGGGTATAGTTAAATGCTGCCTAAAATACAGACAAGGATGTGGCAGTGGTTGCGCTAAGGAAGGCTCACCTGGGCAAGGCAGGAACGATAGGTGGCTTTCTTGGTGAAGATGTGTAAAGTCTTGTCTGGGGTTCTGCTGAAGCATCTGTATTTGTGCCTTATTCTTTGTTCAGTGCTCTTCATGGTACAGGGCTCACTGTTCTCCACACCACCTGCAAGGCAAGGTTCTTATGACCTTCATAGAATCTCAGAAGGATAGGGGTTGGAAGGGAGCTCTGGGGATTATCTAGTCCAGTCCCCCTGCCAGAGCAGGATCACCTAAAGCAGGCTGCATTGGACAGTGTCCAGGCAGGTTTTGAGTGTCTTTAGAGATGGAGACTCCACACAATCTCTCTGGGCAGCTCTGCTGACTCATAGTAAAGAAGTTCCTCCTCATGTTTAGGTGGAATTTCGTATATTAAAGTTTACGCCCATTGCCCTTGTCCTGTCACTGGGCACCACTGAAAAAGGACTGACCCCATCCTCCTGACACCCACCCCTCAAGTATTTGTAAGTATTGATAAGATCCCCCCTCAGTCTTCTCTTCTCTAGGCTAAAAAGTCACGAGTCCTTCAGCCTCCGTTTGTAAGAGAGATGTTCTAGTCCTCTAATCTTCATAGCCCTTTTTTGTACCCTCTACAATAGTTCCCTGTCCTCTTTGAACCAGGGAGCCCAGATCTGAACATGATATTCCAGATGAGGGTTCACCAGGGCAGAGTAGAGGAGGGGAGGAGGACCTCCCTTAATCTGCTGGCTACACTTTTCTTGATACACCCCAGGATGCCATTGGCTTTCTTGGACACAAGGGCACATTCCTGGTCATGGATAACCTCTTGCCCACCAGGACTTCCAGGTCTTTTACACAGAGCTGCTTCCCAGCAGGGCAGCCTCTCACCTGTACCGGTGCCTGGGGTTATTCCTCCTCCATGTGCAGGACCCTGCTCTTGCCCTTGTTGAATTCCATAAGAAATTCCTCCTTGTTCAGTGAAAGACCAGTGGCTCCTTGATCAGACCCAGAGTTTGGAGCTACTTAGGACTGACTTTTCTTGTTAAGACATGAGATTTCCAGTACATGAACACAAGCTTATTTTAACAAAGGAGAATATATATACTCTTAGAAGCACTTGGGAGAGACAGACTTGGACAACCAGGTGCTCTTGGGACCCTAAGGGGAGAAATGCGTGGAAAGGAAAAAGTAGAAGCTAAAGAAAAGTGATTGGGTGAGGGGACCAAACTAGAAGGCATCAACCCAGCTAGAAATATCAACCCTTTCTCAAATACCCATTGAAAAAAATATGGGAAACATCCCCTTGCAGAGCAGAAGAGAGGGCTACTGGAAAGACACTTGAAGGGTTACAGCTGTGGATTGAGGAATCTGTTGCTATGAGGTTCTTCAGTCATCCTGAAATTTAACTATCACCAGCAATGTTATGTTTAGGCGAATGAATAGAGAATTGAGCAAGAAATCTGTCAGCTGTCTCCCTAGCATAAAAACATGAAATGAAACTGTAAGGCTGGCAAGTTTCCACCAGTGGTTATCAACAATAGAGAAAATTATTTAGGCAAATGCAGAATTATGCAGATTATAGAAGACTTCAGGCAAGGATGTGGAGAAAAGCCAGTGCGATTTCTTAGGTATCATTTCGCACCAGTGAGTGCAAAAATACAGAAGGTAGGACACCCAGAGCATGGACAGTTGGCTGCATTTCTTAGGTGAAACTGGAAGTTTAGGTTCTATGGAAAATGATGTGTCACTTCCCATCCAGATCACAGAGTCCTCCCTGTACAATACAGGAGGAAAAGGAGCCACTTCTTCGTCTTGGAAAACTAGATAATGCATCAAGGGAAATATAAACCTAAAAACAAAAGAAGGAGCAGTAAAGAGTTTGTGTCAAATTTAGATTTATTTTTTTCAAAGAAATTGGGTCAGTGTGGTATAAAGTATCAGATAAAGCGATAATCTTAAGTGCTGTGTTAATAGTCCAGACAAGCCATAGGAACACAACATTATCCCTGGTGAAAAGGTGCAGTTGTGGCATAAATGCCATTTCTAAAAACTAGTAGGTTGGTTCCTGACACTGAAATACTAAGATCATTGATTTTTACCATGCTTACGAAAGGCAGAGAGGGCAAGAAGGGTGGGAAGGGAGTGGGGAGAGTCTACACAGTCTGCATGAAGCCCGTGCTGCATGCTCTATGAATATGGATAACCCCAAACTTTGGAATTTTGAAAGCATGTGGATGGGTATTAATCAGCAGAGCCTCACAGCAGATTGCTCACCAAGTTGAACCAGGGAGCAAAGTCCACTAGGTGCTGCTTGGATTCCTGCCTGTAACATGTAGAAGGAAGAACGGCAGTGATGTAGGGCAGCACAGTGGGAGATATGCCGCCTCATGAAGACAACAGTAATATGTTCTTAACGTCTGAATAAAAGATGGATGAGAATATCTCACCTCAGGAAGTAATTACCTTCTAAAATCTTCTTATAATGGGTAAAGTTGTTCTACCATAGAGGCTGGCGGGGACCCTCCGATCATAGCCTGATTCCTTTCAGTGCGGGCATATGGGTGTGGGGTGTAGACGAATGAGTGTTATGTGTGCTTTGTTCCTCAGAGGGGTCAACCCACAAAGCTGAGGAAAACTAGTAGTAAAATTAACTGGGGGAAAATTTGCTGTTTTAAAAAATACAAAGGCAGGCTTTTAAACGGGATGAGCAGATACAGATTCTCTTACGGAGTGGGACACTACTGGCTAAGAGCCCATCCTGTTTCAGGATTATGAGGAATGCAGTAATTAGAAATGAAGAAGCCATATTAAAGCAAAATGAAAAAAAAAAAAAAGAAAAGAGTTGGAGATGGTAATCAATATAAGTTAGAAGTTACAAAGTGTAGAAAATTGATGGGGGAAGCTAAAGACATCAGGGAAAAATCAATGGTTAGCGAAGCTGGGGACAGTAAAGATTATTTAAGTATGTTAGGAATAAAAGATATCCTAGCAACAGTATAAGGCATTACTTGATGGAGATGGCAAAGTTGTTAATGATGCAGAAAAGAGAAATCATCAATAAACATTTCTGTTCTGTATTTTTTCTGGAAAAAAGCAAGGCCAGATGCATGGATCAGGTGACAATGGCAAAGTACTTTCCAGCTCAGAGGTGACAAAAGAGGACATTATGCATCGACTAGGGCAGGGCAGACTTACAGAGCTATTTGTGTGATTTGCTGAACAGGCCTGTTCATTAGGGAGCATTAGGGATGTCTCCTAATATAAAGAAACTATGTAAATGAAGACAGTGGTCAGAGGACCCATCTTTCCATGTAGGTGGGCTTCTGGGTCATTTGTATATTTCAGGAGATATAGGAGGTCATAGTTGCCAGACTGCAAGACGTATGTGAAAGGATGGACTTACAGACTCCATCCTCAGTTCTTATGATTATCGTGCCTGCATCTTCTTGAAGGTCCTTTTGCATTGCAGGAGCGGTGGGAAGTGGATATGCTGTGAGTAAGGACCAGGTGAGACACACAGCCATTGACAGACTTGCCTGGGTTGAGTCAGGCAGATGGAGCTGGAAATGGACTGGTCTCTGGGTATGAGTGGAGCATGGACACATTAGTACAGATTATAGTGAGATGTTTTATGTAGAGAAAGGTGGCATGAAGCTTTGAGATGGTATTTTCAGAAGCGCTCAGCTTTTGTCTTCCTTTGCTTCCATTTGGTTTTCATAGGAACAGCCATTTCAACACCGAGTATAATATATTCAAAAATCCTTCCAGAAACCTGCTCTGTACCGATGCTCTTGTGTTGATAACACTTGGGGAGCTGAAACAGTGATAACAGAGATGAAAACTGCTGGCAGAAATCCCTTTTTAGTGGTATATCCCTCCAACTTCCTGCATTCCACCATGGAGCTATTGATATCATAGCACAGAAGGAAATTCTCTCCCTTGGTCAAGAAGGTGGCACAAAAACCTCAGCAGCATTTGTTGTGTTTTGTGTTAAATAATGTCAGGACAAAAATAAAAACCTGTTAATGGCTGAGGTAATTTAACAGCTAGGAATATTTATAGCTTATGTCCCTCCTGGGGCTTCCCTGCTGGAAGAATTTTTTTGAGAGAAGAAAATTGGTCATTAGCCGGGTCTCTTCGTAGCCTGCAGCAAATCATGCAAGGCCAACACTGGCAGTCCAGCTCCTCCTCCTCTCTGATAGAGCTTTGAGGCCACCAAGACCTTGTGGCTTTTCTTCTGAACCTGTCTGCTCCCAGCAGAGCATTATTTCAGAAGGATGTTGTATATTTCACTGTCTCCTGGGGTTTGCACTGTTCCTATCCCTACCCTTTTAAACTCAGGTTGACTCTTGAGCACTTAAGTCAAGACACCATCTTGGTAAGTTTTGTTTTAAAGCCTTGCAATTTGATTTTTTTTTTTAGATTCTGGCATTAGGGTTCAATTACATCATGTTTTGAAGCTCTGCCCTTCAGTGACAGCTTCTATAAATTAATTTATGAGTCTTTATCCATAATTAGTGTTCATTACATTCAAAGTAGGCATTTAAAGTAAAGTAGTTACTTCAGGTAGCTCTCATTAACCTAATCCCCCACATTATAAATACATCTAGCTCGAACTGTTGGGTTTTTTTCCCCCCTTAACTTGACTTCCTTTGTTGCTATTTTGCATTCTTCTCTTTGTAGACACTTCTCATATAAACCCATGTTCTGCCAATCCACAGCAGAATTTCCTGAGCAAGGTTCAGTTGTAACGCCATCGACGTGTGTATCGCTGGAGTAATTATCAAAAGATTTGCTGCCTTTTACGTCTGCACAATCTAGTGTGTCTTATCAATGAGAAAGTAACTTCCAAGTTGTGCGAATGGGTGGGCTGGAAGAATATTTCACGTATTGACACGTTATTTCAGTAATTCCCCTCAGTATGCAATTTCTCTTTATGTCTGCTGAAAGCGTTTTATTTCCCTTCAAAGCGGGTATTGTCTGGAGGTCTCAGAAATTGATAGAGTTTCATGTGGAGCTCTCTCATTTGGGCTTCACGCGGTGATAGTAATGAGGGCAGTCATGAAATGTCAGTGTATCAGCTGTGGGTGACTCTTAGGAGACACGGACAGGCACGTGCCATTCCTCTGCACCATCTTCCAGTGCAAATGTATGGAACCTGCAGAGAAAATGGACATAGAGCTAATATCTGTGATCTGAGTGGAGACCAGCGTTACCCAGTGATTGACAAGTCAGAATGGCTCTGCCCGTGCTCCTGCTAATTTCATGCCCATGCAATTACAGTTAGACACGAATTATAAATCTTTTGGGGTGTTTTTTCTTTCTTTCTTATTATATTGTGAACTCCACTAAAAGGTGATTTTATGGCTGGAATACGAACATGTGGAAAATTAACTGAGCTTGAGAAAGGCACTAAAGCTCTGCCAGTGCATTAATTATCTAGCAAGTGTATCTTAAAACTGGTAAATCACCCATATCACCAGCACAGACAGAAGAGGGATTCAGACTAAATTAGGAACTATCATTTCAGAACTGATTCTTACTTAGACGCATGAGTAAGGAGAATAGCTTCTGTAATAACCACTGGAATTCTGCTACCTGCCAACTGGTCCTGAAAGAGACCGTCCTGATTTCTGCAGTTCACCGCCTTTGATACACTACACACTGTTTTCCAGAACAGAAAATTATTTTAATTTTCTCAGCAAATTATACATCTGTTTAATAAAACAGAAACCTGCATTTTAGAGTACTTTCCTAAGGGGAAGTTCAAACATCATAAAAAACTTTTAGAATATGCCGTGTTTACACAACACAGGATGTGTGTTTACTGGTAGAAGTTAGCACTTAGATAAGGTCTTTCCCCATGCCTAAATTTCAGCTATTTTTCTTGCTTCATCTTACAGTGAAGTCATTGCAAAGGCTGGATGACAGCGTTATTTCCTTGCAGACCGGATCAGAAGCAATACCAGAGCAGAACTGTAAGAATGCTCTGTGTTAAAGTAACAACACAGTACAAGAAATAATGATTAGACACAAACAATCCACTGGAACAGTACTGAAAATAGAGAAAAGCAGTAAAATATGTTTTAATGCATAGTAACGGTCTTTTTATTTGAGTTTTCCACAAGCTAAAGCTCCTTAGTCGTGCATTAGGAAAATTTCTATTTACAGAAGAACAGGTTTCTTACTTGTGTTTGGCTCTAGAAGAACCATTTTCTCTGTTTTTCTTTTAGTGAATGGAAATGTGCCCATATGAGCTCTCAGTGAGAAAGTATATGCTAATACATGGTTTGGGGTTTTTTTTGACTCACATGTACTGCAGTTGAGGTGGGTGATACTATTCTGCCTTGCTCCAAGGTTGAAATCACAGGAACCTCTAAAGAGAAAGCAGGGAAGAAAACCTCAGCAATTAACACATTAACAAAACCCCTTAATATCCATTAGGTGGTAATAGAGCCATCAACACAAGAAGGCCATGGACCTGTTGGAGTGCACCCAAAAATGATCAAAGGGCTGCAGCATCTTTCCTGTGAGGACAGGCTGAGAGAATTGGGCTTGTTCAGCTTGCAGAAGAGAAGAGGGATCTTACAACAACCTTCCAGTACCTGAAAGGTGCCTATAAGAAAGCTGGGGAAGAAATGTTCACAAGGGAATGTAGCAATAGGACAGGGGTAATGTTTTTAAACTAGAACAGGGGAGATTTAGGTTGGATATTAGGAAAAAATTCTTCAATCTGAGGGTGGTGTATCACTGGCACAGGTTGCCCAGAGAGGTGGTAGAGGCCCCATCCCTGGAATCATTCAAGGTCAGGCTTGCTGGGGTTCTGAGCGACTCGATCTAGTGAAGATGTCCCTGTTTACTGCAGGGGGGGCTGGACTAGATTGACCAATAAACGTCCCTTCCAACCTTACACATTCTATGATTCTATAATGAAGAAAATGCTGGTATCTGGGAATATGGCACCTCCTTGCCTGTTCTGGGAGACCTGGTGGTGTTTCTTCTCCCCTGGCTAGGGCTGGAAGATATGGTAACCATCGGCAAACACTGAGGTGGGCTCCTGTGGCACGGGCACAGGGGTACCTGCAAGGGCTGTCACGGGGGACACGAGACATTGTGCTGTGCTTTTGGTGTGCGCAGGCAGGGCAGCGAGCAGGCCGGCCTTCCCACACAGGCGGCGGCAGCAGCTCCCAGTACCCTCGGGAGACCGTGCAACTGCAGGCAAGCACAGGGATGGTCTCTCTTGTTGCTTCTGCTCTGCTTCCCCGTGAAGGCAGTGGTGGTGAGGAGGTTTAGTGAGATGTCTTCCCTCTCTGGGGAGGAAAGGTGTCTGGTCAGCAGACACCGGTGGGGACTGTGGAGGGTGTGGGGAAGGCAAAGTGTCATTTAAGGACTGTAAGAGTACACTGCATGGCTTTTAAATGCTCTGCAAAAGGTGACTATGAAAAACAAGCAATCTCAGTGTGAACACCTGCTCCTCAGGTGGAAACTGCACAGCCAGCTTTGATAGCTGATTGTTGTGCTGGGCTTCAGAGGGGAACCGTGATGGGGACCTGGGCAGCTGGACTCGGATACACAGAAATAAACACAGTTTTCCTTGTCTGAGTATTTCTGGTGTTCATGATGGAGCCAGGGATGGGAGCTGCAAGAGATCAACATTTCCGTGGTGATGCTCACTTGGCCATGAAATGAGAGCTGCCTCTCCAGGAGCACTCAGAGATGGTGCTGGCATAGTACACTGCAGACATGGCCAGTGCTTCACATTTCAGGGCTGTGAGAGGTTTGGGTCTGTGCTGGCCCCCAAGGTCAGACTCTTTAAAATTGGACTCTACCCTGAGATACAGTGGGCAAACACTCCCTATAGTCGTTCAGTAGTGGCAGATACCTCCAAAGGTCTGTTCTCCTCCTTGTTTGAGAAACCTCTCCCAGAATAAGGTTAATTACCTTGTTGAAATGCCTGTTTCTCTCCATTGCCTGGAGAGGCAGCCCCTATGTTGCCAGATGCCTGCTTTGCAGGGCTGGATGAGATGTGTCTGGTCTTTGGAGTCTGAACAATGCTGAAAGGTCACCTTGTGTGCTAATGCCACAGCTGCTACAATGGTAAAGTTGGGTGGTTTTAAGGGCTCGTTGAATCCCATCGCCACTCTTGAAATAACACTGAGAGGACGAGTTCCTGAACCTTAGAGTAGGTAGTTCTATGGAAGCTTTTTATAAATTGGAAGAAAAAATCATAAACCAACTTCTGGATATTTCTGTAGCTATTACACTGTTTTTTGGGTTTTTTTACTTATTCAGTAAAAAGTACTTAAAGTGCAGAGTAGACCTTCCTTGTATTAAAAACATTTCGTAGGATATGAGATGGTGGATGTGAAAAATACCCACTGAGCAGAAGATGGTGAACAACAGATATTTCATTGTCTCTGAGGGGAAAAAAAAGAATGGTTTCATGTCAGACCAAGAGTGAATTAGATGAAATTTTCAGTGAATTGAGAGCTAATAATCACCGCAACCCACAGTGTCCAAAATGCTTGGGTTGAGTGAAACATTTTGTTTGACGTGAAATGAAAGGTTTTATTTTGGTTTCAAACCAATTCAGAGATTCTAAGAAATAAGGGAAATTTGTATACGGAAGTAACTTCAAATGAGAAAATCAAAACCTTTCATTTTCAAAATGTCAAAATGAAGCCTTTCCATTTTTCACTGATTTCTTTTGTCTGAAGCTAACAATTCAGCAAATTTGATACAAATTCATGAAATATTTATGTGATGCTGAGTCTTCATTTTATTCCAACAAATGGCTTACAGTTAAAAACTATGCCTGGCTTAAGCATTGAACCATGTTGTCCAGCCAGCCCTTTAACAACACACCAGATTAATCTCACTTAGATATTCTCAAACCTGAGTAGAGTCTGTGACAGACACAAATAAAAATGACAAAGATGTATCTTTCTTCATAAAGATATAGAGTTGCTGTTAAGATATAGAGTAAGATATCTTAACTCCTTGTAAAAAAGACTTAAATTACAAAAATGGATGATATAAATACTTTAAGTAATGGGACGTGTGGCATAAAACTTAATCCATTTAGTGATAATTGAGTATTTTAAAGAGCTGCTTCTGACGTTTCTTTACAGCATTTTCTGCAGTGTTTCAGTGTGGATGTCCGTGGATTTGGTTCCACTTTGCTAGAGTTCTACTTCCAAAAGGTGCTGGGTTAACCCTGAGCACATAAATTACAAATATATATGCATGACTTGCCGCCCATTTGCATGATTATTGCAGCAAAGATAGGCCTGACATAAGGCAAGACAAGAAGCTATTGATAAGGCCAGTTGAGGCAAGCTTGGGATGCTTTGGTCTTTCTGGACAGTGCCTTGATTTATGCTATAAATAATCAGGGTAGGGTTTTATGTTGGAGCCTTTGTGTGGGAGCTAAATGGGATGACCTAACCTTTGAACCCGTCTTTGTGCTCCCGTTTGCAGGGATGGCACTGTGTTCAATGTCACAGCAAATGTGAAAGGGGCTCTGAGGGATCGCAGGAGTGATGCAGGACGCTCTTGCTGCCATCAGGTTTTCATCAGGGAACCTTCTCACGTTTGCTTTTGTTGATGGGCTTCCGCTTTCTTGCGAGGCATTTTCAGAAAGTGATTGGGAGAACTGACACACATCCAAAATTTACAAACAGCAGGGAGTGGTTTCAGGGGTGGGTGAGAAGAGACACTGTTAACGTAACACATGCTCGTTTTGGTCACATATGTGTAGAAAGAGGAAAGATGATTCGTTCACAGCATAGGTGAGGTGCTTAATTATGTGGAAATTTTTTATTATGGTTGGAGGGCATCTTAGTACCTAATACAATTAAAGATGTAGAATCTACGCGTCCAAAACAGCATTCAAGTAATTGGAAGGCCTTTTCTCTTTGCTAAAATGATTACAAGAGAAGGGGGTCCGTGCCAAATCCAACATGCTCTTCATGAGTGTAATCCTACTTGCTTTTGGGGACTCTTTGAATGAGTCCCTTTGTAAGCATCTGCCAGATCATTTCAGTGTAACGAGGAGCAAACCTCAGCGCGAAGCATGTGCTTCTGTGGGTTCTGTTGAACTGCATCGCAGCCCTGGCTTTGGTTTTTTTTTTTGTTTTAAATTCAGGCTCGTTTAATACTCTGGGAATTCTGGCTTCACAATATTAAAAATGAGCACAATATAGGAAACAGCTGTGAGTCTCAATGCATATTGTTCTTGGGCTTTACAACAGGTGGCATGGAAATGCAGTCAGATTTCACTCATCCCGTAATTGCAGGGAGATAAAAGCAGGGCACACAAGTAACTCCTTGCTGCTGGCGGAGAGGAGTTGGGGGCAGGGAAAGCAGATCCACAGAGCAAAGCCCTCTAGACCTGGCATGCTTCTCAGTCCTCTTAAGGACTGATGAGACCTCTCAAAGGTGGATGCAAACAACAGCCTTTCCTGTCTCACACCTTGCTGCTGAGTGCAAATTGAGTCTTGTGTGAGGGTGGCTAAAATAAACTGTTAATAGCCTTATTAAACAGTCTTTGGGATCCATATCATGCCTCTGCAAGACAGGCATACAAATGTTCTCCTTGTAATTGGAATTAAAGCACATGCAGCTGGTAGTCTTCAAGGTTTCATTTTGGTGGCTTGCTTTCTCTTTTTCCCTCAGAAATGTAAAGCTATCAGCAGCTGGGGTAGCAGGTCATAGGTTTTCATTTTAATGGAGGAGGAGGGTGATAAAGACATGTTTTATTCACAGTCAGAGAATGTTTTCATGCGGTGTGAATGGGGACTGGAGCTCATTTAGCCTTTCTCTGCAGCCTCTCAGCACTGTGCTTTACAGAAGAACATGTTAGAATTTATGAAAGTTTCATTACTAGATTTGTCAGGCAACATCTGTCTGTTATGTAGAAGACAAACCCGTTTAAATTCTGGAGATTAAAAGGCATGTCTCCTTACTCTTTGGTGTCAGACCTTTGTGTCTGCTTCCTGCCTGAGGCAACAAACCTGGGTTTCCCTTGTGCTGAGACTAGTTGTGGGTTTCCTGCTGATGCTGGGGCAACTGGGATGGCGATTCCTGCGTAGGGATATACTGCTGGTATCTTGGGTTCAGGCATACCTCAGTAACAAAGCCCAGAGTATCAATTCTCAGGTGTTACCCTGACAAGAAGCCTTGGGGTGGCAGTCAGAGAGACAGCAAAAGGGTATGAAGCTCAGTCCCAGTGTTCAACCCTTGGGTCTCAAAACCAAAGCCAAAATGTGCCTGAGTGTCATTGAGGTCATCAGGATGCCCGGGAGAGCTGGAGGGACTCCAGCAGCTGATGAAATAGTTTCTGAAAGATGACATAATAAAGGGAAAACCCATCAATTTTTACCTTGCTGAGAAAATGATGTATGTCAAAAATGAGATAAAATCTTTCCTTTGCTCAGCATCTGTCATTTTGTGATGAAGTCTTTAATTCTCTTGGGAGAAGAGTGAGGAGTTTGCAAGAGGCCTTGTGGTGACATAGGCCTGTGAGGACTCTGGCAGAGTGCTGTGGTGGCTTTAGCTCCTGCAGAAATTTAGGACACCATGCTCAATGCAGGGGATATGAACACAGGTCCCAGTAATTTGGCTCCTGCTGGGTCCCCTCTAGAAGTGATGCTGCACGAGTGGGGACAAAACAGGAAGACAGGACACACTGGAAGACTATGGAACATGACAGGGACACATGTTTCCCTTGGTTTCCCACATATAAAGTTCCAGAGGTTTGAAAAATTCAGTACGGTCTCCATACACTTAGGCCTCTCCTCTCTGTGAGGTGTGTGGTGTAGGATCCACAAAATATTAGGGGTTCTCCCACTAGAGACCTTTCAATGGGCACATAGGATTAGGTCCATATTACATTTCTACTCCATGTGGAAGGTAGCATTTGACCTAGATGTGTTGTGTTTAGCCTCTGCCAAGGCTCTACAGGGTGTATTTCCCCTGAAATGCAATGGTGTCCACACAACCTGCAGCCTCAACCCACTGGCAAAACTGGGTCAGAGGATGCCTGCACAGGAGCAAATCCTGTTTCTTTCCACCCAGCATGAGCACTGGATTTGTACACTTGATCAATCAGTAAAATTTGCACATGCAAATCAGAAGGACTCTGGGAATGTAGGATAAAAGTGAGAGAGCAAGCTTCATTTAAAAACATGTAGGTTGTGGCTATTCCGCTAGGGAAGCCTGTGGCTTCTCCACATTTATGTTAAGTCAGGCTTAAAATCACGTTAGTTAAAATAAGTTAGCTAACACATTTGCAGATGGAAACACTTTTCCTATCCTGATGTGGCTTGAGGAAAGAGTTTCATGATTGCAGTAGTGAATAATGCCATGCATTTATTTGCCTATGCTTCCTATTCTTGAAATAAGAATGAGCACCCAGTAACTGAGTTACCACATCCCTGTGAGGCACTGGTACTCATGATGGGCTTCCCTGTCAGGATAATCTGGTTGAAAACCAATGCAACAAAACAAAACTAAAACGGAGAAAAAGGATGGTTGTTTTGTACAGAAGAGACAGGGCTGGGGAAAGAAAAGGTCATCCACCAGGGAGCCAGGGACAGCCTCCTTTGGCTGCAGCACAGATGTAGATGGGCTTTGGACAGGCATGAAAGTACCCCGGTGCATGCAGTCAGTCTGACCAGTGCCAGCCTCCGGGTCCTGGTTCCCTGCTCAGGCTGGGGGGCCAGGAGCGAACTGGCACACAGCAGATGGCTGCATCCTCATCATCTGCCATTTTTGTGACGTATTTCAAAATGGCTGTTTTCATGCCCACTCAGGTGACCGGTGCTCCTTGGCAGCACCACACAACCTGGTAGGGCAGAAAACAGTGGTGCAAAGGGGGTCAGCAGGGGTTCTTCTCCCGAAGGCAGCATCTTCTGCAGTGGCACTTGACCCTTCTTCTGTCTGACTTTATTATAAACAGTAGAGGTATTAGAGAAGCTATATTGTCTAAGTTGAGAAATAACTAGGGGTTTTGAATCAATTAAGCAAAGTGTGTGTTAAGTGACCTGTCTGGGGGATTGTGTTGCCTTTTTTAGCCTTTCCTTTTTAAAGGAGTTGATATATCTCTGGCATAAGAAAAAGAAATGGCCTAGCAATATAAAGCAAAAACAGTATTGGGAAGCTGGAAGCCAATAAGCATATATAAGAACTCTGGCCAGTTTTAATTACCTCTGTGCAATACTGATGAGAAATTTAACAGAATGCATTTAGAGAAGCTTTCAAAATTTTACCGAGTCACATCTAATCCTTAATGCACTGGCTATCCAGACACAGAGGCACCTGAGTTACACAGGCAGTATTTTATATCAGTATCTTCATGTTGTATGTAGAAAATCTTACTTCCTAAAGAGAAATCAGATCTTTTCTTGCCATCATCTCATTTACACCATTGCTTGCTTGCTTTTTTTTTTGTGCTAGGTAATATACTTCATATGTTTTTTTATTTCTCTTTTTTTCACTTTCCCAACTGTTTGATCTGTGTGTTGGTAGCAAATGGTTCTTATTTTCAGGTTCTTTGAATATAAATCTCACATTTATACAGTTTATATATGGGGAAACCACCGTGGCTTCAGAAGGCTAAAATGGTGTTAAAAAACAAGTACTGGAAATAAAAATGCATTTCATACCTACCCATGCATATGACATTTATACATTGAGAGCTATAGCACCAGTACATACACAGAGCCAGCTCTGGAGGCTTCAACACAAGAAGGACATGGACCTCTTGGAGTGGGTGCTGAGGAGGGCCACAAGGACGATCAGAGGGCTGCAGCACCTCTCCTGCAAAGACAGGCTGAGAGAGGTGGTCCCACCAGCCAGATTACTGGGATTACAGTGATTTAGCATGGACTCGGAGAAGCCCAAGCCCCACTGTAGCCAGGAAGGCTGGATGGGGGTTGTGGCAGTGCTGGGTGCTGCACTGCTAGTGGTGAGGCTCCTTGGCTGATGTACACAGCAGGAGTCCCAAGATCCTGTGAGTATTTTTAGGTGCAGCACTTCTGGGGACTCATCAGGGTGCTGATAACCCTCTTTTCTGTTATGTTTTAAACATAAGTTAAATTGAGCTGCCCCTGAAAGTACCATCTTAATTGCAGGCATAGATTGCACCATTGAAAGATGCCATGGGGGCTGCTTCAACTTTTACACGCGGCAGGCCCAGAAAACCTCCTTATAAACAATTTGTAATTTTTAAAATCATTATTTATTTGTTTAAAAATCCTTTACAGCATCTCCATAGCTCAGGGCAGTTGTGTGCCCATCTGTTCTGCCTGCTGTAAATTGTTAGTTCTGGATTTGGCACTGTGGAAGAAAACTGGCATACGACAAAAAGGAAGCAGGACCTATGCTGATTGACAGAATATTTTCTCAGTGGGAAAGTGCAGTGAACTCAGGCATAAAAAGAGATAATCCTTAAGATATTTATCTCCAGGGATCTAAATTATATTAGGAAGTATACAAACAAAGATCTGGTTTCTCTCTAGACGCCATGGGGTCTACAAATTCTTACGCTATCCTTTAAGATGGATTGTTGCTAAAGGAATGAATGAAAAAGTCTTTGTTGATTAATTCCCTGGGAATCCTCTATAATGCTGTTTTGAGCCTTCGCGTGCGTTCCCAGAAGCGTCACGTGTAACATTACCCTTAAGTGTAGTTCTGAAAACGTGGAATTCAATCATAATTTGTCCCAGGTAATTTTTTTGTCTGTTGCAACTGTACCCAAGAACCTACATGTGCAAGAAGATGCACCGTCCTTAACCAGGAGGATATTTTTTTATTCTGATCCTTAGCTGAGAGAAAAAATGTAGAAGGTGGGAAAGGAAACCTTTGGGATGAAGAAGCAGATGGTCCAAAGCTATGAGGAAGTTTAATGGCTTAGTGTTTTAGTGGGCTTCTGGAAGTTGTAATGCCTGTATATGGAAAAACAGATGGTGGCACTGTAAAAGTGACTGATACTTGTGCATGCAAAGCTTGGGATATGGCATTTTTGCCTCCAAACTGTATCTTTGAATACATTGATGAACTTACTGTGGATTTACC